>NW_026596244.1:1156209-1196620 GCF_907164565.1 Psammomys obesus | reverse complement strand
TTTCTTTCTTTCTTTCTTTCTTTCTTTCTTTCTTTCTTTCTTTCTTTTTGATGAATAGGATCTTGAGAACTGAAACTAGTGACTGCAATGCTTTCTGACGCTCAGGCTCGTACTTGAATTTTGATTGGCTAATGATCAAAAATGGTGAGCAAATGTGGCATCCTACATAAGCGAGGCAAAGGAAATCAATGGCTATGAAAGAAAAGTAATTAACCTTGAACAAGTTTCATCGCTTGCCCATTAATGTTAATCATGGAAACTGCTTTCCTCAGAGTCCACTACTTACTCAGCAAGTAGTGAGCATTAGTCCTACACTTTAGAGTACAGATGGATTTACTAACAAATGCAATTCTCTGCTTCCCATTATTTTTCATTGACTGAAAGTTAATTGCTAGCAAAAGGAAAGTTATATTATAAGTATTCTTTATAATATATTTGTTGTACACAAGATACTGTTTTCAGTGATTCATTTACAAAAAATGTAGAATTCTACACCAACTTATTGATATTTTTATTTATAATACCCATTATATAGCCCAATTTCCAAGGAATTCACTATTGGAAAAGTTTAGTCTTTGAAACACCAGATTCATCTCTTCTAAAAAAAAATTAAATTTACATAGTTTTATTTAGCTTGTACGGGTATATTTACCTTCACTATTTTTCAGTTTGAAAAAAGGTTTAAAAATAAACAAAACAGGAATAATAATTAACTGTGTAAAATTTTTAAAAGGTAATTATAAAAGGAAGTATCTTATTGCACACACACTAAAATTTCTTTCTCTCCAGTCATTTATTGGCAATAATATTATTTGACTTGATAGGACAAGAGTAGGTTGTTTTCATAGGACTTCAAACACAATATTTTTTGTAAATTAAATTTTTATTTTTATTTATTAATTATAGTTTATTCATTTTGTATCCCAGCTATAGCTTCCTCCTTCATTCCCTCCCAAACCCACCATCCCTCTCTCATCTCCTTCTATGACCCTCTCCAAGTCCACTGATAAAGGAGGTCCTTCTCCCCTTCCATCTGACCCTATCTTATCAGATCTCATCAGGACTGGTTGCATTGTCCTCCTCTGTGGCCTGGTAAGGATGCTCCCCCTTCAGGGAAATGTGATCAAAGAGGCAGCCACTGAGTTCATGTCAGAGAGAGTCCCTGTTTCACTTACTAGGACACCGACTTGGATACTGAGCTGCCATGGGCTACATCTGAGCAGGGGTTCTAGGTAATATCCATGAAATGCCCTTGGTTTGAGTATCAGTCTCAGAAAAAAACCCTGAGCCCAGATTTTTTCGTTCTGTTACTCTCCCTGTGGAGCTTCTGTCCTCTCCAGGTCTTACTATTCCCCCTTCTTTCATAAGATTCCCTGCACTCTGGCCAAAGTTTGGTTATGAGTCTCAGTCTCTGCTTTGATAAACTACTGGGTAGAATCTTTCAGAGGCCCTCGTGGCAGGCCCCTGTCCTGTTTCCTGTTTTCACCTTCTATCCTGTTCGTCTTTCTGAGTGAAGATTGATCCTCCTGCCCAGGGTCCTCCTTCTTGCTCAGCTTCTTTTAAGTGTACAGATTTTAGTATGTTTATCTTATGTTATATGTCTAATATCCACTTATTAATGAGTATATACCATGTGTTTCTTTCTGCTTCTGGGATACTTCATTCAGGATGATCTTTTCTAGATCCCACCATTTGCTGGCAAATTTCATGATTTCCTTGTTTTTAATTGCTGAGTAGTATTCGATTGTGTAAATGTACCATAATTTCTGTATCCATTCCTCAGTTGAGGAGCATCTATCTGGGTTGTTTCCAGGCTCTGGCTATTATGAACATGGTTGAGCAAATTTGTCCTTGTTGTGTACTTGAGCGTCTTTTAGATATATGCCTAGGGATGGTATAGCTGGATCTTGGAGGAAGAGTTCTTTCTAATTGTCTGAGAAAGCGCCAGATTGATTTTCAAAGTGGTTGTACAAGTTTACATTCCCACCAGCAATAGAGGAGGGTTCCCTTTTCTCCACATCCTCTCCAGCATCTATTGTCACCTGAGTTTTGCATCTTAGCCATACTTATCAGTGAACTCTCAAGGTTATTTTGATTTGCATTTCACTGACAACTAAGGACATTGAACATTTCTTTAAGTGTTTCTCTGCTGTTGGATATTCCTCTATTGAGAATTCTCAGTTTAGCTCTGTTCTCCGTTTTTTTAATTGGATTACTTGATTTGTTGCTTTTTCACTTCATGAGTTTTTTATATATTTTGGATATTATCCTCTGTCAGATATAGGCTTGGTGAAGTTCCTTTTCCAGTCTATAGGCTGTTGTTTTGTTCTGATGACAGTGTTTTACAGATGCTTTTCAGTTTCATGAGGTCCCATTTATTGATTGTTGATCTTAGAGCCTGTGTTATTGGTGTTTTGTTCAGGAAGTTGTTTCCTTTGGTAATGAGTTCTAGGCTTTTCCTCAATTATTCTTCTAACCGATTTAGTGTGTCTGGTTTTATGTTGAGGTCTTTGATCCACTTGGACTTTAATTTTGTGCAGGGTGATAAATATGGATCTTTTTGCATTTTTCTAAATTTAGACGTCAGTTAAACCAGCACCATTTGTTGAAGATTCTGTCTCTTTTCCATTTTATGGTTACGGCTTCTTCATTGAAAATCAAGGCTCCATAGGTGTGTGGGTTTATTTCTGGGTCTTCTATTGGATTCAATTGATCCACCATTCTATTTCTCTACCAGTAATAAAAATAGGAATTTTTATTACTATTACTCTGTAGTACAGCTTGTGATCAGGGATGGAGATACCTCCAGAACATCTGTGATTGTACAGGATTGTTTTGGCAATTCTGGTTTTTTGTTTGTTTTTCCGTATGAAATTGAGAATTTTTCTTTCAAGATCTGTAAAAAGAATGGAAACACAATAATTTTTAAGTGTTCTAATTTTAAAACATAACAGTAGTGTGTATTGATAGTTTTGAATTTAAATATGATATTTAAGTTCTACAGTCACAAAAATGAGACATATATATATATATATATATATATATATATATATATACACATTTTTCTCAGAGTTTTGCATGATGCTCTGGAATTTGTATAAAATGTGGTGCTGACCTGAGTTTCACAAGTTACTTTGTCTATCTGACAAGTGTTGAATCAAAAATATTCTAACATGTTCCTTTCCTGAATAGGCACTTCACCATATAGGCTATTTCTTGAATTATTTAAAACATAGAATAAATCAAGTAATATAAGAGACAAGAATGAATTATACATAGAAATGCAGTTATCCATGAGTTTTTCTGAAAATTGTCAGTATGACCTTCTCTGTATATGGGAGGAATTCTCATACCTGAAAAATTTTTTCACTGAATCAAAATGTGTCAGAGATAATAATATGCAAAATTTAGGACGGACTTGAAAATCTCATGAAGTTTCAAAGTTTCATATCTTGTTTCAAGGAATAATCCAATTTTGTCAAGTTTTCTTCAACCTGGCATGTTCAATATTTTTCATGCTGTTATAGACAAATAAATTCCAAATGAATATATAGACAGAGAAATTTTTAAACTGTGATTAAAGCAAATAGTTTTTTTTTCCATTTATTAAGTTATGAAATTATTTGAGCTATGAAAAAAAAACTTCAGAAAAAAATATTAGTTAGCCTGGCTAAGGGTTTGTCGATTTGTTGATTTTCTCAAAGAACCAGCTCTTGGTTTCATTGATTCTTTGAATTGTTTTATTTGTTCCTAATTTATTGATTTCATCCCTGAGTTCGATTATTTCCAGCTGTCTACTCCTTCTTGGTGTGTCTGCTTCTTCTTTTTCTAGGGTTTTTCAGTGGGCCATTAAGTTGCTTGAATGAGCTGTCTCGAATTTCTTCTTGAAGGCACTTAGTGCTATGAACTTTCCTCTTAGTACTGCTTTCATTGTGTCCCACAATTTTGGGTATGTTGTGTCTTCATTTTGATTGAGTTCTAGGAAGACTTTAATTTCTATCTTTATTTCTCCCCTGACCCAGCTGTCATTTAGTAACAAGTTGTTCAGTTTCCATGTGTGTATAGGCTTTTTGCTATTTCTGTTGTTGTTGAAGTCCAGCTTTATTCCATGGTGATCAGACAAGATACAAGGGATTATTTCAATCTTCTTGTATCTGTTGAGGCTTGTTTTGTGACCAACTATATGGTCTATTTTGGAGAAGGTTCCATGAGGTGCTGAGAAGAAGGTAAATTCTTTTGTGTTTGGGTGTAAGGTTCTGTAAATGTCTGTGAGGTCCATTTGATTCATGACCTTTGTCAGAGATATTCTTTCTTTATTTAATTTCTGTTTTGTTGACCTGTCCTTTTTTGAGAGTGGGGTGTTGAAGTTTCCCACTATCAATGTGTGGGTATCTATATGTGGTTTAAATATTATCAATGTTTCTTTTACAAATGTGGGTGCTCTTGTATTTGGGGCATAAATATTCAGGATTGTGCTGTCTTTCTGGTGGAATTTTTCCTTGATGAGTATGAAGTGTCCTTCCCCATCTCTTTTTATTAATTTTGGTTGAAAGTCTATTTTATCAGATATTAGAATGGCTACTCCTGCTTGGGTCCATTTGCTTGGAAAGTCGTCTTCCAACCTTTTACCCTCAGGTAATGTCTATCTTTTTGTCTTAGGCGTGTTTCTTGTATGCAACAGATTGCTGGTTTTATTTACGTATCCACTCTGTTAATTTGTGTCTTTTTACTGGAGAGTTGAGTCCATTGATGTTGAGAGAGATTAATGACCAGTGGCTGTTAGATCCTTTGATTTTGATGTTGGCTGTGTTCATAAGGTTGTGTGCTTGGTTGCTTTTTGTTTTGCTGTAGTAAGGTTAATTATTTCCTGTGTTTTCTTGACAGAAGCTAATTTTCTTGGGTTGTATTTTCCCTTCCAGTGTCTTCTGTAATGCTGGATTTGTGTGTAAGTATTGTTGAAATTTGTTTTTGTCACTGAATATCTTGTTTTCTTCATCTGTGAGGACTGAGAGTTTTGCAGGGTATAGTAGCCTGGGCTGACATCTGTGTTCTCTTAGGGTCTGCATAATATCTGTCCAGGCCCTTCTGGCTTTCATAGTTTCTGTTGAAAAGTCAGGTGTGATTCTAATGGGTTTGCCATTATATGTTACTTGGCCTTTTTCCCTTGCAGCTTTTAGTATTTTTTCTTTGTTCTGTATACTTACTGTTTTGATTATTATGTGGCAGGAGGATTTTCTTTTCTGGTCAAATTTGTTGGGTGTTCTGTAGGCCTCATGTATCCTTATTGGCTTATCCTTTAACTTGGGGAAATTTTCTTCAATGATTTTGTTGAAAATATTTTCTGGGCCTTGGAGAAGGGAGTCTTCTTTTTCCTCTATTCCTATTATTCTTAGGTTTTGTCTTTTCATATTGTCTTGGATTTCTTGGATGGTCTGTGTCAGGAATTTTTTGGATTTAACATTTTCTTTGACAGATACATCAATTTCTTCCATTGTATCTTCTACACCTGAGATTCTTTCTTCCATTTCTTGTAGTCTGTTGGTTATGCTTACCTCTGTAGTTCCTGTTTTCTTCCCTAAATTCTTCCTCTCCATTATTTCCTCCATTTGTGTTTTCTTTAATTTTTCTAGTTCTATCTTCAGGTCTTGAGTTGTTTTGTTTACTTCCTTCACCTGTCTGCTTGTATTTTCCTCTTTTTCTTTTAGTTCCTTCAACTCTGTCTCTTTGATTTCTTTCAGTGATTTAATTATTTCTTCTCTGAAGGCCACAAGCTGTTTGGCTGCATCTTCCCGTACTTCTTCATGGATGGCCATAATATGCTTGTCTTTAACTTCTTCCATTTCTTTACCGATAGCCATTATCTGTTTGGTTTTATCTTCCTCTAATTCTTTACGTATTTTATTTGTTTCCTCTATTATCCTCTTCATCAGCATAGATGTAAGGTCATCTTCTTGATTTTCTATTATGCTGCATTGTTCAGGACTGTTCGCCCCTGGATGGCTGGGTTCTGGAGATGCCATATTGCTCTGTCTTTTGTTGGTTGAGCTTTTACGCTGACCTCTACACATTGGGCTGATTTAGGTGTTGGCTGTTAGTTTCTGTGCTTCCTGGAGTCCTGGGGTAGGAAGAATCCCTTTGGGTGGAAGATGATTTTTCCTGAAGGAGTCCTTCTCTGCTTTTTGGTTATGGTCACTGTATGGCCAGTGTTTCTCAGGAGTTGCCACTGCTCACCTCAGGGTTATAGCCCTGAGTAGTAGCTTTTGTCTTTGTTAGGCAGGGAGGGATCTCCTCTTACCCATAGAAGTTCTCAAGACAGCTGCCCCACTGCTGAATTTCTTGTTATAAATTTAGTGTGCTGCTGCTCACTAAATTTCCAGGTACAGTCCTCTTGAAGAACCTGCTGATTCCCTAGGTGTGGGATTTTTTCTCAACAGGGAAACTCATTCTGTTATCCTGGGGCACACAGTTCTGTCCAGGAAAGTGAGAGGTACACTCAGCAAGTCTCTGGGTCAGAGACTGAGTTCTCTGCTCTCGGCCTGGAGGATGTGCACCTAGGTTGAGTTGGCGCCTGGGGGCACTGCTCTGGTCTGGAGGCTGGGTGCCTCACTCTGGACCAGAAGCTGTGTGTCCCTGTCTGTGATGGAGGCTGCAGGCACTGCTCTGGGCCAGACGCTGTGGGTGCAGCCCTCTTGAAGGACCAGGGATTCCCACAGTTTTGACAGTCTAGCTAGGGATAACTGGTTGATCGTTGGCACAATATCTGAGGGCTGCTATAATGGCTCTCTGGTTTTTGTAGGTCTGAGGATGCAGCTGTGTGTCCCAGTGCTCTAGAGGAACTCAATAATGGAGGCTGAGCACAGAGCTCCTGCCTGCATTACAGCCTAGAGTCTGCTTGAATGCAGGGAGTCTTTTGTTGCTGTGTGTCCTAAGTGTTAGAGATGATGGTCCCCTCCGCTGGGGGTTTCCTCATTCCAGAGACACCTAGTCTTTGCTTTGGGGACCGCTGTTCTGTCTGGGGTGGCAAGTAGGACCCACAGGCACAGATGCCCGCTTGTGGCTCCACCTTTCTGGCCATTTGGAGCCTTGGCTGCTGCCTAAACTGGGTAATTTTCCCTAGGCCGTTTTGGGGTGGGGGTGTCAGCTGAGTGCTCTGAGATCAGACCAGCCGTTTCCCTCCCTGTGGGTTTGCACCTGCCAGTGAAACGCAGTCTCTGGTGCCTGGTGCCCTGGTGCCCACAGTTCTACCTGAGGCGGCGAATCAGGCGCGCAGGCAGGGCTTCGTGCAGGCGCCTGGGTCCTGGCTCTGGGTCCGGGCTGGCTCTTGGGGCACCTGCGGAACCGAGTCTTTTCCAGGGGATGTTTGGGTGACCTAAGGTCGGTCCAATTGTTTCCTGCTCCGTGGGGTTATCTCTCGACTGGGAAATCTAGTCTATGGTGTTGTGGGCCCACAGTTCACTCTGGGACATTGACCAGATCACGCTGGCGGGTAGCTCTGGGCTGGCGACCAAGAGCCTGGAGGAACCAGGATCTCTTTTGCGATTTAGCCATGTGAGTTAAAGCTGATTGAATCCCCCACTGTGGGGTATCCTCTCACCTGTGAAACACAATCACTTGTGTTTTATTGCCACGAGTTCTGATTGCTGGTCACTGTGCCAGTCATGCTGTGCTGCTCCTCAGAATGAGAGTCCTCCCGGCGCCGCCATCTTGCCCCGCCTGAGACTCTATTTTCAATTTAAAAAAAATTTTAAAAAGTATTTGGACAGCCCAATTTCGTCTTGAAGTGCAGTGCGTGGGGGGGGGGGGCAGAGAAAGAAAAAGGATACAATGTTGAGTGGCTAGGAAAAAGGAAATTTTGTGGGATGATTTGGGAAAGGAGGATGAATATGATTAAAATATATTGTAAAAATCTTTGAAATAACCATTGAAAATTTCAGAAAAATGTAATGCTTGTACTTAATATAAAACTCCTCTATTAAAAGCTAGGCACACAACAAAAACGTCATGAATAATTTTCCTGTTCATCAGCAGTGTAAGATCAAAGTTTGCTCACTAAATCCTATATAAAATTTGATCCTTGAATGATTACATCTATTAATGAGGTCAAATCCCCTCAGGATCCAAACACCACCCAGTATTGAATCTCTTAGATTGAACCAAACCTCAAGACATAAGATAATGGGTGAAATACATAGTTTATAAATTTAAATGTTAGTACCCATAGTACCTTAAATAATTTTGGCATATTACCCAAATAAATAAAAATTAAAGTAATATATAAATACAATATGAAAGGCAATTATTTACATTTCTATCTTAGTTTTAGTGTTTTAGTTGAACACTAAAACATATATCTTATTAAAAACAAGCTGACCAGGGTATCAAGTTCTTGTTTGATCGCAATTATTGTTTAATAAAATTTATATTTTTACATTAATTACATTTTATTCTCTTTGTATCCCAGCTGTAACCCCCTACCTCATTCCTTCTCAATCCTATCCTCCCTCCCTCATCTCCTCCCTGGCCCTTTCCAAGTCCACTGATAAAGGAGGACCTCTTCCCCTTCCATCTGATTCTAGTTTATCAGGTCTCATCAGGACTGGGTGCAATGTCCTCCTCTGATGCCTAGCAAGGCTGTTCCTTCCTCACGGGGGACAATCAAAACACCAGCCACTGAGTTCATGTCAGAGACAGTCTCTGTTCCCCTTACTAGCACACCCACTTAGATACTGAGATGCCATGGGCTACAACTGAGCAAGGGTTCTAGGTTATATCCATGAATGAACCTTGGTTGGAGTATCATTCTCAGAAAAGAAGACCCCTGTGCCCAGATATTTTGACTCTGTTGCTCTCCTTGTGGATTGATCCCATTTATTATAAACATTGTTTTTCTGTAATGCTTTTATCAATCAAGACAATATGTAGTTACTAGAAACACTTAAGAAAATCAGCTAAAAGTAAAAAAACATTTGTTTTATCTCATGGTTTCTGAGTCTTCCATGGATATAACTAGAGCTCATTGCTACATAATATTATTTTTAAAATAGTATATTCTCTAAATGTGTCAACTTGTTTATTATACATTCATCTGCTGATGGACATCTTTCATGTTTCCACTTTCTGGCAATTATGAATATTGCAGCAACGAGCATCGATGAGCAAGTTCTCTTTAATAAGAGTTAAAGTATTTTGGGTTTCTGCTCCCATGTGTACAGCTAGAGCACATGGTAGACCTACATCTGTCTTTTTGAAGAACCTCCACACTGATTTCTACAGTGACTGTACAAGTTCGCATCCCACCAGAAATAAATGAGGAGGACCTAGACTTCCTGCTCAGATGTAGCCAATAGGTAGCTCAGTCTCCATGTGGGTTCCCTAATAAGGGGATCAGAAGCTGTCTTTGACATGTTTCTGTTGCCTGCTCTTTGATCACTTTGCCTTGAGCAGGGGAACATTGTCAGGCCACAGAGTAAGAAGATGCAGGCAGTCCTAATGAGCCTTGATAGGCTGGGGTCAGATGGTAGGAAAGGAGAACTCTCCCTTTTTGAGGAATAGTTGAGGTGAATATGGGGGAAGAGTGAGGAAGGGTGGGACTGGAAGGAGACGATATAAAATGATGTAAAGTGAATAAATTATAAAAAATAAATTTAAATAAAAAATAAATAAAACACACACAAAAAAAGAAAAAAGAAATAAATGTTTACTTTTTTGCATACCCATGTTAGTATTTGTCATTATTTGTTTGTTCATGTTTGTTTCTATTATTATTTTGGTATTCTGACTAGGTTAAGATGGAATTTCAAATTAGGTTTAATTTATATTAAAACTGATGGCTAATGATATTGAATATTTAAATAATATATCTCACCCATTTGTACCAATGTTTTGAAAACTCTGTTTATTTCCATGTCTCATTATTTTAAATAGATCCTGGGGCTAGAAACAATCAATAAGAGTAAGAAAACTCACACTTTGAAAGACAACTGTTGCATGTTTTCTTGTTCGTGGGTGTTAGTTTTGAATCTTTAGTTATGTGTGTCCTAATTGGAATACTCATGAAGATTAAAAAATTAGTAAGCAGCCATAAGGAAAGATTAGTTTTCAAAGGACTAATGATAAAAGCCAATGGTAAATAGGAAAAAGAGTACTAATGGAACAATAAGTGTTCAGTGAGGTTGCAGATGGAAGGGCAAGTTCAAGAAATGAACATGAGAATGGATTATCAATACTAAAGATCTTCTGAATTGCCATATAAAAATTATTACTATGGAACACTTTTAAAATTTAAATATATGCATATATAAAATACCTCAAATTGAATTACATAGTAATGGGGCTATAATGCCACCTCGTAGACCCTACAGGTTAATAAATTAAAAAAAAAAAAATCCAGTGTTAGGAATGGGCTATCTCTAGTGAACCTATTGGCTAGTAAGGTCAATTAGATCCTCAAATATTACTTGTTTCTTTTCACTGTTCTTGGTTTCCCTTCAGATCTTGGTGGTAAGATACTATTGCTAAACACATCAACTTGACTCACAGAACATGGACAAAACAAGTTAGTATTGACCTAGAATCTTGAAAACTACTAGATATGTTTCATAGTGATAGTAGGAGCTATAACCTCTATCAGAGAAGAAAAGTGATCTTCAGTCTTACCCAAATGTGAACCCTTGGAGATACAGTGATGAAATGTTTGGCAAGGTATACCCACTGCAGCAATAATGACAGTAATGTCAATAAAGTGACCAACTACTTTCTGATTGAATTTAAGGAAGGTCCATTCCAAACAAGATCGAGCCATATCTGGCACAGTTGTTGCTGCCAAGAATGTATACTAGAGAAGTCATAGGCCCTATAGGAGTATCAACCACCAGTACTCTGCCAATGAGATAGTATGTGAAATTGTCTCCACCGAATTTTCACTATCACATTATTACGTTTTCAAACCTCATCATAAAAGCTTGTTTTTGTTGCAGAGCTTGATAACTGCATAGAGTTACAACTGGTCAGGGTTCAGAGAATAGGTGACTGAAGAGTACTTAATTCTAAGTGCTGTGTCTGTTTTACAGTCTCTTCCTCTGAGTGTTTCTTCCTTATTGTGGAAGGGAAAGTTAAAGCCTGTAAGAGGCAATCATGGTGGATGTCTACAAGGAAGCAGTGTTTTATGAGGAGGAAAGTATAGTTGAACATATGAATTCATAGCAATCATTATGGCATGCATAAGACCTATAAAACCTCATACCAGACAAAAATCTAATCATGGAGGAGAGACATAGTCATGAGTTTGTACCCATAACTGAAGATTCATTGACAATTGATAACTACCAGGAAATGAAGAATTAACTTTCTTTAAGTGTGTAGCCTTTTGTAAGTATGACAAGTGCCTGTAATTTCCATATAAAAGTAATGGTATTCGTTGGAGTAAAAGCAAAATGAGTACCCAAAGTTGAATGGTGATGGAATGGGAGTTCTAGCAGGATTTGAGGGACTGAAAACAATAGAACTTGAATGTGAATAGTTTTAAAATAATGCTAATTCAATGGCTCAAGTTTGAAAACTGTTAGAGGTAAGGAAAGTGTTTTTGAAAAAATAAAAATTAGAAGTAAATAAATGATCATAAATCAGTGATTTTTCAGCTTATAAGAAAAAATTCAGAAGAAATCTTTTTTTTTTTTTTTATTTTATTTTTTCTTTTTAGTTACATTTTCTTAACTCCGTGTCCCAGCTGTATCCCGCTCCCTCATTCCCTCCCCAACCCCACACTCCCTCCCTGGTCTCCTCCCTGCCCCTTTCCAAGTCCCCTGATAGGGGAGGACCTCCTCCCCTTTCATCTGTCCCTGTTTTATCAGGTATCTTCAGGGCTGGCTGCAAAGTCCTCCTCTGTGGCCTAACAGACTGCTCCTCCCCTGGGGGGAGGTGTCAAACAGCCTGCCCTTGAGATCCTGTTAGAAACAGAAGAAATCTTTAACAAAGTTTGAAATAATCTATTTAAAACACAAAGGCTTAAACTAAATAAAGATTGCATAGCGATAAAAAGCCAAGGGTTTAGAATATAACAATACACCCTAGTCAGAGCTATACGTACAAAGCAAAATTGTGGATAAAAGACTGGTTCTTATTTGTAGACATCATAATTGATTCATGAACATTCCAAAGGACAATAAGGATTATGTATATATTTGAATAAGTAAGAATGTAAAAATAAATAAGAATGTAAGAAAATAACTAAGATTTAAAAAAACACAGGAATTTATTTCAAAAGATTAGTAGCATAGAATTCATTAACAAAAATTAAGAGAGATCTGTAGCTTTTCAGTTTCCTAAATCTTACATCCTCTCACTTTATCACAGCTTAGGTAAAGATTTGACAACTTAAGAAATTCTTCAAAACTAAGAACTTACTTACATTTGACTAAGAAAATTGAGCATGAGATAATTCATAGGGTTGCTTGTTCTGTGAAATATTAAGTAGCAGAAGAGTAAGGTATAATTTGTCACGGGGAGTGCGAACCTCTCAGATTTTATATTCATAGTTGCATTCAAATTGAAGCATGACAGAAGCGTCACTGCTTTTGTCAGTGTCATAAATGTACAAGTTAAATGACTATACAGAACATGCTCAATGACTGGCCTCCGCATGCATTATATTATCTTATATTATGGTAGTCTGTTCTACTTAAATTAATCCTTATGAGGAATAACTCATAGATTAGAACATTAGAAGTCATGACCTGGTGTTTTCCAACAAGGGCAACATCACCTAATATGGTTAAGCAACCAAGAAAGCTGATGACTGCAGGAAAACCCTCCCAGGTACCGGTCTAGAAGTCTGTTTCACCATAGAGCACATCTATAAAGCAACAGTTATTATTTTTTCCCTATACTTTCTATTTCTAAGAGTATATAATTGTGAATTCTAAAGAGAATAGCCTAAACTTCCTTAGCCCATAGGACACTTTGCCTTCATTCTAAGCTTACTTCTTGGCACAGCTGTCTTCAACACAAAAACCGATTATTTCTGTCAGGATGTATTTGTGGCACTGTTCATCAGTTATTAAGACAGCTGAAATATATAGATCATCCATGCTGTGCTCAGTTAACTTTGCACGCAGATCCAAGGTGCTGCAGAGAACCATTGATTAGTGTACAGCTGGTTTAATTAAGGCACGACACGTGTAGGGACAGCAATCCTTCTCAATTCGTTTACACAGGAAGATGTAAAGCTCATTAAAACAATATTGCCTAAAATATCAATGTCATCTCAGGTATAAGAGATGCACAGAAGAATAACAGCCAACAAAACATCTACATAAATGATATCTGTACACTGGGAAAGCTGTAGTAAGAAACATTTTACAGCTCCATGTGCTTGATTATAATAACCACCTTAGATCTCTTCATTACAGCAAGCAGCAGTTATAACAAGCTTTAATTTTTTAAACATCACTGCAAGTAGGGTTTCAAGTTTAGAGTTCTGTATTTTCCATGTTTTCAGGTTGCAATTACAAAATCATAAGGAACACAATTTTCCAAAAGTTAAAAATGGCATATCACATGTAAAATGCTAGGAACTATGGTTTCTACAGTACAGCATGTTATAATTCAGCCAGTCATTTGTACAGACATGCATGCTAAATGGCAATCCCCTGCATAAAATTTAGATGACAAGGCCAAGATAATATTTTCTTGTTTGGTAATGCCCGTGTTTGCAGATAAACATAGTTAAAGAGATAATTGGCACTCTCTATATATTGTTGGGGAAGAAAAGATAAATCCCAAGCTTTCTCCTTGTACTCTACCTTCTTCACCACTTACCTTTGTAAAATTTTTGTACTCTTTCTTTTTACTCATATTTAATTTGTAGAATCACACTTTAAAGAAATTCCTTGAATTATTTTACTCTTTGAAGTATCAATGACCTGGGGACTTCAAGAATAGCAGAATGGATGTACATAATGTGAAATTTTTCTCTCTTGTTTCTTTAATTTTAAAAATTATTTCTGTTAATGCTGAGATTTTAATTACATTTTTTCATCCTCCAAACCTTCTATATACACCTCCTTTCTCTTCCTCAAATTCAGTTTTTTTTATTAATTGTTACATATATTTATGCCTGTTTGTGTATATATATGTATGTATATATGTATATCAAATATATATATATATATGTATATATATATTTAGGAATATATTCCTAAATACATAGAAACTTCCCTTATGACATATGGGCACTATAATTAACTGTGAGTTAAAGGGCAAATATGTAGAATGACAAAAGCTACAAACATATCAAGAAAGAGATCACAGGTATAATTCCATTCACAATAGCCTCAAATAAAATAAACTATCTAGGCCTATATCTAATCAAGCTTGTAAATTACCTTTATAATAAGTACTTTAAACTCCTGAAGGACATGAGAGAAATATTAAGACAGTCTCTGTTTGTGTATTAATATGATTAGTATTGTGAAAATGACCATTTTTACCAAATAGTATTTACAGATACGATGCAATCACAGTCAGAATCCCATCATTTTCATCACAGAAGTAAATATTTTATGAAACGCTTTGAAGATGAGAATACTGACAACTGACATTGTACAATCATTTTTGTTATGTTTTACTAGCAGTCTTAGGTAGATACAATTACACTATTTTATACCATAATGATGATCCTGAAGATAACTCAGAAGACTTAGAGTCACTGTTCTGACTCTCACATTTCCAATTTGAAAAGAATATGAGAAACCAATCAATATGAAAAGCCTCCTAAAGGGAGACACTTAGTCTGGGGAAACCACAGTCTCTACTTGATGTGGGCACTGTCCAGCGTAATTTAATGACCACATGTATTTCTTGGTATGCCTTACGGCCAACAAGAACATCTAGGGCAAAGATATTAGGATTTTCCTTAAGTTATACCAAGGAACTTTTCCAAAATCCAGAAAGTGTAGGAGAAATTGAATTGACCCTCTCTTCACATATAGATAGATGCGAGCCACATGTGGTACTAAGTATCCTTCAACCAGCTTTAAATGTATATAGTCAAGCAAACCCACTTACACTCTCACAGGTGTACATCAAGTTGTATTTATGAATAGGGCTAAATTAGTGTGTTAATACCTACACCCACATGCAAGCACTCTTTTTAGGATTTTACATTAGTAGTTCTTACAGTATGCCTGTAGTTAAAACTATAACACTGATGTTTGATGTATTTGTTTTATAAATAAGAATACTAAGCACAGACTTCAAGTAAAATAAAAATATAAAGCTCATAAAGGAATCTTGTCATTCAGTTTAACAGCCAAGTGTAAAACCATGTTACCAGGAGCATGATAAGTAAATCCTGGCTACCACATTTTGTCCACTTTAGATACCTCACTGCATCTCAGCTTTTTGTCATTCATCAAATCCCTACATCCATGGTGCTTACCTAACAGAAATTATGTAATTATTAAATGATCAAATGAATGACAAGAACTAATTGAAGTAGAGTCTAAAAACCTCTCAAAGGACATACATGTCTGGTTTATATTAATGATAGACAGGCATTTATTATTCAATTATTAGACAAGACTTTTGGAATTGCCTTTTATAAATATATTTTAGAGTAGAGTATTCAAATTGTTAATGAAAGACTCAATGAAAACCATAAACCAGAAATTTAATATATAAAGAATTAAAGAAGCTGTAAGTAATCCAATTAAAAAATGGGAACAGAGCTAAACAGAGAATTTTCCATAGAGGAATATCGAATGGCAGAGAAGCACTTAAAGAAATACTCAACCTCATTAGCCATTAGGGAAATGCAAATCAAAACAACCCTGAGATTTCACCTTACACCCATCAGAATGGCCGAGATGAAAAACTCAAGTAACAACACATCTGGAGAGGTTGTGGAGAAAAGGGAACCCTCCTCCACTGCTGGTGGGAATGTAAACTGGTACAACCACTTTGGAAGTCAATCTGGCGCTTACTCAGACAGTTAGGAATAACGCTTCCTCAAGACCCAGCTATACCACTGCTTGGTATATGCCCAAAATTTGCTCAAGTACACAACAAGGACATTTGCTCAACTATATTTGTAGCAGCTTTATTCGTAATAGCTATATCTTGGAAACAACCCAGATGTCCATCACCGGAGGAATGGATACAGAAATTGTGGTATTTTTACACAATGGAATACTACTCAGCAATCAAAAATGAGGAAATCATGAAATTTGCAGGCAAGTATTGGGATCTAGAAAAGATCATTCTGAGTGAAGTATTTCAGAAGGAGAAAGACAAACATACTTGCTTATATAGACCTACAAGATATGATAAGCATAATGAAGTCTACACACCTAAAGGAGATAAACAAGAAAGCAGACATGAGGTAAGATGATCAATCCTCACTTAGAAAGACAAATGAGATGTGCAGAGGACATATGACAGGAGTCTACCACAGAAGGCATCTGAAAGACCATACCAAGCAGAGTTTCAAAACAGATACTAAAACTCATAACCAAACCTTCGGCAGAAGGGGAGTTAGTATGACAGGGAAAGGATAGGAACCCCACAAGGACCAAATATATCTGGGCACAGGGTTTTTCTCTGAAACTGTTTCTCCCACCAAGGACGAGGTATGGATATAACCTAGAATCTTTACTTGGACGAAGCTCGTAGTAACTCAATAACCAATTGGTTTCCCATAGTAAGGGGAACAGGGACTATCTCTGACAGGAACTCAATGGCAGGCTCTTTGACTCCCCACCTCCCAAGGGAGGAGCAGTTCTGCTAGGCCACAGAGGAGGACTTCCCAGCCAGCCCTGAAGATACCTGATAAAACAGGGCCAGACGAAAGGGGAGGAGGTCCTTCCCAATCCGTGGACTTGGAAAGGAGCAGGGAGAAGCTGAGGGAGGGAGGATGGGATTGGGAGGGAATGAGGGAGCCGGATACTGCTGGGATACAGAGTTAATAAAATGTAACTAATAATAATAAACAATAAAAAAGAAATCATTCTACTAGAAAAAAAAAAGAAGTAGCAATGAAAATAATTTTATGGTTGGGGTCACAAAAAAAAACAAATTTAATTTCAGTTTGAAATATGATGAGCACATTAGGAAGGTATATTATTTTTCTTATAATAAATACACAAATGACTTACATACACTTTTTTCTGAAATCAGAGACAATTAGTGATTGGTTTAGGTTTTACATTAAAATATATGCTTTTATTTAATATGAAATATTATGTTCCTTTCTGTACTGTATAGATAACTTAATTAAGCAACCTGGGTTATCTGTGGCATTAAAGTGTCTCCTACTAACAAAGTGTTTCCTATAAAACCTGGTTTTATACAGCTGGGATAAAAAGTTAATAAACTGTAACTAATATATTTTAAAAAGCCAGATTTTTAGAAGTTATACAATGTTGTCAAGGGAAATTATTTCTTATTGCCTTGTTTATGCCAGTATTATGAATGAGAAGAACACACATATGCAGGATCTGGGGAGAAGAGGACAGTATCATTCTCCACAGGTGCAACATCACAGAAATGGAAATGCTAACTTCAAAATAACCATTGATCGAACAGTAACTTTGAAACTGGCAACAATAAGGAAAGATGTTCTTTACTTAAAATTAAACATTTCTAGGATAAAATAATAAAATCTATAGTCCTAAAGAAGCTATGCAATAAGGAGGATCTTAGGGAAGAGGCTGAAACCTCACTCAGAAGGGCAAACAGGATAGACATCGGAAGTAGGAGAAGACAAGGAACAGGACAGGAGCCTTCCACAGAGGACCTCTGAAAGACTCTACCCATAAGGGTATCAAAGGAGATACTGATACTCATAGCCAATCTTTGGGCAGAGTGTCAGTAACCTTATGGAAGAAGAGGGAGATAGAAAGACTTGGAGGGACAAGGAACTCCTCAAGGAGAAACAAAAGAGCCAAAAATAAATAAATAAATAAAATAAAAATAAAATAAAATAAAATAAAAAAACCCGACTGGGCCCAAGGGGCCCTGAAAAAACTGATACTCCAACCAAGGACTATGCATGGAGAGGACCAAGATCCCATGATCAGAGGAAGCTCATAGGCTCCTCAGTTTTCAAGTGGGTTCCGTAGTAAGCCAGGCAGGGACTGTCTCTGATGTGAACTCAGTGGCTGCTTCTTGGATCACCGGCCCCTGGTGGGAACAGCCTTGCCAGGCCACTGAGGAAGATGATACATTGAGCCCTATTGAGACCTGATAGGCTAAGGTCAGACAGAAGGGGAAGAGGACCTCTCCTGTCAGGGCCCAGGAGGAGAATGGGAGGGTGGGTGTGACTGGAAGGGTATGAGGAAGAACGCTACAGCCAGGATACAAAATGAATAAATTGTAACAAACAAATAAACAAACAAACAAACAAACAATCATTTCTGGAGGTGGGGGGAACTGCCCACTGGTTAAAATTTTTTCAGCACCCTATCAGTGGACTAGGGGAAAGTCATAGGAGAATCGGGAGATAGGGATTGGGAGGACTACTAAGGGAGCCACAGCTAGAATACAAAGGGAATAAACTGTAATAAATAATTAATAAATAATCTTTTAAAAAATAGTGAGGAGCAAAATTCAAATTCCACCATCCACATAAATGTAAACTAGTATTCTGCCTTTTATGCCAGCACTGGGAAAACAGATACAAGGGTAAGACGTCTAGACAGTCATACCAGCAAGCACTGAATTCACTTGAGAGACAACCTTAATGAGTAAGAGCGAGAGCAATCCAGGAAAACCAGGGGGAGTCTGGATAAGAACTTCAAGCATGTGCACCCACACTTAGGTGAACACATATATATGATTGCCTATCATGCAGGGACACAAACAACAAAAATAGAAAACTGATAAAAACAAGAAAAAAAAGTGAGTGACGGGAGGTGTTCGATCACACCCTTAATCACATTGCTGGGGGGTGGGGAAGGTAGGCAGATCTCTGAGTTCCAGGTAACCATGGTCTACAGAGAGAGTTCCATGACAGCCAGGGCCAAGATCTCTCTGTGAAATTCAATTTTAGTTTTAATTTTTGTGATCCTATTTTCTTTTTAATTTCAGAAGAATCAATTCCCATGTTTTATAAGCTAGCACATGGAATTTGTAGAAAAGAAAAAGTTTTCTGTCTGTCAAAATTGATGATCTGGAATAGTGTGTTTCTGCTTTATTTAAAGCAGCTTCTTTTGGAGCTGAAGTTTATTCATAAAATGTGTCCATTAAATTAAAGTTCATTGAGTGATAGTACTCTAAAAAGGCATACAAGCAGTAATTGCTGTGGTAACACAGTAAATCTGTCATATATATAGCTGTAAATGATGAACTGCTATTGATGTTAAAGGTATGGCTGCCAGGAGCTACTGTCGTTTCATCAGACCCATGAGAACTAGTGTGGCCCTACCTAATTACTAACCATTTATGAGGCCGTAAGCCTTCTTCAGACTACATTAAATCAACATTTATACCACCATACTATAATGCGTCTGAAAGCTCCAAAATGTTTGATTTTCATTACCAAGTTTATCAGACTGCTGAAAATTGAAACCGTGCCAGGAAATAACCACTTAACAGCATTTACACAAGGGTAGTATTTTTATGCATATGGTGAAGATCTTTCTTCTTCTTCTTCTTCTTATTATTATTATTATTATTATTATTATTATTATTATTATTATTATTATTTTGGAAGTATGCTGCACTTTCAGAGATCAAGGGAAATTATTCCAAAGGGAATGTAATCACAGAGAGTATATTTCCTGATATAATCAATAACTAACATTTTAAAAAATTATTTACTTCATTAATTACAGTTTATCCACTTTGTATTCCAACTGTAGTCCCCTGCCTTATCTGCTCCCAATCCCATCCTCCCTCCCTCTTCTTAAGCCATGCCCTTCCCCAGTCTACTGATAGGTCCTCCTCCCCTTCCATTTGAGTATATCAGGTCTCATTAGGAGTAACTAACATTTTTGTAGAGTATGTCTTTTCCTCCCAGATATAAGATGGTTAAAGTTTTAATTCATTAAAGTTCACAGTACAAAAATGCACATTGGCTTGTATTAAAACAATAACTTATTTTCCACATTTCTGAAGTCTAGAAAGCCAAAGAGTAAAAGAGTAAGGTTCTGTTTCCTGTGACTGACTGCCTATAACTTCATAGTCGTGTATCTTAAGAATGCTGCTGCCTTGGTTGACTGAAAAATAGTTTTATGGAATTGCTCACAAGAACATGAATCCTATTCATGATATGTCTGTGCTCGTAATGTAATGGCTCTCAGTTGCCTCACATTCCAAAGTCATTCCTTTAGGATTTATGATTTCAGTATATGGTTATTTGAATACAGAATAATAAAGACCATCCATTGATAAAGAATTTGTAGTCAGTTTTCAAATTCCATTAAGATGAATTCACATGTCAGTTCTTTCATGATATTTATTCATATCACGTAATTTTTTATACAATAATTATGCACTACTCTGATTTTAGATGAGGACAGTGATTCCCACAAAGAAATCACTGAGGAGGATTCTCAAAAAAAAATTAAAGACTAACTCCTCTTTCTTTCATATGATTCCCTTTACTGTGCCCAAAGTTTGGTTGTGAGTCTCTGCTTTTATACCCTGCTGGGTATAGTCTTTCAGAGGCCCTCTGTGGTAGGCTCCTGTCCTGTTTCTTGTTTTCTCTCTCTTCCAATGTCTATCCCGTTTGTCTTTCTAAGTGAGGATTTATCATCTTACCCAGGGTCCTTCTTCTTGTTTAGCTTCTTTAGGTGTACTGATTTTAAAATGTTTATCCTATCTTATAGGTCTATTATCCACTTATAAGTGATTATATACCATGTGTATCTTTCTGCTTCTGGGATACCTCACTCAGGATGATCTTTTCTAGATCCCACCATTTGTCTGCAAATTTCAGGATAGGCGCTCTACAAGGAGAACAACAAAACCAAAATATCTGGCCAAAAGGGTCTTTCTGAGACTGATACTCCAACCAAGGTCCATTCATGGGTATAACCTAGAACCCCTGCTCAGATGTAGCCTATGGTAGCTCAGTTTCCAAGTGGGTTCCCTAATAAAGGGAACAGGGACTGTCTCTGACATGAACTCAGTGGCTGGCTCTTTGACCACCCCCCATCCCCACCCGAGAGGGAGAAGCAGCCTTGCCAGACCACAGGGGAGGACATTGCAGCCAGGCCTGGTGAGACCTGATAAGCTAGGGTCAGATGGAAAGGGAGGAGATCCTCCCCTATCAGAGGACTTGGAGAGGGGCATGGGAGGAGATGAGGGAGGAAGGGTAGGATTGGGAGGGACTGAGGAAGGGAGTTACAGCTGGGATACAAAGTAAATAAAATGTAATTGATGTAAAAAAATAAAAATTTAATTAACAGATAAAATAAAATGATGTGAGGGTGGCCAAATGCAACTGTGTGTTTGTAGACTTTTGCTTTCTTTTCAACAGTCAAATCATTCCAGTAGAGCTAAGTTTACTAAGATCAATGCTAGATGGAAAAAGAATGCACTTGTACCACTTCTAGTCAATATTTAAATAAAACTGCTGGCCCAATAAAGCATTAAAAAAGTTAGACATCTCATGTGACAGAACTATACCACTCAGCATATAACCAAAGAACTCCTTATTCTACCACATAGACACCAGTTCAGTTATGTTCAATGCTGCTGTACTCCCAATATCTATGAAATTGAAACAAATATCCTTTAGTTGATGAATAGGTAATAAACACCCGACACATATACACAATGAAATTGTATTCTGTGATTAAAAACATAAGTCATTGAACTTGCAGGTCAATTAATGGAACAAGAAAATACTATATTGAGTAACCAAGACTCAGAAGGAAAAATGCAGTATGTTTCCCCCTCCCCCTTAGGTGTGGCTCCGAGCTTCAGATCTTTATATGTGAGTCTGTAACCTCACATATAAATAACTGCAGAATGGGATAACTGCAGAATGGAGGAACTCTAAACGGAGGTTAATATGATACAAGGAGGAGTATGATACTATGAGGAGGGAATTGTCAAACTGAGATAGAGTTAATTGGGGAAATTCAAGGAAGGTCAATATAAAAAGGTAGAGGAAGGGAAATAGTAGTGATAAATAATGCTAAATATGTGAGAGGTAGTCACAGATTGATATTATTTTATTTTACATAACAATGCAGTGTGTGTGTGTGTATGTGTTTACAGAACTCAGAACTCAGGTGAACTTACAGTCTTTTGTGTGATAATGTTCCCTGCCTGTGTGACATAACTTATCTAAATACCGAGGAAAATCTCTTCAAGTTGTTGAACAGAAGAGTCTAAGAGACCACGAAGACAACATTGTAATTGCTCTTTGTTGCCTCCCAGATCTTGAAAGTAATACCTGGTTGCTGAAGACATAAAGCGCTTTGGACACAAGACCTGGAGTTTAATTTCTATCCCATGAATATTTCAATGGAGATAGCATAACAGCATAGAGATGAAGAATACATTGTTTCTACTAATTTAGATTCTCATTCAGTCTTAATGAAGTACATTAAAGAATACAAAATAGTTCTGAACTTATCAGTGAGAAGTGATAAATAATGCTAGCAAATCTAGCAAAAAAAGATAGCTAATAACATTAACTAATAAGTCAATCCTTATTAGTATTTTTCCAGATCCTGAGAAAGGTATAATGAAATGCTCTTAGTCACTTTTATGAAAACAATGCAGTATATTTTTTTTAGAAAAACATTTTCTGTGAAGTACAATCCTATGAGAAATTCCTTTAGAAATTTAAAAACACATTTTAATTTTTAGTTTTGTATCTTCTGAAAATAAATTTGCAGTTAACTTTATAAATGATGTAACTATTTATATATGTATGCATATATATGTAAAAACACATGTAAAATGTGAATATGTTATACAAACATGTGTGTATATATGAATGTATATATACATAGGAATATGTAAATATGTAACATACACATGTGTATGACTACAAATATATATATGAATGTTTTAATGTAAGATATATATACAGTATATATATGTCTATACAAGCATATATTAACAAATTAATATTCATATTTCTGTATTTATCGTAATAAAGTTATGATCTATATTTTTATATTTTCATGATTCTTCTGAGACTATCTTTTCATAAACAAAATTGCATCCAAGCTAAACATGGCTTAGCATATATTAACAATTTCCAAAAGTGAAGAACCTGATAATTTCAAAGTATAGAAATTACAAGGCATACAATGAAATAAACACATTTGATTTGAACACATGATTTAAACAAACTTGTTCCTTATGTTTTTTACACAATATTTTCCTCATTATGCATGACATTTGGACAGGCAACAAACTCTTTCTTTTTATTAAATTTACATTGTTAACATTGTCTTTGATTGTAGAGTTTGCTTTTGTTATATGTTAAAGTTGTTTGGAAGAAAATGTAGATTACTGTTTCTTCATAATAACTCTTGAGTTTTGTGTGTATGTGTGTATAAATTTATTAAGAGTGATATGTTGGAAATATATTTTAAACAAAACACTAAACAATACTACAAGATGACTAATTCAGTATGTATTAGGAATTAACTGTTATACTAGCATGTGACTCTTTCCAATAATTGATTAGATTTTTATATTCTTTGAGTATTTTACAGAATCAGCTGAATAGTTTTGGCTGTTCACCTGTGAAATGCAATCTCAAATTGTCTTACCCTCAGTATCTCTGTCTTGGACAGACTCCACACACACTTAACACAATTCATGTTTTAATTACATAGCAGCATGATTCAAGAACACATGAGTTATTCGATGGCAAATAAAAATTACTTAGCAACTATGACATATGAGCTTTTCAGCATATACTTTGGTACTATAATTACATGATTGCACTGGCATACATATTTGATGTTTTTTATAAAATAAAATACTAGTAGAAATATTTTAATTAAACATGGAAAATATTTCTTCACTGGATAAAAAAATGATACATGCAAAAATTGCAAATTGATTTTCAACAGTAAGGAAACAGCAACAGTCAATCTAATATGATTTGCTGAATATATTTGCATATTAATATTATTTATAAGCAATATGTATTTTAAGTTGGTTCATCACTGCTACTTTACATGGAAAAGTTACATTTGCATATATTATAAACTGAGGCTATTATAAACTATTATAAACTATTAGATCATACTAAAATATCTAGACTACTAGTTAGTAGTCTAGTTCTAGAGTACATTTTCAAGACTAAAATACTATTTTTATTCTAGTCATCAAATGAAATCAGCTGATTCATCCTAATAAGTTACATAAAAAAATAATTCTGTCCAGGCATTCTAGTATACAAGGTTTTAGTGTTGTATATTTTCTATTAACTAATATGTGAAGCAGCTAATGATAAGTAAATCTTTCTTGTACTTTCAGAGTAAAAAAAAAAAAAAAATAACAGCTTTAATTTCTACCTTTTCGACAGCCACTTACCATAATTTATGTTATTTGAAATAGATTGCTCAGAAAGTTTATATATTGTTAAGGAATTTTAATTCAGTAATATGGCTGCTCTGGCAAGGGATCACCTCCAAAGGCATGCTCTGTATTACAGAATGATCTGGCTGGAATACAGTATGATATGTATGGAATACAAAAATGTTTAGAACACACACCTTTATTCAAAAACAATGAAAGTAAGGTTAGTTTGTAGAAGGAATCAGCCGTATTTGAAAGCGACATTTAATTGAGGGGCAGAAAGAGTGATGAATCAGAGAGAAAGATTTGACAAAATGAGTTAGAAATAGTGTATGTCCTACTCTCACAAGAACAAGACAAAAACCAGAAGCTACTTAAGAGCTGCCCAGGGACAAAGAAGAGAGAGTGTACCAAGAGCTGATTACTGGGACTTTTATTAATTTCTTACATTGATTAATACCCACTATAAAGGGCAACATCAGATCCAGATTTGAGACAGGTCTTAACTGAAACTTCAGCTTTTGTAAGTGCAGGAGTTTTTTGTTTGTCTGTTTGCTTCTTGATTTTTGTTTGTTTGCTTTGTTTTTTTGGCAAGATGTTATCAGTGACCAGAGACCAAAAGTAAAGTTAAAATTAAATGGTATTGAAATTGAAGATTTGGTGGACCCAGGAGTTGATATAACTATAATCCCATGAGAATCTTAATATCCATATTGGCCCCTTCAGAAGTTATCTATAGAGTCTGTAGGGTTGGAACATTATTTCAAGTAAAACATGTAAGACAAATTAATGTGTGGGAACAGAGGGTCAAACAAGAAAATTAAAGCCTTTTGGGGCAGATGTAGTAAAAAACCTATCTACCACAGAGCAATAGTAATAAAAACGGCATGGTATTGGCATCAAAGTAGAAAAGTGGATCAATGGAACCGAATAGAAGAACCCAGAAATAAACACAAACACCTATGGATACTTGATTTTAAATAAAGAAACCAAAACCATTCAATTGAAAAAAGACAGCATCTTCAACAAATGTGCTGGTCCAATTGGATGTTTACATGCAGAAAAATGAAAAGAAATCCATATTTATCACCCTGCACAAAACTAAAGTTCAAGTGGCTCAAAGACCTCAACATAAAAGCAGATACATTAAATTGGTTAGAAGAAAAAGTGGGGAAGAACCTGGAACTCATTGGCACAGGAGACAACTTCCTGAACAGAACACCAACAGCACAGGCTCTAAGAGCAACAATCAATAAACAGGAACTAATGAAACTGAAAAGCTTCTGTAAAGCCAAAGATGCTGTTGTCAGAACAAAACGACAGCCTACGGACTTGGAAAGGATCTTCACCATCCCTATATCTGACAGAGAGCTGATGTCCAGAATATATAAAGAACAAAAGAAATTGAAAAGCAATACATCAAACAATCCAATTTAAAAAATGTGATACAGAGCTCATCAGAGAATTCTCTGTAGAGGAACATAGAATGGCAGAGAAACCCCATAAACAGATGCTCAACATCCTTAGCCATCAGAAAGATGCAAATCAAAACGACCCTGAGATTTCACCTTACACTCATCAGAAGGTTAAAAACTCAAGTGACAGCACATGCTGGAGAGGTTGTGGAGAATTGGGAACCCTCCTCCATTGCTGGTGGGAATATAAACTTGTACAACCACTTTGAAAATCAATCTTTTGCTTTCTCAGACAATTAGGAATAGCTCTTCCTCAAGATCCAGCTATACCACTCCTAGGCACATATCCAAAAGAAGCTCAAGTACACAACAAGGACATTTGTTCAACCATGTTTGTAGCAGCTTTATTCATAATAGCCAGAACCTGAAAACAACCCAGATGCCCCTCAATGGAAGAATGGATACGGAAATTGTGGTACATTTACACAATGGAATACTACTCAGCAATTAAAAACAAGGAAATCATGAAATTTGCAGGTAAATGGTGGGATCTAGAAAAGATCATTCTGAGTGAGGTATCCTAGGATCAGAAAGACACACGGTATATACTCACTTACATAGACCTATAAGATAGGATAAACATACTGAAATCTATACACCTAAAGAAGATAAACAAGAAGGAGGACCTGGGGTAAGAGGATCAATCAGCACTTAGAAAGATGAATGGAATGGACATGGGAAATAGGAGAAAACAAGTAACAGGACAGAAGCCTACTGCAGAGGGCCTCTGAAAGAGTCTACCTAGCAGTGTATCAAAGCAGATGCAGAGATTCATAACCAAACCTTCGGCAGAGTGCAGGGGATCATACTATAAAAAAGGGAGTTAATATGACTGGGAGACAACAGAAGTTCCATAAGGACAAAATATATCAGGGCACGGGGGCCATCTATGAGACTGTTTCTCCAACCAAGGACCATGTATGGATATAACCTAAAACCCCTGCTCAGATGTAGCCCATGGTATCTCAGTAACCAAGTGGGTACCCTAGTAAGGGGAACAGGAACTATTTCTGACATGAACTCAATGACTGACTCCTTTACCTCCCCAAACACCCCCGAGGGAGGAACAGCATTGCTAGACCACAGAGGAGGACATGGCAACCAGTTCTGAAGATACCTGATAAGCGAGGGTCAGATGGAAGGGGAGGAGGACCTCTCCTAGAAGTGGACTTGGAAAAGGACAGGGAGAAGATGAGGGAAGGACAGTGGGATTGGGATGGGATGAAGGAGGGGGCTATGGCTGGGATACAAAGTAAATAACCTATGATTAATAAAAAAATAAAGATTAATATATAAAAAGAGGTCTACCACAATAAAAGAGAGTTCAGATTTCTACTGCAATTTCAGACAACAGACAGCTATTTTAACTGAAATCTTATGAAATATTGCTCTTGATTGTTTTTGTACTTAAATTGCTAAGAATTCTGGCTCACTGACATGGAGCTGGGCATGGAATGTGAACACCAAAGTGTCTAGTTTAAAAGGTAAAAATTGCTAGCTCTTGATATACATGGATTCATAAAGATCTAATTGTATCTTGATAAACTGAAAGGAAGAATAAGTTAGATGAAAGACACTGGATTGTAGGAAAAAAATGCTGAATTACAGCAATTTGTATACTTTAAATATGTATACTTTAAACATCATAATGGAATTCAGCGAATGTGTTATATTGGGGAAGAGGTTCTGCCTACATTTCCACAGGTGATTAAAGAATGTGGGTTCCATCAAAATTGATAAAGATCTGGTCTGAGTAAGAGAAACTTCCACATGAAAGTTAAGACTCCAGGATGACACAAAAAAACTCATTTGTGCTCATGGGGATAGCTCAAAAAACTGGTTGAAAAAGGACAGACTGGCAAAGTCTGGAAGTTCTTGATGATGAAATGGACATTTGATGAAGGACAGATAATCAGGACTACAGTAATGAAGGATCATTCTGTCAATGGATCTTCATAATGACAAATGACTGTTAATGTTTATGAGATTGATAATTATTTCTGTTATAATAGTTAAACTGAAATTTTTGGCTTAACCAGAAAAGTGAAGATGATAGTTGCAATAAATACAGTAACTATTAAAAGTCTACTGGTAAAATATAATAAATTTTAGCTGAACAAAAACCAGATAACAGTAAAATATAGAAAAATCTGTTCATATACGCTGTAAGTTACATAATTTTAGTTGTTACCCTTCCCGTAAAAGTATATGATTAGAATCTATTGGTTGTCGTAAATTATAGTTATTATTTTAATAGGTCATCAAAAGGATCTTTTTTAAAAAATATTTATTTATATTTTACTTATTACAATTTATTCACTTTGTATCCCAGCTGTAGCCCCCTCCCTCTGTGTTCTCCCAATCCCATTCTCCCTCCTTTTTTCCTCCCTTGCCCCTCTCCCAGTTTCCTGATAGAAAAGGTCCTCCTCCCCTTCTCTCTGACCCTAGGCTATCAGGTCTCATCAGGACTGGCTGCATTGTCTCCTCTGTGGCCTGGAAAGGCTGCACCACCCAGAAGGAGGTGACCGAAGAGCACACTGAATTCATGTCACAGACAACCCCTGTTTCTCTTACTAGGGAATCCACTTGGACACTGAGCTGCCATAGGGTACATCTGAGCAGGGTTCCTAGGATATCTCTCTGCATGGGCCTTGGTTGGAGTGTCAGTCTCTGCAAAGACCCCAGATCTATTGATTCTGTTGGTCTCCTTGTGGATCCTGGAAGAAACAAATCACAGAAAAGTGGATTTACTTGCTTTTCTCTCTATTATTTGCAAACTTTAAAGCTCTGAGAAACATTTCAGCAGTTTTGATTTAAGGTTTTCTTTGTTTACAGAGGTTTCAGTGGTTCGTGGTTCAGATGACACTGGTTGATTTCAGGTATTTAATGACAAATCCAGCATGATCATATTGGAAAATCATTTCTGAATGTTTTAGGAAACCTTAAAGTTTACGGATAAAGGGACTACAAAAAATAAATGAGTTTCAGCATACTATTTCTCCGTTCTGAGCACACTTTCTCCATTAGTAACAGCTGATTCAGTATTATTCATTGGTATGATGCAATTATACATTGATTTTAAAATAAAGTTAATGTTTTACCTTAGGCCTCATCTGTATTTATTATTGTCTTGTTTTTGTAACTTTTAAAATGACTACTGATGTCAATGAATGTTCTTAGCTCTTTTGGTCTTATTGGCTAGATGTTTCAATTCCCTCTTTACTCTAGAATAAGCTAAAATTATATAATTAAAAATAGAAAGTTCTTGATTCTCTCTCTTCCTTTGTGTGTGTGTGTGTGTGTGTCGGTTATACTTTGATATAATTATAGGTGAGTTAATATTTTATGCATATACATTTATATTTGTTTCACAAAAATTCTAAAACCAATTTTTTTCTATATGTGTAATTTTGGATCAACAGAAATATTTTAAAGACAATATTTATAAATCACATCATGTAAAAAATACCATATTTGGTTCCTTAAAATGAGAAAAAAATGACAAATGATAGCAAATGACACTAAATGGACACTCAGCATTCAGTTCCTTTCATCCTGGATAATGCAGCTGTTCAGAACCAAAGCAAAACACAGCAAGAAAATATGAGGTATTTTTGAATTCAGTAATTTTCTATCACCATGGGACTTTCTAATGGCTCTTGACATTATATCTGAAAGTTCTAAATATCATTGTGGCTGAATCTTTTATGAACTATCCAGTCTGTTGGAAGCAGAGACAAATGAGGCCATCAACCCATAAATGATTTCTATTCCACATGGTGATTTAAAAATGAATTTCAGCTTACATTTGAGGATCTGAATAAAGAAACACTTTTCTCCACAGATTCCTCCCATCAACATGGACAGTCAATAATGTGCTGCTGCATTTGAGAAATGCTTCAAATTACCCAAGATGTAGAACTTGGCAAGAAAGAAAGTTGAAATAACTTTGTAAGAGTGGGGATCATTTTAAATAATTTTGTTTGGTAAAAGCAATAGGAACTTAGAGATGTAGTTTATGATAATTTAGGAAAAATATCTACAAAATATGTTTTAATTTTTACTAGCCAACTATATCTTCAAAACTGTGTTTTGGAATATGGCGACATTCTTCATTATGTTCTCCAATATCTGACACTGATATATTGTTAGTTTTTATAATTTAAATGACTACAGATTTCAATTTTGTGGCTGTTGAAAAGCTGTTTACATGAGATGATGATATAAGAATTCACATAATTCCACCTTACTGCTACCTCCCATTATGATCATTGATTTTCCTGCACTCAAGACAGGATGGCTTTTATCAGTGCCAAGCTACTAATTTTTATGTTCTTTCTTACTGCCAAGTCTTCTATAGTTTCTCTGGGTCAATTTTAAATGTTATAAAAAAGGGACATTTATCTCATTGTGGTTATGCACATTGTGATTTTCACCTCAACTAGAATCTGGATTTATCTTTTGTTTCTCCTGTAGATAATACATAACTCTCTTGGAAGATTATTTTTCTTGTATTATGATTTTTCCTTCTTACTTTCAGCAGTTACAACTTACAACTTTCTAACCACCAGGTCCCATTTTAAATAGTCATTTTTATTTTAATTATTGATATATTTAAAATTTTCCATAAGTTTAGTTGAGTTTCAATAAAAACATTTATATTCTTTCAAATACCCCATTTTAATGTTAATGCACATTGATCATTTTCACAGTAAATTAATATATACTGTAAGTTTAAATGTTGAAATTTGCCAATTAAGTACTTTCTAGATGTAATTGTAATATATATTCAAGCAATTATTTATAAATTATTACATAAAATAAATAATATGCTAGAGAGAGTCAAACATTCCAGAACATCCTATGAAAATCAAAGCTCCCTCTTAATAACTTTAAAAAGAAATTTCTGAAAATTTATATTCTCTTAGAGTATCAGGCACTTTTATTCCTACTACCACAAAAATAAAATAAAATAAAAATAAAAGTAATAAAAGCAACTTACAAAAGGGAAACATTTGACTCATAGTTTGAGGTTGTGTCCATGTCAGAAAAGTCAAAATGGCAAGCATTTACCATGTTGATTCCTCAGTCAGGACACAGAGAGAGGTGAAACCAATGCTTAGGTCACTTTTTCCTCTTTATTCAGATCAGGATGACATAACCTGAATAGTGCTGTCTACATTTAGATGAGTCTGTCCACTTCAATTCATATAATCTAGAAAGTATCTCATAGGCATTCCCAGGGGTCTCTTTCCATGGCATGTCTCAAAATTTGGAACTAACATTCAAATTTACTCTCATAACCTCATAGACTTCACTTCTGCCTTCCAATTCTTCAAACTTTCATTATTTGAAGACAGCATAGGTGAGATACTATAGAGTTAAATTTGTAAAAGTGCACATTTGAGGAAAGCTGTATTTTACGATTTTCAGCTCCTTACCTAAATACGTACTTTTCACATGCAAATATTACCCCAGAACATTAACATCTTCAGTCACATATCAGATATATTTTAAATTTAATTTTTTTAATAAAAGATTATTTTTAAATTTATTTATTTTTTATTAATTAAAGTTTACTCACTTTGTATCCCAGCTGTAGCCCCTTCCCTCATCCCCTACAAATACCACCTTCCTTCTTTCATTTCCTCCCTTGCCCCTCCCCAAGTCCATTTTAGGGGAAGTACTTCTCTTCATCCCTCAAACCCTAGCCTATCAGGTCTCATATGGACTGGATGCATTGTCTTCCTCTGTGGCCTGGTAAGGCTGCTCCCCCCTCAGAGGGAGGTGATCAAAGAGCAAGCCATTGAGTTCATGTCAAAGACAGTCTCTGTTCCCATTATTAGTTAACCCACTAAGACACTGAAGTGCCTAGGCTACATCTGAGGAGGGGTTCTAGGTTATCTTCATGCATGGTCCTTGGTTGGAGTATCAGTCTCAGAAAAGGCGCATGTGCCCAGATTTTTTGGTTTTGTTGCTCTCCTTGTGGAGTTCCAGTCCCCTCTGAGTCTATCTCCCCCTTCTTTCATAAGATTTCCTGCACTTTGCCCCAAGATTGGCTGTGATCCTCAACACCTCAACATCTGCCTTGATACCCTGCTGGGTAGAGTCTCTCACAGGCCTTCTCTGGTAGGCTCCTGTCCTGTTCCCTGTTTTCTTCCTCTTCCACTGTCCATCCCATTTATATTTATGAGTAAGGATTTACCATCTTACCCAGGGTCCTCCTTCCTGCTTAGCTTCTTTAAGTGTACAGATTTTAGTATGTTTAGCCTGTATTATATGTCTAATATCCACTTTTAAATGAGTATATACCATGTGTGTCTTTCTGCTTCTGGGATACCTCAATCAACACAATTCTTTACAGACCTTGAAAGAATGATTCTAAATTTCAAATGGAAAAACAAAAACAAACAAACAAGAAAAACCCAGAATTGCTAAATAAATCTTGTACAACAACAGATTTTCTGGAGGTATCTCCATCCCTGATCTCAAGTTGTACTACAGAGCAATAGTAACAAAAACTGCATGGTATGGGCATAGAAACAGAATGGTGGATCAATGGATTTGAATAGAAAAACCCAGAAATAAACCCACACACCTACGGATATATGATTTTTGACAATGAAGCTGAAACCATTCAACGGAAAAAAGACAGCATCTTCAACAAATAGTACTGGTCCAACTGGATGTCTACGTTTAGAAAAATGCAAATAGATCCATATTTATTATCCTGCACAAAACTAAAGTCCATGTGGATCAAAGATTTCAACATAAAACCAGACACACTACATCTCTTAGAAGTAAAAGTTGGGAAGAGCCTTGAACTCATTTACAGGAGACAACTTCCTGAACAGAACAGGAACAGCACATGCTCTAAGATCAACAATTAATGCATGGGATTTCATGAAACAGAAGAGCTTTTGTGAAACAATGGACACTGTCATCAGAACAAAACGACAACCTAAAGACTGGGAAAGGAACTTTATCAGCCCTATATCTGACAGAGGGCTAATATCCAGAATATATAAAAAACTAAAGAAGTTAAAAAACAACAAATCCTGACAGAAATAATCCTTGTTCCCCTTACTATCGGAAACCAATTGGTTACTGAGCTGCCATGGGTTACATCCGAGCAGAGGTTCTAGGTTATATCCATACATGTCCTTGGTGGAGTGTCAGTCTCAGAAAAGACCCCTGTGCCCAGATATATTTGGTCCTTGTGGAGCTCCTATCCTTTCCACATCATACTAACTCCCTTAGTAAGGGGAACAAGGACTATTTCTGACAGGAACTCAATGGCAGGTTCTTTGACCTCCCCACCCCCCCAAGAGAGGAGCAGTCCTACTAGGCCACAGAGGAGGACTTTGCAGCCAGTCCTGTTTTATCAAGTATAAAACAGGGTCAGATGAAAGGGGAGGAGGTCCTCCCCAATCAGTGGACATGGAAAAGGGCAGGGAGGAGATGAGGGAGGGAGGGTGGGTTTGGGAGGGAATGAGGGAGCAGGATACAGCTGGGATGCAGAGTTAATAAAATGTAACTAATAATAAAAAATTATTTAATTAAAAAAACAACAAATCAAGTAATCCAGTTAAAAAATGGCATACAAAGCTAAACAAAGAATGCTCAATAGAGAAATATCCAATGGCAGAGAAACAAAGAAATGTTTAAAATCCTTAGTCATCAGGGAAATGCAAATCAAAACGACTCTGGGATTTCACCTTACAACTATCCGAATGGCTAAGATCTAAAACTCAAGTGACAACAACATGCTGGAGAGGATGTGTAGAAAGGGGAACCCTCCTCCATTGCTGATAGGAATATAATTTATACAACCATCTTAGCAATCAATCTGGCACTTTCTCAGACAATTAGGAATAGCACTTCCTCTAGATCCAGCTATACCACTCCTAGGCATATAATAAAAAATATGCTCAAGTACACAACAAAGACATTTGTTCAACCATGTTTGTAGCTGCTTTATTCTTAATAGCCAGAAGATAGAAACAACCCAGATACCCCTCAATGGAGGAATGGATACAGAAATTGTGGTACATTTACACAGTGGAATTCTACTCAGCAATTAAAACAAGGGAACATGAAATTTGTAGGCAAATGGTGAGAACTAGAAAGAAAAATATTTTATATTATTTATTACAGTTTATTCACTTTGTATAGTAGGTGTGGTCCTTCATCTCCTCCCAGTCCCACCCTCCCTCTCTGTTCTCCCCCCATGCCCATCCCCTGGTCCACTGATAGGGAAGGTTTTCCTCTCCTTTTATTTGATCCTAGCTTATCAGGTCTCAACAGGGCTGGCTTCATTGTCTTCCTTCATGGCCTGGCAAGTTGACCATGCTCCTCCTACTAGGGAACATACTTGGAGACTAAAGCTATGGGCTACATCTGAGCAGGGGTTTTAGATCCTCTATATTTTAATCTCCAACCAATCCTTAGAATTTTAACTCCTTTCTTCTTTAAATGAAATTCCAATTTTAAAAGTTTCTCACTACATTGAATATAATTATTATATTATTTTGATTTCCAATTTAAGAATTTTTTATTCTGTATTTTCTGATTATTTTTCTTAGTATTCTATTTTTCCTTTTTTAACTTTTATTAATTACATTTTATTCACTTTGTATCCCCCCATAAACCCCTCCCTCCTCCCCTCCCAATCCTACCTTTCCTTCCCCTTCTTCACACCTGTCCTTCCCCAAGTCCACTGATAGGGGAAGTCCCCCTCTCCTTATGATCTTAGACTATCAGATCTCATCAGGAGTGGCTGCATTGTCATCCTCTGTCACCTGGTAAGGCTGCTCCCCCCTCAGGGGAAGGTGATAAAAGAGCAGGCCAACCAGTTTATGTCAGAGGCAGTCCCTGTTCCCATACTATGGAAGCTACTTGGACAATGAACTGCCATGGGCTACATCTGTGCAGGGGTTCTAGGTTATCTCCATGCATGGTACTTGGTTGGATTATGAGTCTCCGGAATGACCCCTGTGTTAAGACTGTGTCTCTAGGAGCTCTTTAGAGTTGTTTCCAGAAGCTAAGTCAAGGTGGGGACAGGAGTCAGACTTGGCGTGTGCTAAGGGCACAGTTATTATTTGAAGGCACAGCAATGTCTCCCACACTAGCTAGGGAAGGAGCTTATCAGCATAGTATTCTATTTTTAAATATACATATATTGTATTAGTTTTATTTTTTGCTTTCTTTAATTTTTTATTTATTATATTTATTCACTTTGAATCCCAGCTGTAGCCCCCTTCCTCGTCCTCTTCCAATCCCACCCTCCCTCTCACTTTTCCTCCCTTTCCCCTTCCCTAGTCCAAAGATAGGGGAGGTCTTCTTCCCCTTCCATCTGACCCTAGCCTATCAGGTCTTATCAGGACTGGCTGCATTTTCTTCCTCTATGGAGTCAGGTAAGGCTGTTCCCCCCTCAGCAGGAGGTGATCAAAGAGCTAGCCACTGAGTTCATGTCAGAGACAGACCCTGTTTCCCTTACTAGAGTACCCACTTGGACAGTGAGCTGCTTTGGGCTACATCTGAGCAGAGGTTCTAGGTTATCTCCATGAATGGTTCTTGGTTGGGTTATGACCAGGAGACACCTGGGCCCAGATTGTTTGCTTCTGTTGCTCTCCCTGTGGAGCTCCTGTCCCCTCCAGGTCTTTCTATCTTCCTCTTCTTTCATAAGATTCCCTGCACTCTGCTGAAAGTTTGGCTATGAGTCTCAGCATCTGCTTTAATACTCTGCTGGGTAGTGTCTGTCAGATGCCTTCTGTGGTAGGCCCTGTCTTGTTCCTTGTTTCACCATCTTCTGATTTCTGTCCTCTTTGCCTTTCTGGATGAGGATTGAGCATCTTACCCAGGGTCCTCCTTCCTTAGCCTCTCTTAGGTGTACAGATTTTAGTATGATTATCCTATATTATATGTCTAATACCACTTTTAAGTGAGTATATACCATTTGTGTCTTTCTGCTTCTTGGATACCTCACTAAGGATGATCTCTTCTAGTTCCCACCATTTGCTTGAAAATTTTATGATTTCCTTGTTTTTAATTGCTGAGTAGTATTCCATTGTATAAATTAAATGTACCACAGTTTTGGTATCCATTCTTCAATTGAGGGGTATCTGTTGGGTTTTTTTTTTTTGTTGTTGTTGTTGTTGTTTTGTTTTTTTCAGATTCTGCTTTTACGAATAAAAGTGTTCTGAACTTAGCTGTACAGATGTCCTTGTTTTATTCTTTAGCATATTTTGGATATATGCCCAGGAGTTGTACAGCTGGATCTTGAGGTGGCACTATTCCTGATTTTCTGAGAAAGTGCTGAATTGATTTCCAAAGTGGTTGTACAAGTTTACATTCCCACCAGCAATGGAGAGGGGTTTGCCTTTCTCCACATCCTCTCCAGCATGTGTTGTCACTTGAGTTTTTGGCCTTAGCCATTCTGATGGGTGTAAGGTGAAATTTCAGGATCGTTTTGATTTGCATTTCCCTGATGACTAAAGGTTTTGAGCATTCCTCTAAGTGTATCTTCTCCACATAATTATTTAATAATGATTACTTTTAGCCTCTGTTATACTTCAGTATTATCAGGAGGTTGCCTTTGTTTTAAGTTGAATATTTGTTTATTTGAAACATAATCATTTAACTAAAACTGTTAAATATGTAGTAAAGCAGTCTATATTTTAGAAAAATTAGCTGCATCTTAATCTACTAGAAAGGTTTTATTCCCTTAAGTATCTATGTATCTTTGGGTTTATTTATTCACTTATTTATTTATAGGAGAAAAAATTCCCCCAAAACAGAAAACCAAAGGACTTTAGTTTTATGTTTAAGACTCAGTTTGATATAAATATAATTTAGAAGAAGTCAAATGATTCTTGACTTTCAATTACAATAAGATAATGAATGCCTAAAACAGTATGGTAAACAAACAAACAATTTTTAATTATTAAAGAAGAAAATGTACTTTTCTTTTTACTTTTATATCATATTTGAATCTCTCTCAAGTGGGCGTGTTTGTGTGTGTGTGTGTGTGTGTGTGTGTGTGTACAAATCAGGGACTAGTTGTGAAAGTGCCTTTTCTCCTTCCATTATGTGTGTCTTGAGGATTAACTCAGGTCACCAGGCTTATTGGTGAATGTCTTTATGCACTGAGTAACCGTTCTAAGCTGCCATGTGTTCTTTAATTTCGCATTCCAAAATTTTAAGTATGAAAGGCTTGTCTGAAGTCGTTAATCGGTTTAAATTGGTACACTATAATATAACATTAGATTTATTTTGGGCCCTTTAAAGTATCACATTCAGTAATTTTTACTATACTAATCCTGTTCTTGGAACTTGATTTTGGAAATTGACTTATTTTAGTACTCTTCAGAAATTCCGTAGTTCAGGATGATTATGTTAACCTTTGTATGTTAAATGTCTCCCAGTGGATCACATATCAAAACCCATTTCACTAGTGATGGGCAGACTGAGGATGTGGAGCTTATTTCAAGGAACTAGCATCACTGAAGCAGTAGCTTTAGAGAGGTTAACTGTTGGCTTCTTGCCCTCTTTTTCTCTGTTTCGTTTTCTGGTAGTTGTTAAGATAAAAAATTTGCTTATTCCACACCCTTCAAAATGTTGCTCAGCCTCACCAGGGACCTACAGTGATGAGGAAATTGATCGGAATTGATTCTTCTGAAAATGAGAACAATTGTTTCATTTTCATCACTCATGTTCCTTATCTTGAGCACTTTGTCACAGTAACAGAAACATTCATATCTAACAGTCCCTGGAAGTCTAACACATTTTTGAACATTGTAAGCAGGTCTTGTAGTAGTTTTTCTTGTTTTCTAAGTGCATTAAATATGAATTTTATAAATTGTGTGAAAATATACAAGTGTTCATAACTATAATGCTCCTAAGTGGTTCAAAATTCTCAAAGTATTATGAAGAATTGGAATAAGATATGCATCATAAATCTACAGGAAAACATTTCTATATGGTATAAATATATAAGTAATGTATATATATATAATATATATAATATAAATATATATATTATTTTCTTGTTACTATTTCTTTTTTGTTTCATTAATTCAATTATTTTTTATTTGACAATAGAAGGATGTATGTATATGGGTTTTGCCTGTCTGGCACACATGCGGAAGTCAGAAGATAACTTCTGAAATAGTTTTCTTCTTCTCAGAGATGGATTCTGGTTCTAGAAATCAATTCATCCTTCTTGGCAGGAAACGGTTTTCCCCACTGAGCCCTCTTGCTGACTCCATTATTACATATGCTTAAGCTCTAAATTTTATTTCTAATTCGTTTTGATTCATATAAGAAAGGCAGAATGTATATTGTTTTGTTTATTTATTTAGTTGGTGGATGCAGTTTGGCATAGTAGTAAAATTAAAGAATGAATTTTATTTCAGTAGTGATTTTGAAAGTATGATAACTCTAATCACAGATATTTTATTACTGAAATTAAGTAGAAAATAACATAATTGTAAATATTTCTTATTAAGGAGTTAAAAATACATTTTTAAGTAATAAAACACTACTTTTAGTTATTGTATGTTTCTTAAGTTTTTCTCATAAGCACATGCATTTTGACAATTATGCAATATTTATTTGAAATCACCACTGAAATATGATAACATCTACACATGGGTTGATGATTAACATTAAAATAAGTGTATGATATATTTCTTAAAAACTTACAATATCATGTTTTGGTATTTTTGCAAAGCTAGGATCTGAGGTAATAAAATTGGGATCAAAAAAGTCAGTTCTGAGGTCATTAAGAATGTACTCAAGGTCCAAGAAAATTTTAGATACTTAAGAATAAACCAAAGCTGGAACTTGGGCTTTTAAGACTCATTAAGTATTTATCGGGTATTAAACAAAAGCTTTTGGCAATATTATTTGCTGCAAAGAACCCTGCTTCAGTGCCTCTATACAAAAATATCTTTGCAGATTTGATTGATTTATTTAAGGTGACTTTGTTTTGTTTAGGAAAAGTAGTAACATCATTTTGCTGTCTAAGCTGTTTTATTTATTTATTTGAAGATAAAGTTACATTGTGTATTTAAGTACTGGCAAATATACAAAGAAACACATAGGACAGGATATAGCTTTAAAAACTATTATCTTGTATTACTTTTCTTCTATTCAAGTTGTAATAATATGTTCATTACTACAAATTTTGATGCGAAAATAAATTTATATTATAGCTCTGAAATCTTGTGGCTAAATAAAATGTCACTGATGAGTTTAACAACAAATAAAAACAACTATTGACATAATCATAGGCCGTTTATGAACCATTGAGTATCTGCCACCATGCTAAAATGTCACTAGTGAAATGAATATTGTTTCTTTCATGCATCCCTGCTTACCTGGAATTCTATGCCATAAGAGAACATGTCAGCAGAGACAGAAATTGCAGTATACCAACACTGGGTACTCTACTAGAGAACAATAATCTTCAGATTAGGCAGTCTTCTAGAGGTGAAATAATAATATTACTGTGAATAAGATCAATGTAAATCTCACACTACATAAATGAAATAATCTGCTTTAATAATAACTAATACTCTACATCAAACAAAAATCAGATTCATGTAAGTCACCTGTGCAGTGTTCTTTAGCATTTCAAATTTCTACCTGCTGTGCTCGGAAGACACCTTCTGAAAGTACAAATAACTTAAAAGGACCAATAACTTTATTGTATGATTAGTACATCAGGAGGGTTGAGTGTAATGTGAATTTGCAGCAGGTGAAGAGTAACTTATTACGGAGCCTCAGATGAAGAACTGTATTTTTGTGTTAATTAACATGTGAATATCCATCCAAAACCTGGTCACCTACCTTCCAACAACAGCCTAGAAAACATGGGTGTGGCAGAATGAAGGCTTGGCTAGATTAATGTCTTCTCTAGCTTCCAATTTACCTTACTCTGTTTTGGATGATGCTGATTTCTTTGCTCACACCAGAACCAGAGTTTCCAAGCTCCTCTTCTTGATTTCATACCAGCAACTTTCCAGTAACCCTACAGTTTGAGGTGCCAGAGAGTGAGTACTGAGACATCCAGTCCGGTGCTGAGCAACTACCAGGTTCTGGCCCTCCAATATAAAACAATCACTGCGGCACTGGTCAGACTGCTAAACTACCTGGCCTTAGAAACGGAGCAGTGGTGGGTTATCAGCCCCTTAAGTGTGAGAGAGCTGTTGCTTCACCTTAAGCATAAGCTGATCTGTTTCTCTTGTTTTTCTCCAGAGTTCCCTAAAACACACATGCAGATAATTTTACTATATAATGTTGGCATCGTACCTGTGGTGGTTTGAATGAAAATGGCCCCTTAGGCTCAAAGGAAATGGCACTGCTGGGACGAGTGGCCCTGTTGGAGTGGGTGTGGCCTTGTTGGAGTGGGTGTGGCCTTATTGGAGTAGGTGTGG
>NW_026596244.1:1135304-1156199 GCF_907164565.1 Psammomys obesus | reverse complement strand
TGGCCTTATTGGAGTAGGTGTGGCCTTGTTGGAGTGGGTGTGGCCTTGTTGGGGTAAGCGTGTCCCTGCAGTTGGTTGATTGGTTGGCTTTAAGGTTTCAAATGCTCACATGTTGGGTACTTGAGCATACTTTGGATATATGCCTAGTAGTTGTAAAGCTGGATCTTGAGAGAGCACTATTCTTAATTGTTTTAGAAAACACCAGATTGATTTTCAAAGTGATTATACAAGTTTACATTCCCACCAGGGATCGAGGAAGGTTTCTCTTTCTCCACATCTTATCCAGCATGTGTTGTCACTTGAGTTTTTGATCTTAGCCATTATGATGGGTGTAAAGTGAAATCTCAGGGTCAACTATGTTCATAGAAGCTTTATTCTTAATAGCCAGAACCTGGAAACAACCCAGATGTCCCTCAGCTGAGGAATGGATACAGAAATTGTAGTACATTTACACATGGAATATTACTCAGCAATTAAAAACAAGGAAATTATGAAATCTTCAGGCAAACAGTAGGAACTAGAAGAAATCATCCTGAGTGAGGTATCCCAGAAACAGAAAGACACAAATGGTATATACTCACTTTTAAGTGGATATAAGACATACAATATAGGATAAACATACTAAAATCTATCCACCTAAAGAAGCTAAGCAAGAAGGAGGACCCTGGGTAGGATGATTAATTCTCACTCAGAAAGGCAAAGGGGATGGACATCGGAAGAAGGAGAAAACAGGAAACAGGACAGGAGCCTACTACAGCAGGCCTCTGAGAGATTCTGCCCAGCAAGGTATCAAAGCAGATGCTGAGACTCATAGCTAAACTTTGGGCATAGTGCAAGGAATCTTATGAAAGAAGGGGAAAATGAAAGACCTGGAGGGGACAGGAGCTCTACAAGGAGAGCAACAGAACCAAAATATCTGGGCCCAAAGGTCTTTTCTGAGACTGATACTTCAACCAAGGACCATGCATGGAGATAACCTAGAACCCCTGCACAAATGCAGCCCATGGTGGCTCAGTGTCCAAGTGGGATCCCTAGTAGTGGGAAAAGGGACTGTCTCTGACATAAACTCAGTGTCTGGCTTTTTGACCACCTTCCTCTGCACGGAAACAGCTTTACCAGGCCACAGAGGATGACAATGCAGCCATCTTGAAGAGACCTGATAGGCTAGGGTCAGATGGAAGGGGAAGAGGACCTCCCCTATCACTGGTCTTGGAGAGGGACATGGGAAGAGATGAGGAAGGAAAGGTAGGATTGGGAGGGGATGAAGAGGGGGCTACAGAGGGGATTCAAAGTGAATAAATTATAATTAATAAAAAATAAATTAATTAAAAAAACAAAACAAATGCTCACACCAGGCCTAGTGTCTGTCTCCTCTCTCCCTAATGTTTGCCATCCTGTTGTAGAACTCTCAGCTATGTCTCCTGCACCATGTCTGACTGCCTTTGGCACCACGTGTCCTGAAATGATGATAGTGATCTAAACCTCTGAAAGATAACCTAGGGCCAATTAAATGGTTTCGTTTATAAATTTTGCTGTGGTCATGGCATCTCATAACAGTAATAAATCACTGACTAAGAAGGTACATGTAGTAACCTAATATGTAGTTTTGCAATATATAGTATTCATCACAGATAGTAATTTTGTTTTTAGTCAATAAAAATAATTACTGAAAATTAGGTGTTTCAAGCAATAGCAGCTGTGAACATAGCTGGGAGTATGTCCTTTACATATTATGAGAAGACCCCTGAGGGATATGCCCAGCACTACAAAATAAAGAGTACTCATCATTTGTTGTGTCTTTACTATTTTAATTTCATAAAAAAGATAACATGCTGCTTTAAAATATTTTTTCTCTCAAATTTTATTTTCATTTAATTTGGGCTATTTTGATACAGAATTAAATACATAGTATCTCTGGAAATGATACATTTAAAAGGACAATCTTCAGCTTTATAGGAAAACACACATACAAAAAAGTATACAATAATCATGAGTAATAAAAGAACTGCTGGAAATATCTGTTCTGATTTCTCCTGTTCCTGCCTAGGAATTGTAATGCTAATAACTCCTTTATTTCTCCCTCATATTTCTGTCCAGGAATAAGTAAGTCATTAATTTTGCTTTCTCCATTCACTTGAATATTAACAAGTAAAGACACTGCTGTGCATTTTGAATCCCTTAGAAAGACTTACTGAAGGAGAGTCTCAACTGTCACACCTCAAGCCTCCATGCAGCTGGAAGAGAGCAGATTAGTCATAGCTCCAATTACAGAACTGCAAGTAGGGTCACCTCTTCACAAGAAGAAGACAGGGGACAAAAATTGACTAAGGAAGTTTAGAGTAAAAAGACCCCCCTCCCCAAATAAAGTACTCAGCTTCTCTCTTGTCTACAAAGTATAAATGTCCTTGGGCTTCTTGGGAGCCTCCTTCTTGCCATATCTCAGAGGTGAAAGAAGTGCTCTGATTCCTTGTTCCTAAATGATTTAGGATTTAAAAATCCTAAATGATTTTTAAATGGGAAGTTGTAGTAGCTTGAATGCAAATGGCCTCTTGTAGGCTTGTAGGAAGGGCATTATTAGTGGTGTGGCCTTATTAAAGTGGGTGTGGCCTTGTTGGAGGAAGTGTGTCATGGGGGTGGGCTTTCAGGTTTCAAATGTTTCCACCAGGCCCAGTATCAACCTCTCTCTTGCTGCTTGCTGATCCAGATATAAAACTCTAAGCTCTTTTTTTTTATTCTTTATTTTTATTTTATTCTTTTTAAAGGATAGGTGATTTTTTTCTTTTTTTATTATTATTAATTACACTTTATTCATTTTGTATCCCCCCCATAAGGCCCTCCCTCCTCCCCTCCCAATCCCACCCTACCTCCCCTTTCTGCATGCATGCTCTTCTCCACTTCCACTGATAGGGGAGGTCCTCCTCTCCTTCCTTCTGATCTTAGTCTATCAGATCACATCAATAATGGTTTCATTGTCTTCTTCTGTGGCCTGGTAAGGCTGTTCCCCCCTCAGGGGGAGGTGATCAAAGAGCAGGCCAATCAGTTTATGTCAGAGGCAGTCCTTCTTCCCATCACTATGTAAGCCACTTGGACACTAAACTGCCATGGGCTACTCACTGTGGGATTCTCACTGTGCAGGGGTTCTAGGTTATCTCCATGAATAGTCCTTGGTTGGAGTATGAGTCTTTGGGAAATTCCCTGTGTTCAAATTATCTTGTTCTGTTCCTCTCCTTGTGGAGTTCCTGTCCTCTCCAGCTCTTACTGTTTCCCACTGCTTACATAAAATTCCATTCACTCTGCCCGCCAGTTGGCCATCAGGGTCAGCATCTGTTTTGATAGTCTGCAGGGCAGAGGCTTTCAGATGCCCTCTCTAACAGGTTCCTAGGTTGTTTCTTGTTTTCTTCTTCTGATGTCCATCCTCTTTGCCTTTCAGGATGGGGATTGAACATTTTAGTTAGGGTGCTCTCTTTTGCTTAGTTTGTTTAGATGTACAGATTTTAGTGGGTTTATCATATATTGTATGTTTATATGAGTGAGTATATACCGTGTGTGTCTTTTTGCTTCTGGGACAACTTACTCAGGATGATCATTTCCAGGTCCCACCATTTACCTGCAAATTTCATGATTTCCTTATTTTTCATTGCTGAGTAATACTCCACTGTATAGATGTACCACAATTTCTGCATCCATTCTTCAGTTGAGGAACATCTGGACTGTTTCCAGCTTCTCGCTATTACAAATAAAGCTGCTACAAACATGGTTGAGCAAATGTCCTTTTTGTGTACTTGAGCCTCTTTTGGATATATGCCTAGGAGTGGTATGGCTGGATCTTGAGGAAGCGCTATTCCTAGTTGTCTGAGAAAGCGCCAGATTGATTTCCAGAGTGGTTGTACAAGTTTACATTCCCACCAGCAGTGGAGAAGGGTTCCCCTTTTTCCACAACCTCTCCAGCATGTGTTGTCACTTGAGTTTTTGATCTTAGCCATTCTGATGGGTGTAAGGTGAAATCTCAGGGTTGTTTTGATTTGCATTTCCCTAATGGCTAATGAGATTGAGCTGTCATTCGATATTCCTCTACAGAGAATTCTCTGTTTAGTTCTGTTCCCCATTTTTAAGTGGATTACTTGGTTTGCTGCTTTTCAGCTTTTTTAGTTCTTTATATATACTGGATAAAGCAAGTCAAAGACTTGTATGAAAAAAAATTCAAGTCTCTGAAGAAAGAATTAGAAGATGATATGAGAAGATGGAAAGATCTCCCATGCTCATGGCTTGGCAAGATTAGCATAGTAAAAATGGCCATCTTACCAAAAGCAATCTACAGATTTAATGCAATTCCCATCAAATTGCCAACACAATTCTTTACAGACTTGGAAAGAAAAATTCTCAACTTCGTATGGAATAACAAGAAACCAAGAATTGCTAAAACAATCCTCTACAATAAAAGATCTTCTGGAGGTATCTCCATCCCTGATCTCAAGCTGTACTATAGAGCAACAGTTATAAAAACTGCATGGTACTGGCATAGAAACAGAATGGTGGATCAATGGAACTGAACAGAAGACCCAGAAATAAACCCACACACTTATGGACACCTGATTTTTGACAAAGATGCCAAAACCATACAATGGAAAAAAGATAGCATCTTCAACAAATGGTGCTGGTCCAACTGGATGTCTACATGTAGAAAAATGAAAATAGATCCATACTTATCACCCTGCACAAAACTGAAGTCCAAGTGTATCAAAGACCTCAACATAAAACCAGACACATTAAATCGGCTAGAAATAAAAGTGGGGAATACCCTAGAACTCATTGGTACAGGAGAAAACTTCCTGAACAGAACACCAACAGCACAGGCTCTGAGAGCAACAATCAATAAATGCGACCTCCTGAAACTGAAAAGCTTCTGTAAAGCAAAGGACACTGTCATTAAACCAAAGCGACTGCCTACAGATTGGGAAAGAATCATCACCAACCCTTTATCTGACAAAACTCTAAGCTCTTTCTTAAAGACCATGTCTGCCTACTGCCGTGCTTTCCGCCATGACAATAATGTAATAAACATATGAAACTGAGAGCAATTCCTAAATAAATGTTTTCCTTATTAAGCAGCAGAAACCCTAACTAAGACATGAGTAGTGATGGTAATAGAGCAACACTGAAACCTCATTAAGGGATAATTTCTGGTCAATTGGATAGAATCTCTGGCATGAGAAGAGGCAAAACTCTGGTTCCCCGAGACAATCGACCTTAATAAGAAAATCTCTGGCAAGAGGGAAAATCTAGAGAAGCAGGCACACTCCAAGCCATACTAAAGACAATTAGACAATACTATTAGACAATATGCATCTATTATTTATATTAAGCTTACTATATATAAACATATATATATATAATGAACATAAATTTATTAACAGGACATATGCATGTAAGGTGCACATATGAACTCTCATAGGATGTGGCAATGTTCATGGATGGGTTCAAGCCAGACAGCGTCACAGCACTGAGAAGCAGTAGCAGACACACAACCCCATCCTTAACCAAGAAGCTGTCTTCAATAGATACCTGCCAACAGTGGAATAATCAGGTTTTGTGACGACAACTCACTTGATATGTTAACCAGACTTTAGGACAGGTCACTTACCTCAGAGTAGTTTGCCAAAATGAAGTTAACTTAGTGTTATTTTTATAGACTTTTGGTGTCAGTTTGCTTTGCTTGTGAATTTTTGTTTTATTGGCCTTTTGTTTGTTTATTTAGTCGAAGCAGTTGTATCAGTTTTTTGCTTTTTGGGTATTTTATTCTGTTTCTTTGTTTTTTACTTTTTCCTGGAAAAGAGAAACAGAAAATAAAGGTTTAGCTAGCATGTTGGGAGGATCTACGAAGAACCATGATAAAAAATATTGTCTACAATTCTCTCCGATTAAAAATAAAATAAAAGAAATAAAAATCACTGAACCATTACAGAAGTTAGGGGATGCCTGCCGGAATTATAGATTCACACTACTCTTTCTGTCATTATATGGATTCTCAGGATTTGAATTTAGATCCTCATACTTGTACTTCAATCTTTTGCTTTACCCATTGAGACATCTCCCCATTTCAATTAATACTTTTTTTAATACAAGAAATCAGTCAATAGGCTCAATATCATAGTAGAAATGAAGAAAGAGGGGTTGAATTTAATTATGTTATCTAAAATTGTTGAGTGAATAGAAGTGAATGAGTATAATCCGGGGATTGTTAAATGCACATAGCAGTCCATTTCCTTAGAACCTATAAAGAAATGAAAATTATTTGGGAGCAGAAAAGTATTCGATGTGGCTGGGGTGACTATTATTAACTGTAAAATAGATTAAGAATGCCCAAGAGACTGGTAGAGAAAGACCATGGGTATTTCTGTACTGGAAATTCCAGACAGCGTTAGATCATAGCACTATGGAGTCATAAATGACTTTCTTCACTGATTAAAAATTTGAACACAAAGTATAATCTAAAGAAACTGTAAAATATAAAGACTTATCTTGGACATATACTTGTCAGGTCTTCCTTCTACAGATCCTCTCTGCTCTCCTCTGTGACATGGTGAACAGCAGTGGTTTTCACACGTTCTCTTTACTCTGAGATTCTGCCTAAGCAGGTAAGGCCAAAGGTTCATGAACTAAGGCTTTTAAAACTGTCCGACAAAACAAATTCTTATTTTCCTTAGGTATATTTCATAGTAATTCAAAGTCTATCTAATAAAGAAATGCCTTATGAATTATTCCAAATGTGATAAAATTATAATTAAAAGAATCAAGAAGGTAAATACTATCCATATTAAGTAAATGTAAAGAAAATAACATTTAGACAGAACACAATTAGTTTGCTGACAACACATTATAACAAAGAGATGATTTGAGAAAACATTAAAGTAAGAAACAATATTTCAACTTTTTCTTGAGTCTTTTTTCTGAAATGAGGCATAAAACTAAGCCAAGCAAGGTTATCTTTGACCCTTGACACTCTAGACACCTATGTGCTAGGAGCTATGCCCTCAGAGGGAAAAATGCTTCATTGAATGCCAAAGAGACGTCAATAGTCCTGTACACTTTGCTCCTATTTATGACTGTTGAATCATAGCCTTCATCATTTTCTAATTATGTTCTGTATGACTGTTCATGAATAAACTACTTCCTGATTCCCAGGGTCTTCATTTTGAAAACTTTTCTTCACATAAGAAGCAAGTATATTTTTGTGATTTTTTTCTATTAATTTTTCTTTATACAGCGGTATATTAGTTATGTGCAATCTAATGTTTGAGGATAATATTTTGCTTTTTTCTTCTATGTTGAGGAAAAACAGGAAGATATTTATCTAGAAAAAAAATAACTGGAGACTTACTGCATTCACATTTTTGAAGAAAAAAAAAAGTATCTGTCAGGGCCATTTCACAAGTGAACTTTGCTTACTCTCAAGAATAAATCTCACTATGCTGACTTCCACATCCGGCAGCCAGGAGTAGCCAATAGTTCACCAGCTAGAAGTGGCCCTTTGTTAGTTTTCTGCATGCATAGTGTGATGCCTGTTCTTGGTTTTCAATTTGACTGCATCTGAAATTAACTAAATTCCAAATGGCTGGGCATACCTGTGAATGATTTTTCCTAATGAAATCATTTATAGTGGGAAGGCACACTTCTAATCTAGATAGTTGAGATAGGAAGATACATCTTTAATCCAGATCTTTTTCAATCTGGGCAATATCATCTATTGGCAGCCTATATGAATAACATAGCAGAAAGACTCTTGTGTCGGGAGCCACTCCCGCCATTACAAGATGGCGCCGGTTTCCTGCTTCCTGGTTCTTCTTGCCAGCATTGTTTTGCGATCTGCGCATGCGCCGCCTTATGCTAATGTAGGCTTGTGTGGTCCTCCATTTGGAGACCACATGCTAATTGGATTTTGTGTGGAGCACCAATTACAGACGAACAAGTCACCCTGCTGGCTACTTAAGCAGAACGCACACAGGGTTCGGGGTCCTTCTCCATCTGCTGTTAAGAGCCTCACAATAAAGTTGCTGCTGGACAAATCCGTTGTTGCTGCGTCGTCCTTATCGGCGAGAGCTGCGCGCGACACTCTTGCGCTCTCTTTGCCTGTTTGCTCTCACTCTCACCAGCAAGTCCATTGCTTCACTGGCATTAGAGCCTACTTCTTTGCGATGCTGGCATATACAGAAAACAAGGGAGACATCCAGCTTCACAGATGGAACAACTATTGCATTCTTGTACCTTTCATCAGAAGACAGCCATAGAGTTTACAGCTCGTCACAGCTTGTACGCCATTGTAATAAATTCCATTTCTACATACATATATATTCATTTGATAAATTTTGTTCCTCCAGAAAACTCTAACTCATACAGACATTATTCTTATTAATTTCACTACATTCCATTCCTTGAACCCCATAGGGGTTCATAGCCGTATCATAATGTAAAATTCATTCAGTCCAGCTTCAAAAGTCACCATAATCTTTCACAGTCTCAATATCATTTAAAAGTCTGAAGTCTCTTTTGAGACTCAAGGCAATATCTTAACTGTAATCCTCTGTAAAATTAAATCAATGAGCAGATCACATCCTTCCAACATACAATAGCACAGAATATATATTATCATTCTAAAAGGGAGGATGGAGGAGAAACTCCAAATTCTGCAACTCCATGTCTGATATCAAAGCACTCTGCAGATCTCCAGCCCTTTTAGCTTTGTTAATTGCAGCTGCTATCTCTCTTGAGCTGATTCCATACTCTGTTAAAAGCACTGCTTTTGGTAGTTATCCTTAGCCTCTAGCATCTCCATAACTCAATCCAAACATCATGGCTACATGCAATGGTCTTTTAGGCCACCTTGTAGGGCCATCCCTGACACATGCCTGGCTTCAGAGGTTTCCATATATATGAGGGGAGATTCTCTAACTTCTATTTTTCATTCTAAAGCCAGAATCAGGTGGGGAAAGCTGCCAAGTTCTGCTGCTTCCTGGGTTGAGAAGCTGAGCTCCTTCTTTTATTGCATTTACATAAATTTTGCTTTGTTGTTGGTTTCCTTTGTTACTTAAACTTGCCTTTAATTCCATTGCGCAGGTTGACTGCTTATCTGTATGGTGATTTGTCCTGATGGCACCATTCCCTTTATTCCCTTTATCCATCTTTAAACTTTTTATCTTTTGGAATAGTGGACTTACTTCCAACATTACATTTGGATGCTACTTTTCTCTGTAAACTGTACATTCTATATTTCATTTTTGTACTGCTTGCTCCTTTTCATTGCACATTTGCATAAAACTGATAACTAATAACCAAACAACATAGTCAATACTAGACTGTCTTCAAATCTCCTCTGTCAGAGTCATTAATCCAAAACACTTCAATTTAGCCTCCAGAAGAAATTTATGACAAAGGCCCAAAGCAGCCACAACTTTTACTAAAATATCACAACAATGGCTTCTGGTCCACTTACTAACATTCCTCCTCCCTGAAAGCTTTCGAGCTGGGTGAACATAATCTATAGCACTACTACTGTCTATGGTCCTAAGAGGATTTTCTAGTCTAAAGTCTCAGAGTCAACATTCTGGCAACAAACAGCATGGTCAAGCCTGTCACAGCAATATTCTAGGTCCCTGGTACAAAATTATGTCTTAGTCACTGTTCTATCATTGTGAAGAGACAGGATAATCAAGGTGACTATCATAAAGGTAAACATTTAATTGGAGAATTGTTTAAAGTTTTAGAGGGTCAGACAATTATCATCATGGCAGGGAACATAGCAGTAGGTAGATTGACATGGATTTGGCATTGTGGGCTTTATATCCTGATACATAGCAACCTAGAGAGAAAGAGAGAGACAGACAGAGAGAGTCAGAGACAGAGACAGAGACAGAGACAAAGAGAGACTGTGCTTTGTGTGCATTTTTGAAACTTCAAAACCCATCCTCATTGATAAGACCACACCTACTCAAACACAGCCACATCTATTAATCCCTTTACTGCTTTCCCACAGTTCCACTCCAGACTAAGCAATCAAGTATATAAGCCCATGAGGTCATTCTTATTCAAATCACCCACATACATTGCTTCCTCCCATCTTCTGAAGTTACTAACTCACAGGTCTTCCTCTGCTCAGTGACATCTGATTATGGTAAGTGCATTGGTTAATTCAAAGTAAAGCATTTATTCATTTTCCCTGTTAAATTAGCATTTTACAATCAGCTCTCAGTGTAAGGCAGGAGAACTACACCCAACAGAATGGAAAATGACCTTTTGTCTAGATGTTACCCTAAGTGTTAGCCAGGCTCAGTAGAAATTAATCTTTCTTGGCTTGTACTGTTTACCATAGGTTCAAAGATCCATTAAGGTTGCTGAACTTTTTTTTTTTTTGTTTGTTTGTTTCTTTTGAGAGAAAAAAGCTGAGATTCATATACATGCATTTTCTTCTGTTCTAAGCTTATTATTGAGGTAGTTTGAGGAGGAATGGCACCAATAGACTTATGTATTTGAATTCTTGGCTCTTAAGGAGAGGCACTGTTAGGAGATGTAGCCCAGTTGGAGGATGTGTGCCATTGTGGAGGTGAGCTTTGAGATCTCACATAGTCAATGGTGCCAATATATGTTGGGAATATGTGATCAACTGTTCTATTTTTATTTTAGAGGGGATTATATTTAAGAGATTGCATGAGTCTCAGAAGAGACTTTGAATTTGGGGCTTTTAAACAATTTTGCAGCTGTTATAGACTATGGGGACTTTTGAAGTTAGACTGAATGCAGTTTGTATTATGTTATGGATACAAGTGTACCAGGAAATGGAATGTGGTGGTTTGAATAGGAATGGCCCCAGAGATGCATGTGTTTAAAAATTTGACCAAGAGACCCTCCCCTATCAGTAGACATGGGGAGGGGCATGCATGGAGATAGGGGAGAAAGGGAAGGATTGGAAGGGGAGGAGGGAGGGAACTAGAGGGGGGATACAAAGTAAATAAAGTGTAACTAAATATAAAATAAAATTAAAAAAAAAAAAAAAACTTGGCCATAGGGAGTGTCACTCTTAAGAGGTGTGTGGCTTTGGTGGAGTACATATGGCCTTGTTGGAAAAAGTGTATCACTGTGGAGGAGGGCTTTTCGGTCTCACATGATCAAGCCAGGCCTAGTGAGGAAATCTCCTGCTTCCTCCTGACCATGATGTAGAACTTTCATTTCCTTCTTCAAGCCCATGTCTGCCTGCATGCTGCCATGTTTCCTGCCATGACAATAATGGACTAAACCTCTAAAGCTGTAAGCCAGCCCCAATTAAATGTTTACCATTATAGTAGTTGCCATGGGCCTGGTGTCTGTTCACAGCAATAGAAATCCTAAAGGAGACACTACTTATCATAGAAACTACATTTTTTATAGAAAACTTTATTTCCCATATCTTACTACCATTGTATCTAGAAAGTTTATCTTTACCCCAAAACATTAATTTTCTTTAAATTTAACAAATGTATTAAGAGTTTACTGTGCTCAAATACAAAACAGTATTGTATATTGTTGTTTAATTATGTGTCACATCTGATTTCCCACAATTTATAATTTATATGTTCTTAAGCCTTGTATCATTCTTCATATTTTTAGAAAATATATTTGAATATGTAATTTACTTCTAAGTCTTACTCGGAAAAAAATTATACTTACATGTATAATTAAATAAAGGAATATGAATGGTGTGTAAATTATAAAATTCATATTTAAATACTGCTAATTAAAAAAAGAAAGTTCAATGAAATAAAGTGCTTTAAAACAAAAGCAGATTTATTTGAATATTATATCTCAGATTGTCTTTAGTTGTAATATTTATTCTTTTTACTATACATTGTTGTTGTTGTTATCTTTTTCCATGTGTGTTTTTTTCTTTATTAATTACACTTTATTCACTTTGTATCCCCCCTGTGGTTCTCTCCCTCCTCCTGTTCCAATCCCTCCCTTCTTCCACCCTCTGCATGCTGTTGTTGTTATTTTATGTTAACAAAATAATACTTCCCTCTGCTAATACCTAAAGGAAAGAGTAAGGTTCAAAATATCTGTAAAAAGGTAAAGTAAGTAATGTATGTTGTCTTTCTCGCCTAATATCTATGTGCTATGACTAATTTTATTGGATTCTCCTGAAGAACATTGTTTGTGAGTTGTCAGTTATAATAGAGGTTAACTATGTATGACCCTTTGCATATAAGATTTATTTTCTCATTTCAAACTCACTTCCTCTGAGGATTTCCTTTTTAAAAGAATAAAGAAGTTTATTACCATTAAACAGACGTTTCTGATGGTGTGAATCTACTGTGTGACACATAATTTTGTTGATTCTGTTAGATTTTTTGCTGAGATATTACTCGCTTTTTAATGAGAACTCAGACACAGTTAAAATTTCAATATATTTAAATTCTCCTAGAGGCTTTGAAGGATACATGCAATTATGCTAACGGAATCATCAAGTCCCTCTTGCAAAGAGGAGGCATGAGAAATATCTCAAGCATGAATAAGTTGACTTCTCAAAATTAAAGGAGAGAGATTTTTTTTCATATTTTTCAGTGTTTAAGAAGGTTGGCAAATCTCATGAATTTCATTTAAAACAAATGATACAGTAAATTATACTCTGAAAAAAACTTCCTCTATTCTTTCACAGAATGGAATATATTACTAGCATGCTCCAGTGAATAATGTAGAAAAGAGTAGCATAATGTGACTTGTTAGAGACATTCCCTAGTGAAGTTCAATAATATCCAACCAAGTGGGCAGAAGTTATTTAATGCTGGCACAAACATTGGGGACATCTTTCTGAACTGTAACATAGCATAAAGACAAGCTGAAACTGGCATTTCTAAATAAGAACAGCATAAAAAAATCCATTCTTTAAATCACTGGGGAAAAGGAGCAAAATGAAGCTTACTTTTTGATTCTTATGTGGCTTGTGTCCTTATAAGCATTAAAATGTGTAATCAGAGAATGGAAGTGTGATGGGTTGAAAGAACACATTGTTTGTGTATCAGTTCTTTCTTTTATCCAGAAAGTCAATTTCCAGGCTGTACTAATTAACTATCAGTATCTCATTTGGATGTTCTAACAACCCACCACATTGTCCATTTCTGTAAAGGAAGTTACCAGCATAGAAATAGAGAGAACAGGATTTAGAGAATGAACTCATAGAGGGAGACTAAATTTGTAAGTCTCCAAAATTTGTTGTGCTTATTTGAATATAAGAATCAGAAGTGACATAAGATATATGTACTTGGAAAGTATGATTCAGGCATCATTATGCTTTGGCTATGACATAATAAGAAGTTAATTACAGACTAAGAAAGATTAACCATGAGTGGAGAGTGGTATGTGTGAACCCCAGGGCTTATAAAAATTAGTTTGCCCAAGGTCCCACAGCAAGTAATTGTTGGAGACACATTTAGGTTTATCTCTAACAATAAAGCCTGTGATCTTACCCTATGGATTATGCTTCAGTGTCTGCAAGGCATGTTGAGTTATACTTCCTTTCTACTCTAATGCCAGCAAATGAAATGACAATAACAAAAATAAAAACAGGCTTAACATGTAGAATTTGGATGGTACTCCATTTTGGGGATTGAATAATAAATGTTTATTTTACTTTATGAAATGAGAATTGGTTATATTTTGTCATTTATGGGTCATATCCAAAAGACACACCAATAGACTTACACTATAGACTGGTCAACAGCAAAGGACCAGCCCTGAAAACATACATACAACTTCAAAGGAGCAAACAACAGACCAAACAGGTTTTATGTACCACTATGTAGGTATACGCATAAGCATGCATGCATACAATAATAATTCATGAAATCAGAGGGCATCATTTTAAATATAGTAAGGAGGGGTAAATGTGAGAGTTGTGCTCAGCTGACTATAAGAATCAAAAGTGACATAGAATATATGTATATCATAGAAAGTATGATTCAAGCATCATTATGATTTGGCTATGACATATTAAAAAACAATTACAGACAAAGATTTAAGTTTTGAGGAAGGAAAGGGATGGGAAATTTGTAATTGTATTGCATTCTCAGAAATAAAAAAAAGTAAAGATACATAAACTACTAAAATTTTGTTAAAGATAATTACTGTATCTGTTTGAGTGGAATATGAATTTAACAATTTGTGAATGATAAGCATATGATACAGTATGTTTATATTTGCAAATGAGCAAGCAAATATAAAAATCAGCTACTGTTATAGCCCTCTATTGCTGTGATTAGAGGCTGTGACCAAGGTTACTTATAAAGGAAAGTAATTAGGCTCATGGTTCCAAAAGTTCAGGGTTTATAATAAAGAATCAAAGACAGTCATGGCTACAGTAAGGCAGCTAATAACTCACGATCCACAAAGGAAAATATATAGTACAGTGAGAACTGTGATCTATGGATATAACCTAGAACTTCTGCTCGGATGTGGCCCCTGGTAGCTCAGTAACCAAGTAGTTTTCCAAAGTAAGGGGAACAAGGACTATTTCTAACAGGATCTCAAGGGCAGGCTATTTTACCACCCCCCCCCCCCAGGGGAGGAGCAGTCTATTAGGCCACAGAGGAGGACTTTGCAGCCAGCCCTGAAGATACCTGATAAAACAGGGTCAAATGAAAGGGGAGGAGGTCCTCCCCTATCAGGGGACTTGGAAAGGGGCAGGGAGGAGACCAGGGAGGGAGTGTGGGGTTGGGGAGGGAATGAGGGAGCGGGATACAGCTGGGACACAGAGTTAACAAAATGTAACTAAAAAGAAAAATAAAATTAAAAAAAATAAAAATAAAAATAAAAAAAGAAAGTCATTTGCAATCCCAAAGTCTACCTATTCCCAGTGACAAACCTCCACAAGAAGAAGGATTTCTCTTCTAAGTTTTCTCAAACAATTCTATCAACCGGCAAGCAAATATTCAAACAAATGAGTAAATGAGTCTCATTCTCATTTAAATCCCACTCCCTGCACCAACGAACCAGGCAAAAACACATACCATAATGCAAAATGCATTTGCTCCCATTTCAAAAGTCCAAGTCTCTTCTGAGAGCCAAGATCATCTCTGAATCGTTACCCCAAGTAAAATCAAAGGCAAGATATGAACTTCCAACATACAATGACACAGAATATATATTACCATTCCAAATGGATATATGTGTCCATAGGGAAGGAATCAGTATTCCTTCAAAGCAAATCTGAAATCTTTTAAGGAAAAATGTCAAAAGACCTGTCTAATATCAGAGGGTATTTATGGATCCACTCTTCGGACTTTGCTACCTGCAATGTATTGTTTCTTGGACTGTTTTCAGTCCCTGATGTAATTTTCCTTTGAATATATTTCTTGGCTCTGCCCCCTTAAACAGCTAAGGGTCTTTACCAGAATCCAGACTCCACTTTCACATTTCACAGTTTCTCAGGGACTCTTTCTGACTCACAGCCTTTACATAAGAACTGCCCTTCTGTATATTGTCTGACCATAACAAAACCATAGAAGCCTAAGAGGATACTTTACAATTGGAGTTAGGCATTATAATGTTTTACATTATAAGCATATTTCATTTACACAAGAGTTTAATTTTTACTTATTTTAGGGTTAAATTCTTATAGGTGTACCAGAAGAGTAAAGATTAAGTAAAGTAAAATCTACATACTAAATATTAGTGGATCAAAATTATTTTTGTATCATTCACTCAACTGTGGTGCATATTGAAAACCTCCTGTTGACCACACAATAGAATTGATGTCATGGCTAACCAGTAATGATATTTGACAAATGAGAGGACTGAAATAAATATGTAAAAAATGAAATATCTAGATAGATCAAGAGAGAAAAGACACAATTTAATAAAACTACAGATGAACACAAAGGTATCAGAACTGACATTAATTTTTATCATCCATTATTAACAATGTAAAAAGATGGTTATTTAATTTTATAGACAAATATTTTAGTATTTTAATTTTCATAAATCAATTTTATATGTGGTTACCACAAAGTTTTAATTTACCTGTATAATATATTTTGATAATATTCATTCCCAATACCCACTCTTGTCCACTCCAAATCCCATTTCTATTCCTATAATATTTTGAAGTAGTTTATTTGTTTTCTTATTTGTTTATGTTGTTTCGTTAGCTTCAGAATATTGGGTGAAACGTTATGTACATAAACATAGTCACCTTATTAAAGGCTACCTTCTGAAGCCACTATCTCTACCTCCCCTCTAGCAAACATTAGCTGCCAAGAGATCCTCTTGTGTAGTACCTGATAGATGCTGTGAGGTCATGGATGAAGATGTCATCCTCTTCCTGGAAGACAGACTTCAACAAAACCACACCACTCATTATAACTATCATAATGTTTCTGTTCCCACTTCCATGATTCTAATAGAGACCCAGGCAGGGATTAGATAAATAAGAAAAATCCTTTCTATATGTCTCATTTATTTAACTAAAAAAAAAAGTTATAAATTATATATGAAATATTTTCAATCACTATTTAGGAATTATTATTACTATGAACATAGTAAAAGAGTGGCATTCTTAAAAAAAAAGAGTGGCATTCTTATATCTAAACAAATATTTACAGAGAAGTCATTTGGTGAAAGATTTCTCATACAATAGATTTTACTATAGAACAGTTATTTTAAACACTCCTAATTAAATGTATAATTGAGTCATTACAATTTCATAATAATTTACTAATGTCATAGTTGTGTAGCTACCTCACAAATAGGTTTCCCTCTATTTAATCTTTTTCTTTTTTTTTTTTTTCCAGAGCTGAGGACCGAACCCAGGGTCTTGTGCTTGCTAAGCAAGTGCTCTACCACTGAGCTCAATCCCCAACCCCCCATTATTTAATCTTTAACCACATGATATAATTTATGTTTCTTGTGCAATTTTATCTTTTATTGTTATAGTTGTCAGTTATTAATGGGAAAAGTATTATGAAGTCATTCATTTATTTAATGTTGCATATAGGTGAATAATATGTGTCTTAACAGCTTATTCATTCATTTTACATACAAAAAACTAGCTTGCCTTTTCTTATATCATTTCAAGATTTTTACTACATGTTTATTTAAAATATGTCCCTGAAATTAATTTTTTTTAAAAAATTTAAGTGACCTAGAGCGCAATGATAAGGTGGGACATCCTGGTTTGGAATGGCAGGGGTTGGAGAGCAGAGATGGGCAGGAGAAGACTTATTACCACAAGGAGACATGAACTGGACCTAAGACATGACTAAAAGCAAGTATAATATGGGAAATCTGAATAGGAGGAAACTATGTGGCCTTGGAGGTTAAGGATGGAGTAACTATTACCCAGCGTTGTAATCTAGGTTAATAAATAAATAAATAAATGAAAAGAAGAAGAAATCAAAGTTTCTCTTTTTCCTCTTCTTTTTAAAAATTAATTATTTTTATTGATTACAGTTTATTCACTTTGTATCCCTGTAATAGCCCCTCCCTCATCCCCTTGCAATCTGATGTTCCTTTCGTTATCTTCTCCCATGCCTCTCCCCAAGTCCACTGGTAGGGGTGGTTCTCCTCCCCTTCCTTCTGTCCCTAGTCTTGCAGGTCTCATCAGGTCTGGCTACATTGTCTTCCTCTGTGGCCTGGTAAGGCTGCTCCCCTCTCAGGGGAAGGTGATCAAAGAGCCAACCACTGAGTTTATGTCAGAGACAGTCCCTGTTCCCATTACTAAGGAGCCAACTTGGACATTGAGCTGCCATGGGTTACATCTGTGCAGGGGTTCTAGGTTATCTCCATGTATAGGCCTTGGTTGGTGTATCAGTCTCAGAAAAGACCCCTGGGCCCAGATTTCTTGGTTCTGTTGCTCTTCTTGTGAGTGATGTGAAAAAATATTTATGAGAATTGTTTTCCGATTATTGTGTTTCTACACTCTAATATCAAGAATAGCCATCAAAAGGTGATAGAGCCATGGCTTCCTTCATCTTGTTCATGCGGCAGTTACTTTAGGTTGGACACAGAGCTGACCACCCTACCCCTCACCCTGTTTACACCCCACAATGGAAAGTCCCTTAGAATATCACTCAGCCCCAATCCAGGACCTTGGAGTCAAGATGCTTCAGGTAACTGCTTTTTGCTGCAAATGCTCCTGCAGCTCCCAAACAGAATATGGTTTTTGCATTTAAAAGTTCCCTGCAGAAAGAGTTGTGCTCTGTATGAACTGTTTCTCTCTAGCAGTTACTGGGTGACTTAATAATGGTTTTTGCATTTAAAAGTTCCCTGCAGAAAGAGTTGTGCTCTGTATGAACTGTTTCTCTCTAGCAGTTACTGGGTGACTTAATAAAGGCTCTCAAATTTGTGCTCTGTTCTTATTGAGTTGTCCTTGGGCATTTACCACACAAAAAAAGGAATAGAAAATCTGCAAGAATAAAAGTGAAGATCTAAGAAATAGAAGCATACTATGACAGTGGGAAGAAGTAAAGTTGAAGTTAAAATGAAAATCCTGTTACACACATAAACACATACATACACAAACACACACACACACACACACACACAAACAACTTCATTTTCATAATTTTTCCTCTTAAATTCAAGTATCTCTCCAATGATATTTTTTATCTGATCATATTTCTTAAATAGAAAAATGGGCAATGACAAATCATATCTTCTTTTAAGTGCGCTTTGTATATTAACCCTTTTTATGTGAATCTACTTTTCATTATATTACCTACTTCCACAGTATTTTGATGAACTTTTTATTTATATGAACTTGTATATTTCAGAGCTATCACAAGATATATTACAAGGATATAGGCTAATAAAGTGATAGCAACTGAATGTTTTCTATCTCAAATGGTGAAAACAGAGATGGTGGATTAGATCAATCAACAAAAACTAGTCCCTGAGTCATTTACTAATAACATAATCAATATTTTTGACCAATGATGCTACTAAGTAGTTCTAGTAAAGGGTGTTCCAGTTTCTACTCCTGTCTATTGATAAGCATTTCAGGTATTATCTATATAAGACTAAACTGTTTGCTGTATTAAGGAAATAGGACAAATATATGATTTATACAGAGTATTTTTTAACTATTTCAAACGTCAACTACCTTTTCAAAAATTCTCTTTTTGATCACCTTGAGTGTTTTTTTTTTTTTTTTTTTCTGTGAAAACTGAGCCAGGAAATTTCTAAAACTGCTTGAAGTAAAGATATTTAGGGATAAATTATCCAAATGAGATTTTTTGAAAGTTTTAAAGCTTAGCAGTGACAGGTATAGAGCTTTTAATATATTTCAGATACCTTGGTGTAGCAATTTACAGTTTTAATTTCTATAATTCAGAAAATATTTAATGCAGTCCCTTTAAGAAAACCAAAGCAATATTACCTTCTTATATCCAGAAAAAAAAAAATAGAGTTTAAAAGTTAATTGTTCTAGGACCTTGGTTAACCTATGTCCATAAAAATAATTACTCTAAGACATTTTAATATTTCAAAGCTTAGGCCATAGCTGGGCAGACTCTCCACTAGCTCATGTAAAACAATCACCTAGCCCCATCCAGTCAAGTAGCTAGCTATACTTTCCAATCTCATAGTCATGTCTGACTCCTCTCAGGTCTCCTGGGAAAAAGACCTTCCTCTTTCTTCTGCCCAGAGTTCCTTTCTGCCTCTCAGAAAGTCCTGCCTTCCACTTCTCTTTGTGCCCAGCTGCAGGCTGTCAGAAACTTTTATTATCCAATCAGGAATAATTTGGGATGCAAAGTTGACTCAATGTCGTTTAGGATACATAAGAATTTGCCCACAGGATAATAAGGAATTTGGGAGGGGCAAGCAATTAACATTTGGATATATAATAGCTCCAGATGAACCCCAACATTTCTCTGTTTTTATCTTAAAGGTCTTTTTATATTAATAATAATTAATACAACAGTAAATATGAAACAGTTATGAAAACTATAACCTGTACTATACATTCCTGATGTTCAACCTAATGAATTCTGCAATTTAGGAAAAATATTCTATTATCTATCTTACTTTGGTGCTTTCAGAGTTTTGATCTACATTATTTTCTATCCTTATTTGCATGGCCAAAGAAAATAATCCTCTTAGATTTAAAACATCTTTTTTGTTGTTGTTTTTCCTCATGTCAGGGATTCTCTGTGTAACTGGTTGTCTTGGACTGGCTTTGTAAACCAGACTGGCCTGGAACTCACAGTGATCTGCTTGCTTCTGCCTGCTGGGATTAAAGACCTGTGCCACCACGCCTGGCTCCAAAACATCTTTTTATATTAGTTAAACAGTTTAGTTGTAAAAGTATAAGAATTTAGTCTGCAAATGCATCAGAGACTTGAAAAGGAATACATATTACCTAAGTAAGTAGAGAGCGCAGACAAGCAGCTTCCAAAACTATAGAAGTGATAGAAACAGTTGACTACCTGGACAATCCCAAAATTTTCTATAAGGTTGAAGCATTAATCTTCAGCCTTCTGGCTCAGAAAATCTGACAGACATTTTTGTGAAGCAGAAAATATGAAGGAGTTGCTTACTCCATCTTGGCAGAGTTGGGCAGTTAACTTTCCCTGTGTCTAAGTTTTGCCCATTTCAGACAGCATTCTGACTGCAGAGGTAATAGGGCATTTTCTCTGCTGGGTAGAACTCATCTCCTAGTGAATATTTTTTGAGGCTTATTTATCTTCTTCTAAATCAAATGGGGTGCTGCCAAGAGATAACGTTTCTCAAGTCAAAAAGCCTTGTATTAACAAACAAACACACAAACAAAATCCAAAAAAAAAAAACAACTTTAAATGCCATATTCTCTAGGTCTCTGAGGCTTTTGAAGACCATCTATCTATCTATCTATCTATCTATCTATCTATCTATCTATCTATC
>NW_026596244.1:1060623-1135294 GCF_907164565.1 Psammomys obesus | reverse complement strand
ATCTATCTATCTATCTATCTATCTATCTATCTATCTATCTATCTATCTATCTATCTATCTACCTACCTATCTATCTATCTATCTATCTATCTATCTATCTATCTATCTATCTATCTATCTCATATATGAATAGGGAAACATTCTTGTTTTTACCTATTTATTATGTTTAACCTAGGAAGCACATTTCTGACCTGACCATGAAGCTGTTTGACTAACCATTAATTTGTATTATTTAATTATACTAAACAAGTTTGTAGTAGCAGTCTGGAAAGTTTGAAAGTAAATATTGCATTTTTAAATAAGTTGCAAAGGTCCAATACATTTTATAAGAGTTAAAACATAATTATGTTGTAACAAAAATACCTTAATTAAACCAATATGTGAAGAAAACCTTAAATTTGTATTAATATAAAAAATTCTTTATCAGTATAAGATTACTAGATTATAAAAATGTTTTTCTTTTTCATTAAGAGTGGATTCAATAATCTATCCCTTTTCCTATTATTTCTACACATTCCTATATGATATTCCTAAATACATCCCTTACCCAATAGAATGACTAAAACCTAACCATCCCAACATGGGGGAATGGGACCATGGTCTCTTAAAATTACTTCATACTGATTTGGGACAAAGGATTCCTATTTGGGGGCCCAAGGAAAATTAGGGAAAATGGTTAAGTAAGCTAGAAATAATATTAGTTGTCCAATCTAAATGCTGAAAAAAAAACAAAAAAACGCAGGATTAAATGAAGTTTAGATTGGAACTGTCTGAATGGACCAAATGTGTTAGCTGCTTTGAAATTGTCTGAAAGCACGTTTTGCTGAAACAACAACTGAAGCAGCGGTCTGAGGCTGGATCATTCAGGATGCTGGAAAAAATGTGTCAGTGTCTCAGCATCCTGGAGGATGAGTTCTGTGAAGACCATCTCCATTCTATTGGTATTTGATCCTTTTATCTGTAAATATATAAGGTCCCACGAGTAACGTACAGTTATGTAATTATAATATGCATGGGATGTGCAAGGTGCACAGATCAATTGAGGATGATTTCCTGCTCTTTGTATAAGCAGGTGAAAGACCTGTCATTCTTTAAGCCCATCTGTGTTACACACCAAACTATAATACCATTTTAATCTGTATCATTTAGTGGAATATCATAAAAAGTCCTGAAGATTTTTCAGCCAAAGATTTATTGGGCATGCATAGTTGATGTTCTGTCTGCAGATATTTTTATATCCCAATCTGCTCCAGAGTTGTTCCATATAGAGTGATTAATATATAAAATGCCAGTTTGGTCTTCTTATTTTGCTCTTTTTCCTGTCTGCAGCCAGCCAAGATTTTCAGGTGGTCTTCCTCTATAAATCTGATTTTCAGTAGATTGGGTGGAAGACATAACATTTCTTTTCCTGTTGGAAAAGAAATATGAATGTGTGTGTGTGTGTGTATGTGTGTGTATTTCCCAATAGAGAGAACATCTATCTAATTGTCCATATTTACATACTGTATAATCAATATATATGTGTCTATAATTTTTGACCTCTAGGACTGTAAGTTATATCTGGAACACTTTCCATTTTATAATGTCCAGACTGTTGTGCTCTTTTAGCCTTATTGAGTCAGTCTATGTAGCCCAGGCTGTCTTGAATTTGCTCTGTAGCTCAGGCTGGACTCAAACTCACAAGTAACCAATCTGTCATTGTCTTTGTATTGGCTCAAGTATTGGTTTCAAAGGCATATATTAAATTATTTTAATTTACAATATTTAACTTTCTATTTTTCTAATTTAATTTAACATTTTTCCCTGTATTCCACTTTATTGAAACTTCTTTCCCTCTTAGTGCTCAAGCACAATTTTAAGCATATTGTAGCTGTTTTGGGGTTTGGTTCTTTATTCTCTATTTCAAAGGAGGCTGAGCTCAGTTCTATCATGGGAGCCCCACATCCTAAGGAGACGAGTTGCTTGCTCAGAGCAGGGTGTCACCCCTTTCTCTCTATATACATTTATGATTGCTGTGTATGTATCTTTTTGATCAGAAAGTACATTAATATTTATTACTAAGCAAAAACCAACAAAGTAACTTTAAGATAAAAATGTGTCACTTTGAATTTTAAATCGTCCTTTGTAAGTGGCTTAATCTTATCAACAGGGAGTCCGTCCCACCTTAATATTACTCTGTAGACATGGGTGTTTCTAGAATTCGCAGGGATAATCTTGTGCAGCCCTGCTCAAATAGCTCATCTTTTCCAAATCATTGTAACTGTATAATTTAGAAAACAACAAATTTGAACTGTCATGATACTCTGAATTTACTTAAAATCTTTTAAAATATCCTGTTTTTAGTAATGCCAAACAATAAAAATATCCTTTCTATTTCCTGTTATTAGGAAAAAACAAAAACATTCATGCTATTGAAGCAAAGCCTTATTCCTTGGAATTTAGGTGTTTCTCTACTGTAGTGGCAGGCTCTTAGCAGAAAGAGCTGACTAAAATGCACAGCCAGAGAGTTCTGAGTTCCAGCTGCCATAAATTTCCACTTTTTCTCTCCAGAAGAGCCCTTTTTCCTTTCTCTATTCTTATTGCTTGTAAGTTAGCATTCCACTTCTCCTTTCTCCCTTTTGAAATTTCTTAGGTGGGCACAGAAAACTGTTACCATTACTGCATGTATTGTAACCAGCTCCATAATGACAAGTAAAACAAAACTATACAAAACCAAGTGCCTTCTGCTACACTGTTTTCCACTTCACCCACAGCTTTATGCTTAAAATTCTCTCTAGCACTTCAGAGGCTTTGGTCTGCTTTCATTCTTTTTTGAAGAGACCAGAATTCATGTCTGTGTGGCCTGACTTTTTTTTTTTTTTTGACTTTCACCTGGGCCTTCTCAGGCTGTAAGTTTGGATTCTAATTGCTGTAGGCTGAGCACCATTTTGTTGTAGGACCTTGGTGGTCCTATATCCATAAAAATAATGACAACACTAAGACCTTTTAGTATTTCAAAGCTTAGGCCTTAGCTGAGAAGATTCTCAACTAGGTTATCTAAGTTAATTTGACCACATAGCCCCAACCAGCCACATTGCTAGCTATACCTTAAAGGCCATCTCCTCTCCTGTCTCCTGGGGTGGGAAAAAAACAAGCCCTTCTTTCTTCTTCCCAGAGTTTCTTTCAGCATTTCTCTCTGTATCCAGCTGTTGTGCCTGAATCACGATACCCCAAAAGACCACCACTAGGAGCTGAGTCCGTTGCAAACCACATGAGGATCTTTTTATTACAAATTACAAGCTACAGCTTGGGCCCATACCCCCACCACCGAAGTGGTGAGAGCTGAGAGCCCTGTGCTCAGGTTAGTTGGGTGATTTAAAGTTTCCATTTCCTCCCAGCATGCCCAAGGCAGGGGCGATTCCTGCCTGGCAAGCATCTATTGGTCAAAATGCTACATTTTGAATTGATTGGCTATAGGAAGGTCCCCAAACCATTAATGATCTGGTATCCCTCCCTAGGGGGATGGGCCAGTTTCCTAGCAACTGTATCTCTAGTGGGTGGGGAAAGAATGCAGTACAGCAGGTTCTTCCCCTCAGGGCATTATTGGACCTCACCCAGCTAATTCAGGCCTTAAACTTTAATATTTAATAATAATGGCTGATTTTTAATCTTTTGGTCTCTCACAGCTAAATTCTGTCAGCAACTTTTATTATCCAATCAGGGATAATTTGGGAGGCAAGGTTTACACAGTGTCATTTTGGATACATGAATATTTCCTCCTAGAACATTAAGGATCTTGGGGGTCAAGCAGTTAATATTTGAATACATAGTAGCTCCAAACCAATCACAGCTGTTATTCACCTTGTCAAATATTACATAGCAGCAGTGGTCAAATTAATTACCTATGGAAGTGTTCAAAGCAGGAGCTTTTGTGGGATTTGTTTAAGATGTGTATATAACTGATACTTCTACATTACATAGTCCAGATAAACATGTATGTGTCCTTGAATAAACACACACACATAAACTCACACGAGTTCAGTGAACTTCTGGAGTATGGCATTCTACTGCAGTCAGATGCGCTTTACATGCAGGATTTGCGTTGTAACGAAGTTTTCATTTATTACCAATCTCTTCTTTATGCAGCAGAATACTATCTGTTACTTTCTAGAATCTCAATAATATAAATGGTAATTTTTTTCTTACTGTTGTTCTTTTCTAAGTGTAACTGTATGGTGAAGATACCTAATGGTTAATAAAGGAAAGGCATCCAATTTGGCTGAATGCAAAGGCACAGCACTTTTCTCCTACACAAGAAGTAGCAATGACACAAATAAAAGAATGTCTGACAGAGATGATCTGTACCAGCTGATCAGAACCAGCAAAATAGCTGGTTCTCAGAGGTGGTAGGGATGCTGTGAACAAAGAGAAATTGGTTATATAACAGAAAGTAATGTATTTCTAACTTAGACACTGATACTTAGCAAGAAAAATTTCCTCTATTTGTAATACTCTCAGGAGCCTCCATCACCAGGAAAATCTTGCAGTTGTAGCTATGAGGTAGTTCAACAGTTTTCTGAGAGTTTCAATCCAATTTTGTGAGATGCCCTCAATTCATGGGTATAGTTTGCTTTAGAAAGGAAACCCCCATCATATCCTTCCCCTAATGCACAGAACTTAATATGATACATCTTGGTGCCATCTTGTGACTGGAGTAACTTTTACATTCCATTTGCGCTAGAGTCCCTTAAGCCCTTCCTCTCCCCATTCATGGAGGTCCACAATAGCCCAATATAGTCACACAGGAAGCTATAAGATTGCAAATGTGGCTACACACAGCCTTTCAAATGAAAACTCGTATATTTCCTGCTCTATGGGAAACAGGTTCCAGCATAGCAGAGGGACAGCCTGTGTTGTCACCACAGTATACTTAAGAATTTATCTACTGACCCCACAACCAACACTTAAAAAACTGTGACTCATGACCAAACCTTTGGCAGAGTACAGGGAATCATAAGAAAGAAGGGGAGTTAGTCTGATGAGGAAAGGATAGGAGCTCCACAAGGACCAAAGATATCTGGGCACAGGGTCTTTTCTGAGACTGACATGCAACCAAGGACCATGTATGAATGTAACCTAGAACCTCTGCTCAGATGTAGCCTGTGGTAGCTCAGTAACCAATTGGTTTCCCATAGTGAGGGGAACAAGGACTATTTCTAACAGGAACTCAATGACTGGCTCTTTGGCCTCCCCACCCCCCAAGGGAGGAGCAGTCCTGTTAGGCCACAGAGGAGAGCTTTACAGCCAGTCCTGAAGATACCTGATAAAACAGGATCAGATGAATGGGGAGGAGGTCTCCCCATCAGTAGACTTGGCAAGGGGCACGGTGGAGAGGAGGGAGGGAGGGAGGGACTGGGAGGGAATGAGGGATCGGGACACGGCTGGGGTACAGAGTTAATAAAATGTAACTGATAAGAAAAAAATATACAAAAAAAAAAAAAACCAAAAAAACTGTGACAACAAAACTCTGCTGTTCCCCAAATAGAGTTTAAAGGGACAGCATTATGTGTCCCATGTAGTCAGTGCTTTAGTTTCTATTACCGTGTCCTAATCTTCATTGACATTTGCCTCCATGGGGAATAAGACCACAGTTTTCCTACACCCCACACACCAAACTATGGTCCTCACAGTCACTGATACTCCATCACTGTGGCAACCAGGAAAATTCTTTGGCTAGTGTGATTGCATTAGGATGACTATGACAGCCACTCTCACTCATTTCTGTTAAGCGTGAGGACAAATTTCTCTGTGAGTTGTGTGTTGATGTCTTGATGCCTTCACCTCAACTATAGTTACACTTGAAGAAAAACCTCTGAACAGACAGACAGCAGTTTAACTACTACACTTGACAACTACAAGGTCAGATCTGTCATTGAAACTCATGTCTGCACTTTGTTTTTCTTTTCTTTTCTTTTCTAGACAGTTTCTCTAGATAGCGTTGGTTGTCATGGACTCACTTTGTAGACCAGGCTTGCCTTGAACTCATGGAGATCTGCCTCCCTGCCTCTGCCTCCCCAAGTCACTGGGAGGGAGTATGTGTGCAGACACTGTACATGTCTGCAGTCCCTAATGACAAAAGTTCCTCTGAAATCCAAGCCTCTCATATAATGCTTATAAACATTCACTACTGCTTTCTCTAGGTCTCACCTCTCTTGTGGGTCACATTTACTAAAAACGAAATCCCTACTTTACAAATATCTGCAGTCAGACCATTCACTCAGTCTCCTAATATTGACTAGAGCTCAAGAAATCACACTTAAGAAGAAGATACTTCTATGTTCGATAAAAAACAAAACCAATACACTTGTGCAACCACGTTACCATGACCCATCTAAACACTTGCAATAAATTTTATTATTATTATTATTATTATTATTATTATTATTATTATTATTGTTAGTTACATTTTATTAACTCTGTATCCCAGCTGTATCCCGCTCCCTTATTCCCTCTCAATCCCACCTTCCCTCCCTCAGCTCTTCCCTGCCCCTTTCCGAGTCCACTGATTGGGGATGACCTCCTCCCCTTTCATCTGGCCCTATTTTATCAGGTATCTTCAGGACTGGCTGAAAAGTCCTCCTCTGTGGCCTAGCAGGACTGCTCCTCCCTTGGGGGTTGGGGAGGTCAAAGAGCCTGCCATTGAGTTCCTGTCAGAAATAGTCCCTGTTCTCCTTATTATGGGAAACCAATTGGTTATTGAGCTACCACAAGCTTCGTCCGAGCAGATGTTCTAGGTTATATCCATACATGGTCCTTGGTGGAGTATCAGTCTCAGAAAGACCCTGTGCCCAGATATCTTTGGTCCTTGTGGAGCTCCTATCCTTTCCATGTCATACAAATTCCCCCTTCTTTTGTATGAGGACCCAGGGTAAGATGATAAATCTTCACTTAGAAAGACAAATGGGAGGTGCATTGGACTTAGGAGAAAACAAGTAACAGGACAGGAGCCTACCCCAGAGGGCCTCTGAAAGACTCTGCTTAGCAGTGTATCAAAGCAGATACTAAGACTCATAACCAAACCTTCAGCAGAGTGCAGGGAATCATATAAAATTTATTTTTATATTAATTACAGTTTATTCACATTTTATCTCAGCTGTAGCCCCATCCCTAGTCCCCTCCCAATTCCATCATCACTCCCTCATCTCCTTCCATGCCTCTCCCCCAGTCCACTGATCAGGATGGTCCTCCTCCCCTTCCTTCTGACCCTAGCCTACCAGGTCTCATCAGGACTGGCTGCATTGTCTTCCTCTGTGGCCTGGTCTTCCCTGTCTCCTGCTCGCCCCTGAGGGGGGGGGGGTGATCAAAGAGGAGGCAAAATTTTTATTAAATCAGTTACATTAATTTGGAAGAATCACCAAATAACTGCAAATGTGTAGACTTCATTGCACAACAACAAGAACATACAAATGAAAGATGTGTGACACCTTTACATGACCTCAATTATTCTCCAGGATTGGACCTTAAATTAAAAGTAATTAAAATAAACTTGAAAAGGAATTTAAAATACTGACCCCAAGGAAGCACATTGAAATGCAAAACAATGCAAAAACACTTCAATGAAATGCAAAGTAATTATGTTGATGAGAAATTTAATAAAGAAAATATTAAAAATGAACCAAAAAGAAATCTTGAAAAGAAGAAATTCAATTAATGGGATAAAAATTAATTTTGTAATTTCAACAACAGACCAAGAAGAAAAATAATTTATAAATTCTCATTTCCTTCTTTCCTTCCCTTCTCTGTGTATTCGGAGTTGGGTCAAGGCTCAAAAGTGGATGAGTATGACTACTTCCAGGACAAATGTCAAGGTTATGTCCTTACTTAGATACTTGTTATATCTTTTAGTAAGGCAAGTTCTCATTACACATAGAGATCAGTAGTTTCAGAACAAAAGTCCCTTTGCAGAATCATTAACTTAGACTAGCTTTTTTCAAAGGAATATGAATTTTCACAAATAAGAGTCTTGAATAGGGATTTATGATTGTTCTTGGGACAGTTTTACTATAATTTCTTCTTAATTGCACCACTCTTTAAGTATTATGCATGCTTTATGTTAACCCTCATTGTTAACATCTTTGAATTCAACACAAGCTTCTTTCTTAACCTAACTATAGACTGTTTCTGTTTGTCTGCTACTCTTCCTGAATTCTCTTACTGTATATTTGGATAAGAGCAATGAGCAATAGGAATGACATAACTTGGATGCTATACTGTCTTGAAATTCTTCTGACAAACTAGTTACACATTGTAGTCTCACTGAGTTCTCAGGATATAGTTATTATGCAAAAGATTATTTTCCAGAATAGCACACAGATGGTCTCTAGTCCAATCCCAGAGACACAATCTCCCTAAAACCCTTAGAGACAAGTCTTCACTATCCCTTTTCTATCAGCTTGCTGATCTTTGACCTACTCACCCACAGAACGCCCATTAATATTCGATTACTGGACAATTGCACAACCGGGCTTCTCTAGGCAGGAGGTTCAAGCTCTTCCACTTTTTCCCTTAATCTGAAATTTTTTAATCGTTAATCTGATTTTAAAGGTCTAAAATAAGCATGGTTAGATTTCTAAACACAGTTGGATGTTCTAATACAGCAAAAGTCTGATTTCTCAAAAGCAATTTTCTGTATTAATTATTTTTGTCATTGCTAAATAAAATACATGACAAAAAACCAACTTAATGGAGTAAAGAGTTCATTTGGATTGTTTCTTGGGAGTGTAGTCCACCATGAAAAGGAGGAGGTAAGAGAAAGTAAGGTGCCTTGTCACATTTTCCCCCTCTATGGTCTAGAAGTGAGAGATGAAGCCTAGCACTCAAGTCAATTATTTTCTTTTATTCAACATGGAAGCCTAGCCTTTCTGATCCCACCCAAATCCATTATATGTTCTTCCTCAGTACATCCAATTTAAAACACCACCACACACAGACCTAGTATCTTAGGGTTTCTATTGCGATGAAAAGAAGCCATGACTATGACAACTCTATAAAGGAAAAGACTTATTTGGAGCTGGCTTAAAGGTTCACAGGGTTAGTCTATTATTATCATAGTTAGAAACATGGAGGATTGCAAGCAGAGAAGTTGCTGGAGGGGTAGCTAAAAATTCTATATTTGGTTTGGCAGGCAGCCAAAAGAGAAAGATATTAGGCCTCCCTCGAGCATCTGAAACCTCAACGCCCACTCTCGGTGACATGCTTCCTCCAACAAGGCCACACCTACTACACTATGGCCACATCTCCTAAAGTAGACACTCTTTACGGATCTCTGAAAGTTCTTTTCATTCAAATAACCACATCTGGAAGTATTTGTCCTAGATTACTCTAAATCCATTGTTTCTAGGTACCAAGATTAACCAATTGCACTGTTTTAAAATGACATTATTGCTTGTAATACTAATGTTTCCACTGAAATCTCTTAAAGTTGGTGAATAAATTTAATAAAGTTATAAATGCAAAATCGACATTTAAAATGCTAGAGTTTTATATATTAATGGCCAATTTGTTGAAAAATGAAACAAGAAATTGTGTACCTAATAACTACCAACTATAAAATCTGTAGGTACATATCTAAACAAGAAAGTGAAAGACTTCATAATAAAAATTTGATACATAAAAAATAAGTAAAGAAAGAGAGATGAAAAAAATTGACATTTGAAAATAGAAGAAAATATTGTGAAAAAAGTTCATATTACGAAAGATGATATGTATATTTGTTTCAATGATCCTTAAAATATTAGTTGAATTCATCAAAAAAAGTGAAGCAGTCTAACATTTATGTACAATTATAAAGCATCCGACAGCCATAGCAGTCTTGAGAAAAAAAAAAACGTGGAAATACCACAGTTCAGACTTTAAATTATACTTGGGTTATGACACTCGTGATAATGATCTTTCAGGTATGCATATTTTCCAGACTTGTAAATTCATGGAGGCTTCCACTAAGATTTCAAAGCCAAGCCTGAGAGTACAAATGATGTGTTATGAGGTCAGAGATCTCCAAACATTTCTCAGCAGGACAATAAACTATAAAATTATAACAAAGACTGATGGAGGATGTGAACAGTATGTACTGCCTATCAAGGGAAGTTTCAGAAAGCAAGAAAAAATGCCCAAGAGAGCAACTATATGTCCTCCAACTACAAAACCATACGAGCTGCAGTGGTGAGCACTCTGGGACTCATTTCAAGCCAAACTCGGTCCTAGATTCTGAACATGAGTTAGGCAGTAATGCTTGTCAGGTTTCGTTAGGAGGGTGTCTAACCTGGATGTCCCTGGGAATGCAGGCAGCTTGTGTAAACTTTTGATCATGATAGTTAAATTTGTACTGCCAATCAAAATTAAAAATAAAGAAACACATAGATTTTTTTTTTATAAATTTTGTGAAACATTTTTTCAGTACCCATAGTAGCTTTATAGTAATTTTAGACAATTAGATTATTTTTATTATTAATGCAAATCTTTAAATATTTGTAAATACACATTTTTAGGGAAGTGAATTAATTGTAAATTCTTTGTGTTGAAATGATTAAATTTTGCCTACAATACATAGTTAAGACTTAATTAAAGCTAAACGTGGCTATAAACGATGTCTCAAATAAATATTTAGCCACACAAAAACATTTTGAAAGGATATATAAATTAAAATATGTTTGATTATTACATTTTTATTATTATTTCTTATTCAATATAACATAGTATTATAAATACGTTAAGATACAAAATTAATAAACGTTCTTTGAAGACAAGTTTGAGTGAGGTTCATTCCATTATTCATATTTTGACATTTTGATAACTAAATACAAATTGACAAGATTTTTCATTAAATGTGTTTATTTTGTTCTGTAATAGTATTTATTTACATAATTGAAATATAAACATGTGTTAGATCATTCTTTCAAAATACATAAGTAAAGTTTTTATGTGAAATATTTATAAACTGTTGTCTTATTTGGGGTTTCTATTGCTGTGAAGAGACACCTTGACCAAGGCAATTCTTCTAAAAAACAAATCAAAACATTTATTTGGGGCTAACTCACTTTTTCAAACATTTAGTTCATTATCATGGTGGAAGTAGGGCAGCATCTAGGCAGACATACTGCTGGAAAAGGAGCTATGAATTCTACATTTTAATCCGCAGGCCGAAAGGATGAGACTGGAATTCCACACTGAGAGGAGCCTGAGCATAGGAGATATCAAAGCCCACCCCCACAATTAGACACTTCCTCCAAGAAGGCCACACATTCTAATAGTGCCACACCCTTTGGGCCAAGCATTCAACACAGAAATTTATGGAGGCCAAACTTTATCAACCCACCTGAACCACATTTCTAGTCTCACTCACTATTCAGCTATTACTATTAAGTAGAACTAACTTTATCTTGCACAGAGGGACGAAACATACTGACTCAAAATGTCTAAAATACTCTCTTAAATCAAAGCTTATCTTACGTTCTATAAGTTTCAATGATACATTTAATTACACTAGAGTTTTATATGGTTCTTAATTTCATGAACTCATTAAAGAACATCTGGCTCTCTATACACAAATCATATTTTTATTTCTCTTTTTTTTACTGTAACAAAATTGATTTACAGGTGACAGTCTTACGCTCATGTGGATAGACTCCTACTTTGTTATTGGATGGACCAGATGGTGTGTAGGTAACAATAATGCACTATTTAAATATATACATATATATATATATATATATACACATATATATCATGACAACCATATTAACAAATTTTAGCACTGTAAATGAGGCCAGTTAGTATTTAAGATTTTTCAGGAGTGGCTGCATTGTCTTCCTCTGTAGTCTGGTAAGGCTGCTCTCCCCTCAGGGGGAGGTGATCAAAGAGCAGGCCAATCAATTCATGTCAGAGACAGTCCTTGTTCCCATTACTATGGAACCCACTTGGACACTGAACTGCCATGGGCTACAACTGTGCAGGGGTTCTAGGTTATCTCCATGAATGATCCTTGGTTGGAGTATCAGGCTCAGAAAAAGACCCCTGTGCCCAGATTTTTTGGTTCTGTTTCTCTCCTTGTGGAGCTCCTGTACTCTCCAGTTCTTACTATCTACAGCTTCTTTCATAAGATTCCCTAAACTCCACCCAAAGTTTGGCTATAAGTCTCAGCTTCTGCTCTGATATCCTACAGGGTAGAGCCTTTCAGAGGCCTCTGTGGTAGGCTCCTGTCCTGTTCCCTGTTTTCTCCCTCTTCTAAGTCCATACTCTTTGCCTTTGTGAATGTGGATTGAGCATCTTATCCAGAGTCCTCCTTCTTTATAAGTTTCTTTAGGTATACATATTTTAGTATGTTTATCCTCCTATATTATATATCTAATATCCACTGTTGTATGAGGTCATTAATATTTACTATTGATATTCTTTTAGTAATGCTGCTATTAATCCTAAACAGCTGTATAATCAAATCACCATACAGAGACTATGATTTATTTAGTTAACATAGTGCTGGTCAATAGTTACTCCATCTTAAACCTCCAAGCCCTCATAGCTTCCTAACATTTAGATTCCCACATTATACTTGCTTTTAGTGATATCTGAAGTCCGGATCAAGTTCATTTCTCCATGTCCTTCCAAGACTCTGCTCTTGTGTCTGCTCTCCCAGCTCTCTCCTGCCCTTCTCTCCTCCTTTGCCTCCCACCTTCCTGTCCTTCGGCTCCCCACTCTCTCCCTGCTTCCTTTTCATTGTTCAACATTGTGGCTAGTTGCTTTATTTTGGCAACAGATGATGCTTACAATAAGTATCACAATGCAATGTCCGAATTAAAACCAGAGAGTTGGGGAGAGAAATCAGCTTTTGAATAAACAAGGGTAAAGTGTGTACATTCTAAAAGAACATTATACCAACAATCCACTTATGAGTGATTATATACCCTGTGTGTCTTTCTGCTATGAGACACCTCACTCAGGATGATCTTTTCTAGTTCCCACCATTTGCCTGCAAATTTCATGACTTCCTTGTTTTTTATTGCTGAGTAATATTTCATTGTGTAAATGGATCACAATTTCTGTATTCATTCCACAGCTGAGGGGCAACTTGGTTGTTTCCAGCTTCTGGTTATTACAAATAAAACTGCTACAAACATGGTTGAGAAATGTCCTTGTGGAATGTTTTTAATGTATCTCATTATTATTATTATTATTATTATTTCTATTATTATTTACTCTTTATTTGCTTTGTATCCCAGTTGTAGCCCACTCCCTCATCTCCTCCCACTTCTACCTTCTTTCCTTCTTCTCCCTCTATGTTCCTCCCTTAGTCCACTGATAGGGAAGGTCCTCCTCCCCTACTGTATGACCCTAGCCTATCAGGTCCCATCAGAACTATCTGGATCCTCTTTCTCTGTGGGCTGGCTAGGTTGCCTCACAGGAAGAAATGATCAAGGAGCAGGCAAAAGATTTTATGTCAGAGAAAGTCTCTTCTCCCCTTACAAGAAAACCCACATGAAGACTGAGCTGTCTATAGGCTACATCTGAGCAGGGACCTAGGTCCTCTCTATGCCTGGTTATTCGGTGACCAGTCTCTGCATTCACAGCTGAGCCCAGGTGTTTTGGGAACATTTTTACAACATTCTGATTACATTAACTTCATGTAAATGAGTAAGATATTTGGATAGTTTTATTTTATGAAGAAAATTGTGATTGTTTTTACAAAGCCTGAGCAATTACATTTCCACCAATAACATAAGAATTTCCTTTCTTGGAATTGCTTGTTATATTTAATCTACTTTACAATAGAAATGTTTAGTATAGTAGGTATCTTTTGTTGTGCTTTTTATTTATACTTTACTGATGATTAAGCTGTTGAGCATTTTTATATATGGTTGTTTGTAAAGTGCTTGCTTTTTTGAGAAATATATACCTTAGCTCATTACTCATTTATTAAATTGCTCTGTATCTCATGGCATGAGTGTTGAGTGCTTCTGCCTTTGAATTCTATGGGGAGGTCAGTGTAAGATGCCATGTTTCTTCCTCTATTCATCTCTGCCTTATTACCCTGAGGTATATTCTCTCACTGAAATGAAATGTCTTCTTTTAGCTAAGCTGAATGGCCAGTGAGCTTTTGGAATCAATATATTTCTCCCCTAAACGTCTTTGGATTGCAAGTGTATTAAGCCAGGCCTTGTTATTCACTTCAATGATGGAGATTTGAACTCAGATCCTTATGCTTGAGTTCATGAAAACAGGTGTGTTCTCTTCCCCAGTGAGCTGTATTTCCATCTTCCCTTTTCTTCTATAAAAGTTCTACATTGGGATCACTATACATACATAGTGATTTGTCATTGTACTTAGCATTCTGTTCAGTATTAAAGAAATAAATACTAATTTTATGTGAAAATAAACTATGTAGGTACTTGAGACATTTACCTATGATACTTGGACATTGAGCATTATAATATCCTGCCAAATTTTAAGATCTAGCCAATCTATAATTTTTTAATTTATCTTTGTTTTTGTCTTTTCAGAGTAAAGTAGCTTGTTACAACTAGTTATATAATTTTAAAGTTTGTATTGACATTATCTTTAATATTTCAACTCTGTATTTTGGCCAGTTTGAAAACTGTGGAAATAATTTCACATTAAATGTGTAATCAATCATGTATCCACATACTCTATTTTCACTTGATATTTCCACATTTCAAAATATTAATAGTCAGCAACAAATTTTCTAGAAGACTAAATGTCTGACTGCCGTTTGTAACTATTTTTAAAAAGTTTTATTTATTTATTATTTATTAAAATTTATTCACTTTGTATCCCCACTGCAGCCCCCTCCCTCATTTCCTCCCAGTCCCACACTCTCCCTTTCTTCTCTCCCTATGCCCCTCCCCAAAGTCCACTTTAGGAGAGTTCCTCCCCTTCAATCTGACCCTAGCCTATTAGGTCTCATCAGGACTGGCTGCATTGTCTTCCTCTGTTGCCTGGTAAGGCTGCTTCCCCTTCCTATCAGGGGTAGGTGATTAAAGAGCCAGTCACTGAGTTCATGTCAGCGACAGCCCCTGCTAGCATTACTAGGAAACTGAAGATCAAGCCTTTAATGTATAACACTTTGAGGAAATTTTTCTGATGCACTTAGCCCGGGCAGTTTCAGTGGAGTTCTAGGAGGCAAAAACAGATTCTAAACTATGAACAGTTAATGCGTGGTAGTGTTGGAGAAAGATATCTCGACTACTGTTTTCAAGGTGTGGGGGGAGGCACATCTGATGGTAAAAGGAAAATAAAAATAATGTCCTCTGTAGGAGGATCTATAACCCTGTTCGAAGGATTCTTAAATGAAGGTGGTAAAAATTAGATAAATTAAGCAGTTACTATTGTTTTGAAACTGGAGCTATAAACCTAAACTGAATTACATCCTTCTATTCTAATTTCATAAAATGTAAGGTTGTTACAAATGCAGATTAGAGGGCCCCCAAGTGAGATATAAATATGTTCTTCTTAAAAATTTTTTAATTAAATTTTCATTTTTACATTAATTACATAAATTTAACTTGTAATAGCTAAACACAAAAAAGACTGGTTTTAGGCTTTGATGGAAGATTTCAAACAGTCTTTCTTTTTTTATTTTTCCCTCTCTAGATATATAGTAAGAACCAAGTAATGAAGGCAAATGCTCCCAGACATTTTCTTCCAAATATGAGAAGAAAGTTGTGCACATGAAATCTTAGTCATGTGGTTACATGAACTGGATATGATGCAAACACCAGTTACCATGTCAGTGTGGATGGGAGAAACAGATCAAGGCCCTACTCCAGCTAAAAAAAGAGCTGGATGCAGTTAGTAGTTGGTGAGAGGGAATGAGTCTTCTGGAGGATTGAGCTACCTGACTGACCATACAGGCAGAAGAAATCAACTCTGAACACATACATGTACTAGCAGAATATATATATATATATATATACACACATATATATATATACATGTATATAATATATAATTTTGTTTAATTAAGTTTATATATTAAGGAATTATAAAATATGTATAATATATATTATATAATATAGTATAACCTAAAATATTGTTAATATAATAGCATAACATAACATAACATATTAATATATATATTATATATATATACATATATATACTAATTTATATAATTTTAGAAAGGTAATGAATTTGAGAAAAAATAAGGGGCCTGGAGAAGATGGATGCAGAAAGGGTTGGGAGAAAATGATGTAAATATAGTTCTCATGCTAAAAAATACTTTCTTACACATAAATAAAGAAATTTATCCAGAATGTATTACAATTTTAAATCATCCCTTCAGGCTTTTGTGATAACAGCTTGATTATCAGCTGATAAGCTAATAGAAAAATAAATGGGCTGTTTTTATCAATTGGTATTTTTATCAGTAGATTAATAATTTCATGGAAACTATGGGCAATGGTGATAAGTTATAGTCTACTTGGAAGAAATGGGTTATAGGTTTCTTGTAATCACATATAAATTATATATCTTGTTCCCAGGCCTCTTCCCTATCTTTTTCCTTTGTCTAGGCCCCGTTCCTCCTCTTCTTCCTCTCTCTCTTCCTTCTCTTCTTTCTGCTCTGTTCTATCTCTGCCATCTCTATTTCTAACTTTATCTCTATCTAGCTGTTCCATCCCAGCATGGTACAATGTAAAAATGTTTCTTATACCACAGAGCAATGCATGAAAGAAAGGATAGATTGAAACCTGTTGCCAAGTGTTGCAATAAACTAGTCATCCTTTAATTGGATTTCCTTCAAGTATTATATTAAGTGATAGAAAGTTGACCAACACTGAGCCTATATTTATGAAAAAATTGATAAGTGGATTGCTAATTTTATGAGCTTTAACATGATGATCTATATTTTAGTTTACAACATAATAAAAATGATTAGGAATAATTTATCATAAGAAGACACTATGGAAAAAGTAATAAAATAAGCTGTAAAGTTACTTATTAACTTACTTATTTTCCATGGTCCCAGAGACTGTGCTGAGTCAAAATGAATACTGACCAGATGCGCTGGACGGCACTGTTTTCTAGATATTGTTCTCTAGTTTAGATATATAAAGAGTAATGGGGAGGAGGTCCCCCCTATCAGTGGACTTGGCCAGGGGCACGGTGGAGATGAGGGAGGGAGGGAGGGACTGGGAGGGAATGAGGGATTGGGACACGGCTGGGATACAGAGTTAATAAAATGTAACTGATAAGAAAAAAATAAAATTCAAAAAAAAAAAAGAGTAAATTCAAGGCATATGAAGATTTTCCGTAGTTTCATATTCTCTTTTATTCCAATCATGTTGTTAGTAATATTTGTGTGTGCATAGGGTAGGAATTAAAACTATAGAAGAAAACAAAAAAAAAAAAAAGGGATTTTTCAGTGCTACAAAGAATATGAGGAGAACAGTGTGATGAACTAGGCAGAATAGTACATTTATATTAGACACAAGAGTTAAGTACAATTCAAAAGAGCAAGATTGAGCAGAGAAGTAACATGAACTTGCATTTTTGATGCAGAGGGCGTTGCATGAAAAACTGCTAGGAAGGTTTGAATTTCCTAAACTGACTATGAAGGTGGTTGTCATAGGATACCAGCTTCTTTTTTTCGTTTCTTTTTTACTCTCACATTAAATACATCCTGACTACAGCCTCCTCTTCCTCTATACCTCCCATGCCCATGCATTTCTCCTTTTCTCCAAGATCTACTGCTCCTGTTTCCCTTCGAAAATACCAGGGCTTCCAGTGATATCCACTGACCATAGCCTAAAAACATGCCATAAAACTGGGCACAAACTCTCCTATCGAGGCTGGATGAGGCGACCAAGAAGGAAGAAATAGGTACCAAGAACAGGCAAAAGACTAAGAAATACACCCCTGACACACACACAAAACCACAAGCAAAACAACCACAGCACATATTAATTGGACCTAGCAAAGACCCACACAGGCTCTGTGATTGTCACTTCAGTCTCTGTGAGCCACAGTGAGCCCTACTTAATTGATTTTGTGGGTCATAGTCTTTAGGTGTCTTTGAGTTCTCTGGCTCCTACAATTCTTCCTTCTCATCTTTTGTGGGGTTTTCTGAGTTTCATTCATGTTTGGGTGTGTGTCTCTACATCTGTTCCCATCAGATGCCAGAGGAAGCCTTTCTGCTGACTTTTGAGCTAGGCACTGATCTGTGAGTTCAGCAGATTTTTTTTTTTCTTTTTTGATCAGTCATGCTTGGTTCTACTCTAGGTTTCTGAGCCATCCAGAAGCCACGCAGCTTTCTCTTTCTAGCTGACCCGGTAGTGTTGGGCATGGGCCACCTCTCAGTAGTTGGGCTTTAAGTTAGACCAGACAGATATCTGTTGACCAACCAACAAGCTCCGAGCCACCATTGCTCCAGCCCAGCTCAACTTGCTAGCATGACAGGTATTGGTGGAATGTTTTGTGGCTTGAGTTGAAGTCCCAGTCTCACCATTGAAAGCCTTGCCTGAGATATCAACTTCTTTAGGTAAATTTATGCAGTAGTTTCAAATTAAAACTACTATTTCTCATTCTTCCTTTTAAATCTGTACATGATCAAAAACATGGTTAAATGTCAAATTGGTATAGTCCATACAAAATAGTACATCGATTGTCCTGTATATTTTGCGAGTAATCTTCTGGAACATCCATGTGTCGATTTTTTTTTTTAATTTCTTCATTTCCATCCTCTCCTCCCAGGCCCACTCTTCCTCATCCCTCTATCCATGCTTTCATACTCCTCAGAAAAGGGAAGCCACACCTGCCCACCTAAACACATGAAATCTCATCAGGACTGAGTGCATTATCTTCACCTGTTGCCTGGTAAGGTAGCCCCTCCAGGGAGCAGTGGTTTATGTCAGAGAAAACCCCTGTTACCCTTACTAAGAAACCCACATGAAGACCATTAGCTGCTTCTGAGTAGGGGAGCCAGGTCCAATCCATGCATGGTCCTTTATTGGTGCTTCATTCTCCATAAGTCTTGGTCCAGGTTAGTTGCCTTTGCTGGTCTTTTTGGGGAGCTCCTGTCCCCTCCCTTCTGTCCTTATCCTCACTCTTCCACAAGATTCCCTGTACTCTGCCCAATGTTTGGCTATGAGTCTCATCATCTGTTTAGATCTGGAGCCTCTCAGGGAATAGCTATGTTAGGCTTCTGTCTGCAAGCATAGCAGAGTATCATTAATCATGCCAGGGGCTCACTGTTTCCTATGGAGTGGGTCTCAGGTTGGGCCAGGCCTTGGTTGGACATTCCCTCAATCTCTGCTCTATTTTCATCCCTGCACATCTTGTAAATTTTGGGTCAAAGCTTTTGTGGGTAGGTTGGTGTTAGCCTTTCTTCACTAGGAGTCTTGTCTAGTTAGAGGGTGTCTGCTTCAATCTCCATGATCCCTGTTACTAGGATTTCCAGCAAAAGCCATCCTCATATCCTCCCAGGAACCTAATCTGTTACAGGTCTTCAGCTTGGTACCCCCTCTCATGGTTACTCTTTTCTCTGCAAGACCTCTGTCCTTCCAGCCCTGCACACCCCAATCTGATATCCACTCTTATTTCTCTCCGCACTCACTCTCTTACCCTGTTCCATATCTTCAAATATATAAAATAATATGTGATAAAGCTGAATAAATTGGAACATCCACATAACAAGCACTAGTACATCAGCACCAGTAAAATAGAAATCAGTGAAATAAGCAATACTAGTACAAGTTTTTATTTTATTTTTTTGCATTTACTATATGTGTCATTTCTCACTCTGCTATGTTGGTCCTCGACCAGACTATCTATGATTGTCAGGTTTTATTCTAAGTTCACATACCAGGAAAGCTCCCTAGCTGGACCAATGCTATAGATTAATATGTTAAAAAGTCTAAGATTGCAAGACAGATAAGAGAATTTCTATGGTCAATCAATGTTGGTTAAACTGTGAACCAGTATATAAACTTCTCATATCTGTTTCTATGATGTGCTATAAGTTATTATCTCTGTGTGACAGTGTAATTTAGTTCATGAACTGAGTTTTTTGCTACAACTTGGATGTCAACTGTGGCTCAAATCACAGGTGACCTGCTACTATGGTTTTCAATTCACGAATCTTGAAAATAATTTGCTTTTATTTTTACATCATCTGCCTTAATATTGAACAAGAGATATTAGATAAATATTAACCTATCAACCTTAAATTATGTTTCAAGAGAGCTAACTCATAAGCGATTGTCATGTTTACACAGAGAGTCAAGCAGGAAACTTATGACCAAATAGCACATAAGAGAGTTGATGATTAGGTCAGTGCTTTCAGCAGCCTGCAAATGGGGCAAGTGTTCATGTTTCAAACTGTCTTGCCACTTGGTCCACTTGGCTTTACAAGTTTAACAACACATAGAGCATTTTAAATAAAGTATAAATTGTCAACATCTTGCCGGTGAAATATTGGCATTAGTGCCTAAATCAACTAGGTAAATCATTCACTCATGCAAAGGAGGTGCTATATTGCTTACATTTGTGTCCTAATACTGAACTGCATGCCAGTTCTCTAGGTTTGATAATAACCACTGTATTAAAAATCCAAGAGTTTCATATGCCCAATTATTATGCATAGAATACATTTGTAAGCTACTTTCTGTCATAGACCTATGAGTTTCTCTATTTAAAAAAAAACAATACACTTTTCCATTTATATATAATCTCTTAGTAGTGATTTTTTTTTTGGAGGGGGGATTGAGACATTATAATGATGTATGTAGTTTTAAGTACTATAGTATGCCCTAACAAGACTATTTCTCCAAGTTTTAAGTCTGCATTCATAATAGTACAGTTTGGAGTACCATGACAATCCAAAGAGTTGAGTTTTTATTTTTATTAAATTTTTAATTTTTATATTGATTACAGTTTATTCACTTTGTACCCCAGCTGTAGCCTCCTCCCTCATATCCTCCCAATCATACCCTCTCTCCCTCATCTCCTCCCATATCCCTCTCCAAGTCCACTGATAGGGGAGGACATCCTCCCCTTCCATCTGATCCTAGCTTATCAGGTCTCATCAGAACTGGCTGCATTGTCTTCCTCTGTGGGTCTGGCAAGAATGCTCTTCAGTCAGGGGGGGGGGCGGGGAGTAGTCAAAGAGCCCACCACTGAGTTCATGTCAGAGACAGTCCCTGTTCCCATTACTAGGGTACCCACTTGGAAACTGAGCTGCCATGGGTTACATCTGAGCAGGGGTTCTAGGTTGTTTCCATAAATGGTTCTTGGTTGGAGTATTAGTCTCAGAAAAGACCCCTGTGCCCAGACTTTTTGGATCTGTCACTGTCCTTGTGGAGCTCCTGTCCTTTCAAGGTTTTACTAACTCTTCCTTCTTTCATATAATTCCCTGCACGCTGCCCAAAGTTTCTTTATGAGTCTTAGCATCTGCTTTGATACACTGCTGAGAAGAGTCTTTCAGAGGCCCTCTGTGGTAGGTTCCTGCCCTGTTTCCTGTTTTTTTTCCTTCTTCTAAAGTCCGTCCCATTTTTTTAAATTATTTTTATTTTTATTAATTAAAGTTTACTCACTTTGTATCCCCCCTGTACCTCCCTCCCAATCCCCTTCCAATCCCCCCTCCCTCTTCCCCTTCTGTGTCCCTTTCCCAGTCTACTGAAAAGGGAGATCCTCCTCCCCTTCCCTCTGATCCTATTTTATCCGGTATTTGCATTTTAACAGTCAAGCAGATGTTTAAAATGAAATACAGCTTTAGTAAATTTCTTTTAATTAACAATGGATGTGTTCCGGGCTGATTTTGTCTATCCTAGTGGTAGGAAAACTGTGAAGAGGTATGTAAAGAACATTTAATTTCTTGGCACTTTTACTTAACAATCTGGCTTGTGTGCATTAGTTCAAGTTGTCTACCCATATAGCTGGTCATCTATATGAATTTCTATAACTTAATTTATGTATTAGGTAATTTTGTTTGCTATAGTAAAGAATACAAAAGTAAAATAGAATTTGAACTGAGAACAAGAACAGATCCATTTGTAACTTCTCATAGTGTAGTTATAAATAATAAAGATATCGACAGAATGAAAACAAGCATTTCTTGATCAAAATGTTGTGTTTGGGTCAACAAAACTCTACCTGTCTAATTAAACACATAAAATATTATGGAAGGCCATAGAGCACCATTCTTTACTACTGGGGGTGCTTAACAAATCATATCACAGAGCAGGTTTGGTGATAAAACTCTTACAGCTGCAAAATATCAAATAACAGCCTGAATTTCCAGTGCAACTGACCATTAACACAGTGCCTCGTCACTGCAGGAAGTTTTCTTTCTCAAACCATTGCCAAAGGTAGACTTTATATCCCATCTATGCTTGTTTGCACCACCAAATTCTAATGTAGGTTTTGAGTGTTTCATTTTATTGCTGTTACTGAAGACAAGTCGTATATCCATGTACTAGTTTAAAGGGAAAAAGACAGCATTTCTAAAATCCTACAGATGGAAGCTTTTTCTGATTTTTACTTATCATCAGGACTTGAGATTAATACATGCAGTCCTTTGCATATTTCCTCAAATATAACGCTGCTTAACAAAAATGACTGGCTTTCTCCCAACATATTTTACACCTATTCAGGTATATCAGTCAGCAACTCAAAAGTTTCTTTCAGTAATTATGTTGCCCTACCCCTGTCATATAAGCCATCCACAATTCCCTTGAAGTGTGGTTACAAAATTTCCTGAAACACAAACTGCATTATAGCATATCACTAACTTTCTATATAAAACAGAAATTTTATAGATTTATTTATCTACTCTATCCCAACTTCTTTGTTATTCTTTTTACATAAATAATGTGAAGTAACAATTTAAAATATAAATAAAACAATAAAACACATCCTTTTTGAGTTAGTGTGACACGAAAAGGATTGGAGCTCCACAAGGACCAAATATACCTGGGCACAGAGGTCTTTTCTGAGACTGACACTCCACCAAGAACCATATATGGATATAACCTAGAACCTCTGCTTGGAAATAGCTCGTGGTAGCTCAGTAACCAATTGGTTTCCCTTAGTAAGGGGAACAAGGACTATTTCTGACAGGAACTCAATGGCAGGCTCTTTGACCTCCCCACCCTCCAAGGGAGGAGCAGTCCTGCTAGGCCACAGAGGAGGACTTTGCAGCCAGTCCTGAAGATACCTGAAAAAACAGGGTCAGATGAAAGGGGAGGAGGTCCTCCCCAAGCAGTGGACTTGGAAAGGGGCAGGGAGGAGATGAGGGAGGGAGGGTGGGATTGGGAGGAAATAAGGGAGCAGATGCAGCTGGGATACAGCGTTAATAAAATGTAACTAATAATAAAAAATTAAAATTAAATTAAAAAAACAAAAACACACCCTTTTCATATACATACCTATTTATGTATAAATTCAATTCATTTTTTTGTGATTAAAATGATTTCAAACACAAATTACAGTGAAAATATTTCATATCTTTAAAGGAAATGATACAATTAAAATGGTGAAGCCAGAAACACAAGTAGTAAGAAAAGGAAGGGATTAAAGCAGGATAGGAGAGACAAGCGGACCACATAGGTAACATGGCAGTCCTTTGAAAATCAACAAGACCATTCTTGGTAACCTGTGACCATCTCAGAAATCACCACTACCAGTTCTTGCCTCCCCCACAATGAACAATGCTGCAGGAACAGAAACTTTAACTGAGAGCTCATATCATCAATAGAATGCAGAGTCACAAAGATACACTGAAAACGGTGCAAGTCTTCTAGAGACATTAAAGCTTACCAGCCAGTGACAAATCTCTTCTAATAAGGACACATCTCCAAATCCTTCCCAAACAGTTCAACCAATCTGGGGACCAAGTCTTCAAATATCTGAGCCTACGAAGGTCTTCCATTGAGAGCAACACACACCATCAACCTGGGAAACATGTGCAGGCTGTTATTGCCCTTTCATATACATGCGATGAAAAAGACGGAAGTGTAAGGATAAAATATAAAAAAGTTCCCTTCCCTGTCTTCTCCTGCTTCCAATGTCTATCTCGTTTGTCCTTTGGAATGAGGATTGAGCATTTTCCCTAGGGTCTTCCTTCTTGTTTATCTCCTTTAGGAGTATAGATTTTAGTATGTTTATATTATATGCCTAACATCCACTTGTGAGTGAATATATGTGTGTCTTTCAGCTTCTGGGTTACCTCACTCAGGATGATCTTTTCTAGTTCCCATCATTTGCCTGCAAATTTCATGATTTCTTTGTTTTTAATAGCTGAGTCATATTTCATTGTGTAAATGAACCACAATTTCTGTATCCATTCCTCAGTTGAGGGACATCTAGGTTGTTTCCAGCTTCTGGCTATTACTAATAGAGCTGCTACAAATATGGTTGAACAATAGCCTCTGAAAGACTCTACTTATTGAGCTATCAAAGTACAGGCTGAGATTCATAGGCAAACTTTGGGCAGAGTGCAGGAAATCTTAGGAAAGAAGGAGGAGATAGAAAGACCTGGAGGACACTGAAGCTCCAAAAGGAGAACAACAGAGCCATAAAACCGAGCCTTAGTGGCCTTGAAGAGACTGATACCCCAACCAAGGACAATGCATGGAGATGACCTAAAACCCTGGCTCAGATATTGCGCATAGACTCAGTCTCTAAGTGGTTCCCTAATAAGGGGAGCAAGGACTTTCTCTGGCATCAGTGGCAGGCTCTCTGATCACATCCCCCTGGGGCAGGGTGCATCCTTGCCAGTTCAAAGAGGAAGACAATGCAGCCAGTCCTGATGAGACCTGATAGGCTAGGGTCAGATGAAAGGGGAGGAAGACCTCCCCTATCAGTGGACTAGGGGAGGAGGATAGGGGGAGAAAAGGGAGGAAAGTGCTTTGCTTAGCTGTACTAACTAGGTGTTTTGCTAAATAAACTTCACCCAAACTACCTAAACTAAAGTTATTCCTTAAGGAAGACAAGAGCAGAATGAATGCCACAACTCCCACAACATTTACACCCCAAGTGACCCAACAGTCCTCTCCAGATCTTTTGCCACAACCTACTACATTTCTGCAAACTCATCCAATACATTTTTAACAAGCCAGCTTTTTCCACATATATATCATCCCAGATGCAATGAGCAGCTCCATGGGGCAGTAGCAGTACTGGCTGTTAACAAACTCCCCAAAGCCCACCTGTTAACTTCAACCTGTCAATCAAAACTAAGCTTGAATGTTATCATTTTTGAGAGACTTCTCATTTTCACCCAAAAATAACCAGCGACATAGTGGCTATCAAATAATAGAATTTTAGTTCTAAGCACATCAGATATAGTACATTTTTATTTGTGAGATATACTGTATAAATTGATTTTAATTTCATTTCTTACTATCTGTATCTCCAAATAAGGTGTTAGTCTCCATCAGTGTATTAATCAAGAAATTATCTTCCCAGTCTCAGAAAGAGGTAAACTCTAAGAAACCTCTATATCAAGAAAGGAAGTTTATCTAGTGGATAATACATAAGAAGCACTTTGATTTTTGCACATTAGGCAGGGTAAGAGAACCAAACAGTGTATTGTATTTTCTGAACACATGAACTCTAACAAAAGAATTCAGTTTTGTGTGTTTGCCTCCTGCTAGAGAACAATGAATGCTCATTATGAACAAATAGCAAAGTTTGAAGAGTATTTGAAAGTGAAGAAATGAATTTCTTAGTCTAATCTGAGATTTATAATTTCATTTACCTCTCACAAAGGTGTCAAGAGCATTCAGATTTTGTTTGAGCAAGATGCCTATATTCTTTGTACAATCTCATTAGATTTCTGCTTAGGAATTTGTCTGTTTTAATTTGACTACTCCTAGTTCATGAAATGCCCCATGTAGAACTTGTCTGATCAAACTCTATGTACATTTCCTTTTGTGTGTCTGTTTCAAAAGACTTAATCACTTCTAATATTAGTTCAACCCTAACTTGAAACCAGTGCAGACAGATAGAGCTGCTTTAAAAAAAAAAGTGACTGAGAGCCTATTTCTTGAAGGTAATTGCAAAATAATCAGATTTGGAAAAAGAGGTGGATAAATGTTCAGCTGGCTGGGAGAGGTAATGACATGTGCAAGATGCCGAGGTGGAACTTAATGAGTCATGTACAGGAGTGAGACAGAGGTTTGCTTGCCAAGGGGAAACAAGACTTCCGATAACGTTTCTATCTTTCCGTTTTCTGATTTATATTTTCTATTCAAATTTCCTCTAAGAAAATGGAGAATATGGGCGTGTGTGTGTGTGTGTGTGTGTGTGGTTTCTTTTGGATTTTTATATTTTGAAATTCAATACTCCAAAATCATTTATATGTGAAGAAGCTGCCTCCATGTTCTTGCAAAGGAAACTGTTTCACACAATCTACATTGTTATATTAATGAATCACTGGAGCAGGAGACAGCCATCATTTTTGTGAACTAGCTACAGCAGGTTTCTCCATTCTCATTACAGTAGAGAAGATTTGATGATTCAGTTCACATCCTGCAGAGAGCAGGCACATACATAAGAGGTAGCTGAGCCCCTGGACTCCAGGCAGAAGGTGAAACAAATGCGTGAACTCTATGACAGATATCATTTATACACACTGCGTTAACTACTACGCCAGGGTTCTCATTGCCTCTTGTATATGCAAGGCACTTTTCCTGCGTATGTATGTGAATATGGTTTTCACTGTCCAGTAAAGAAAAAATAGTGAGCTTTCAGATCTTTTATTTTCTGAACTAATTTTTCAGGAAACAAGGTTTAGTTTATGTAAGAGTGGAGATTTTATTTTAAATCTGAAAAAAGGAAATATCTTTACAGCAATTTCTTTTTCACCAAACTATACTCAGTTATCATGACTGATGTTAAATATTGTTAGAATTGCCTGCATTCATTCTGCATTTCTCCTGTGGTAATTCTAAAGTTCAAGTATCTCAAATGTGGCAGCGCTTATGTAAGACTGACATTTCTTCTAACTTCCTGAATAAGAAAGCAGTGGAAGAGTAATATTGTCAATGCTATTATCTACTTATTTATTTTTACAACAAAATTAAACTTTAAACATTTTCTTTTCCCAATTCTTCAAAATTTTTGTCTTATAAGAGAGTTTGGTGCATTCAGAAGATGTAAGCATTACTCTTTACAGAAGCAAATTACTGCAATTGATTCTGTTTTCCAAATTAATTATTGTAACATGTTCTATCACAACTGACCCATATTCTCCTTTATACTAATACAAAACCAATGTTTTGATACCTTATACATGCAAACATATAATTAAGGTAATAAATCATGAGAATTTACAACTGAAATTACTGGGACAAAAGCATTCTTTAATGTTAAATTCAGACTAGTGAGTAAATTATTAATTCCCTAACTCCATTATTCTTATCTAATATTCATATTTTACCACTTCTAAATTTATTTTTTTAATTTAATTTTATTTTATTAATTACACCTTATTCACTTTGTATCCCCCCATAAGTCCCTCCCTTCTTCCCTCCAGGTCCCATCCTCCCTCCCCCTTCTTCACGAATGCCCCTCTCCAAGTCCACTGATAAGGGATGTCCTCCTCTCCTTCCTTCTGATCTTAGTCTATCAGATCTAAGAGCAACAATCAATAAATGGGACCTCATGAACTGAAAGCTTCTGTAAAGCAAAGGACACCGTCATCAAAACAAAAGGAAGGCCTACAGATTGGGAAAAAATCTTCATCAACCCTTTATATGACAGAGGGCTAATATCCAGTATATATAAAGAACTAAAGAAGCTGAAAAGCAGCAAACCAAGTAATCCAATTAAAAAATGGGGAACAGAGCTAAACAGAGAACTCTCTGTAGAGGAATATTGAATGGCAGAGAAGCACTTAAAGAAACGCTCAACTTCATTAGCCATTGGGAAAATGCAAATCAAAACGACCCTGAGATTTCACCTTATACCCATCAGAATGGTCAAGATGAAAAACTCAAGTGACAACACATGCTGGAGAGGTTGTGGAGAAAGGGGAACCCTCCTCCATTGCTGGTGGGGCTGTAAACTGGTACAACCACTCTGGAAATCAATCATCAGACAACTAGGAATAGTGCTTCCTCAAGATCCAGCCATACCACTCCTAGGCACATATCTAAATTTCTTAATACCATTCAAAATTGTTCAAATATGTACTTTATACTCACTTTAGTGACTGCAACATCAACTTCGAATAATTTTATTTTCTTTTATAGTAATTGGTTTACCTTCATAAATTTTAGTAAACAATGTTTAAGCACAACTTGATACAAATGGTCCTTTTATGAACTATATAATAGATATCACTTATAAATTCTGTGTTAACTGCTGTGTTAAATATGTGCTTCACTCTCACTATAATTCACACCATTGATTTCAAGTCCCAGTCAGTTTCCTTTACATGACAGCTTTCTGTTTCCAGATAGAAATTTTAATTTTGTGATGTATCAGTGTTCTAAGATTCTTCACAACAGCCTCTGTTTATAATACCTTCTTCAAGTTTATTGCAGACTTCCATTATTCAACCTTCTGTTTTTTTTTTTTTTATTTTTTGAAAATCACTCAACATATTTAACCAAGAATTCTCTTTAAAATATTGGCATAGGAGAAAATTTCCTGAACATAATACCAATAACATAGGCAGTAAGATCTAGAATTAATAAATGGGACCTCATGAAACTGAAAAGCTTATTCAAGGCAAGAACACTGCCAATAGGACAAAACAGCAGCCTACAGAATGAGAAAAGATTGTTACCAACTTCACATCTGCCAGAAAGCTAATTTCCAAAATATATAAAGAACTCAAGAAACTAGATGTCAACAAACCAAATAACCCAATTAAAATTTGGGGTACAGCTCTAAATAGAGAATTGTCAACGGGAATGTCAAATGGCTAAGAACGCATTTAAAGAAATATTCAACATTCTTAGTCATCATGGAAGTGAAAATCAAAACAATTTTGAGACTCCATCATATACCTGTCAGATTGGCTAAAATCAAAAACACAAGTGACAGCTTCTGCTGATGATGATATAGAGCAAGGGGAACACACTTCCATTGCTGGTGGAAATACAAACTTGTACAGCCATTTTGGAAATCAATATGGCTCTTTAGAGAAAATTGAGATTTGATCTACCTCAAAATCCAGCTATACAACTTCTTGGCATATACCTACCACAAGGATATTCAATCAACTATGTTCACAGCAGGCAGAAACTTGAAACAACCTAGAAGTCCCTCAACTGAAGAATGGATAAAGGAAATGTACATTTGCACAATGGAATACTACTCAGTGTTAAAAAAAAATTACATCATGGAATTTGCAGGCAAATTGATGAAAGTGAAAGAAATCATCCTTATTGAATTAAACTATACCCGGAAAGATAAATATATTATGTACTCACTTATAAATAGATATTAGCTACAAAATAAAGGATAATTATATTCAATCCCAGACCAAAAGAGACTAAGTAACAAGGAGGACTTAAGGGGGAGGACGCATGGATTTCCCAGGAGAAAGGAAATGTAACAGTTCTTCTGGGTGGGTTGGGAGCAGCTATGGAAGGGAACAGGAGGAAACAGAATAGGGGCTGAACGGAAAGAATACTGGAAAAGACAACAGAAATTGTTGGAGGGGGTGTCATTTGCGGAGTAAAATAGTGCAATGGAAACATTTAGGACTCCACATGAGTTAGCTTAGGAAATACTCACGGAGGAGATATGGACCATCTTTTGTAACCAGGAAAGGATTCCAGTGGAGGGATTAGGACACCAACTCAGTCAGAAAACCTTTGACTTACGATTTGTTTGCCTGCAATAGGTGCTGGAATATGGGTGGGGCAAAATTTGTGGGAGTGACCAACCATGATTTCCTCCTGATTGAGACCCATGCCACAAGAGGGAGTCCACATCTGATACTGTCTGAAGAGTTTGGAACCAAAGACTGGATAGCCGAGAGACCTCGGATAGAAAAAATGGGACTAGAACAAAAAGTGAATGAAATGCTTACTAATGATATTCTGCTTCAGCTGTCAAAGAGAGCCTAGTATAATCATCATCATTGAAACAGATGTAAAGACCCAAAGCCTAACAGTAAGTAGAGCTTAGCGAATCCTATGGAAGAGGGCAAGAAAGGATTGTAGGAGCCAGAGGGGTCAAGGACACCACAAAAACATGGCCCACAGAATCAACTACACTGAGCTCATAGTGGCTCATAATGGGTCATAGAGACTGAACTGACAATCAGGGTGCTTGTCTGGGTCTGACCTAGTTCCTTGGAATATAGGTTATTGATGTTCAGCTTGTTCTTGTGGGACTGCTAAAAGTGGAATCAGTGGCTGTCTCTGACTCTTTGCTTGCCTTTGAAATCCTTTTTCTCCCACTGGGTTGACTTCTTTTGCCTTAATATGAGAGGAGTTGCCTAGTCTTATTGCACCATGATATGTCATGTTTAGTTAATGTCCCTGGGAAGCCTGCCCTTTCTAAAGAAAAATGAACAGAGAGTAGGAAAAAAGTAGGTGACGGGAATGGAGTGAGAGAGGAAGAAGGGAAAACTGCAATTGGGGTGTAAGATATGAGAGCAAAATGAATGAATGAATCTTTAAAAAGATTCAGCAAGTAAAGACAACATGAGAATCAAGAGAAGTTTGTAATTCATAAATTCTTTTTCTAGAGTTGTATCTTAAATAGTAGCAGTGTGCTTGGAACTGTCAAGTTGTAGATGGAGTTCCAGGGATATATGCTTTCATTTATAGTCATTTTTTATTTCATTTTATTTTCATTTTTTATTTGATTATGCAGATACCTTTGTGACAACCAGGTTCCAGCGAGTAACCGCTACTTATACAGGTACATTCATAAACGTATTGTGCTTTGATGGAATCCTTTTTATTCCACATTTTGTTGGTGGTCCTTCTTGGGTAAACAGATGTTTGCTCATATCTCCCTAGGAAAAGCCACACAATGCACTCATTAACTGAACAGAACAAGGTAAACAAAAATGAATTAGGAGAGGAGGCCTCTGCAGTGGGTGGTGAAACAGGGAACAGATTGATCCATACGAATGGATGAAGTGACTGAGGCTCAAATCTTTGCTTGTTTGAAATAGTATGTGTCCTTGATCATTAAGTTAATGATAAGAAATTCAGTTAATGTCTGGCCTTCTGGAACGTGAAGGCCCTTGGAATGAATGCTGGCACAGATGTCTTTCTCAAACTTGGAGGATGGGGGTACGGTCCTTGAAAAAGTAAGTCTGTCATGTGAGTATGGATATCTCTCCAAACTGTTTATGAACTACACAACATTTTCTAGGCTCTGAAAGTAGAGCTCATGGGCAGGATTTAAAAACATTATGATGTTAGTAGCACAGTTTTCATTGTAAATCATAAGGCATTCAATTGAGGCTCATCTGTTTCCCATGATAGAACTTTAGGAGGTAAACAGGTAATTGTGATGGAAAAAGACATCTCTTTCATATTTTAGATTTCTGTTTTGTTAAATTATAATCTTACCCATGAAAGTCATGACTTGACTTTCACTGATCTGACTTAATACTTGGTTTATCCATGTGTTCTGCTTCTTTTTAATTGTTTCCTTTTGAAATTATCAATCTGCCTAATTCAAATTTACAAGTTTCTCAAGCCTCTATAATTAGAACATTGTCTGAATTAATGATTCATATAATTAATCTAATAAGCACTTATGTCAAGAAATTATGTGTATTCACAGATTTTATTAAAAATATTCCCTTGTTTGGCAAGATGGCTCAGCAGACGAAGATGCTTGCTGCTAAGACTGAATGCAAACCTGAGTTCAATGTCTGGAAGCCACATGTTAGGAGTAGAGAGAACTGACTCCTGGATGCTGACTTCTGGTCTTCACTTGTCTGAGGTGGCATATACATGGGTATACTCACACATAAACAAACGTAAAAAAATTCCAAATGTAGGAAAAAAGATTTTAAAATTGTGAATCAGTATACTTAAAAATAAGCTTTTTACTACTCAGTAAGCAATTCTGTATTGTGTTGTTAATGCATTTTGAATGTGGAATGTCCTTTATAAAATCTTTTTTGTAGTCCCCAGCTGTTTGCCAATGCAGGACACTTGTGGACACTTCAGAGAGTTAATCTCAGTGAAAGAAGGAGGTTACTGGGAGAAGGGCTATCTTTGAATTTCTATTCACTCTCTGCTAGGTAGAGTCTTTCAGAGGCCCTCTGCAGTATCTTGTCCTGTTACTTGTTTTCTTCTACTTCCAATGTCCATCCCATTGTCTTTCTAAGTGAGGATTGATCATCCTACCCCAGGTCCTCTTTCTTGTTCATCTTCTTTAGGTGTACAGATTTTAGTATGTTTCTCCTATCTTATAGGTCTAGTACCCACTTATAAGTGAGTATATACCGTGTGTGTTTTTCACTCAGGATGATCTTTTCTAGATCCCACCATTTGCCTGCAAATTTCATGATTTCCTTGTTTTTAATTGCTGAGTAGTATTCCATTGTGTAAAAGTACCACAATTTCTGTATACATTCCTCCTTGATGGACATCTGGGTTGTTTCCAGGTTCTGGCTATTACAAATAAAGCTGCTGCAAACATGGTTGAGCAAATGTCCTTGTTGTGTACTTGACCATCTTTTGGATATATGCCTAGGAGTGGTATGGCTGGATCTTGAGGAAGCAGTATTCCCACTCTCTGCTTCCAAAATTCAAGTACAATGGTTGCCATTATCAACCAGACAGTATTACAGTAACACGATTGAAATTATTATTCTAAACATTTAAATATAAGTAGTGCAAATAATTTTCTTTTTAAAATTTTTTACATTAATTAACATTTATTAACTTTGTATCCCAGCTGTAGCCTCCTCCCTCATTCTCACCCAATTCCACCCTCCCTCCTTCATCTCCTTCCTTGCCCCTTTCCACATCCACTGATAGGAGCAAACTGTATAACATCTTGTGAGAAGAGATAAAACCTTTTTGTATTGACTTTGCACACTACTAGCTTGCATGCTCCTATGACTCCAGCAACGAAGAATGTCGTTCTGCATCATCTTGAGTGACAGAAAAGCTTCCCTGTCTTGATGCCACTGCTTCTCTGATGTATCTACCTATGTATTTTAATATTGTTTTTATTTGTGACTTTCTTTGCTTTATAAAACTATTTTTAAAATTTAAAACTGCTTAGACATAGAAACATGGAATTTGGGTAACACAAGTCTGTTCCTGGGCCATAATCACTTATAAAAGGTCCAGAGAAAATTTCCTATGCCACCCCGTCTCTCTCCACGCACAAAATAGAATAAATCTTCCAGAATTAGAATGATGGGAAAATCATAAAACCATGTATAACTCTGCGTTTTTCATTAAGTTTTGAAATAAATTTTTTTAATTACAGTGTAATGTGTCATCCTATCATTTCATGAAAAAAAAATTAGATTTTCTAATTTATTTTATTCACAGTGAAACATATATGGAAACTTTCCTACATGGAACTATAAAAAAACAATTATTTCCAGCCATAAAAAATGAGAATCAGAGCCTGAATATATATACATATATTCTATATAATTCTAATATGTACTCTAATATATATAACTCTAATATATATATATATATATATATATATATATATATATATATATATATATATATATTAGATCCAAGTTTGCAGATGAACCATGTTTAGTTCCCAGAAAACATATCAAGTAACTACAATGTAAGTTACCTGTAACTCCAGTTCCAGGGAATATAATGCCTCTGGCCTCAGTGGACACCTAACCACAGCTGCATATAACTGAACACACACTCATGCACACTTAAAAATAAAAGAATGAGTAAAAGAAAACTGAACATGATATGTTTTAAAGATACATTCTAAAACTAAAAACATAAGCCTCTTGTGTGTTTTTCTTTTTTATACTCACAGAATATTAAAATGTTCATACTCATTATCACTTAGGAAGAAAAGTTACAGTACTTTTCCTAAACATAACACATCAAGGGTATAACATCAAGAGTATAAACCTAACATGAATAAGTTATAACTGTTGCTGAGTTCAAGTTTGAGTACTTTAAGTGACAACATGGTTTAACATTAATTATACATCTACTACAGTTTAAAGTAATTCGTAGACTAGATCAGTCAGTGTCTACTGATAGAAAAGTTATGCCATATAATTAAATCATCAGTAAAATGTTGTATAGTCCTCAAATTATAATATTGAATAATTATAATAATTATTCAATTTTAAAAAATTATAATTGAATAATCTCAGAGACCATAGAAGAGTAATAAATTTGCTATTTTAATATTATGGAGTAGTTCATTAAAATTATGGAACTTTTATTAGCTTTTTATTACACTGTTAAATACAACTATTTGGATACATGTATTCCTAAATTTGTCATATATATACACATATTTAAAAATTCTCATATTTTTCCATTTTTTACTGTTTTATATATACTTCAGTTTTACTGGTGAGGTGACAGTTCAAGTGCTTACAATGCCGTTAATCATTTTCTAAGATCTGTGTTCAGTAACATTAAATTGATTATCATAACTGTGCAGAATTCTAGAGCCTTGTCCCAACAGATACATCAACAACACAACTGCAGCCTCACAGATCATTGCAGAAGTTGCCTCTGAAATATTTCAGGAGTCAAAGGGGAGGGAGTTAGCTGTTTACTAGCAATGTGCGATGCTACATCCATATACTATCAACAACATGACTGCCTACAATAGACAAGCTAATGAGAACTTGGAGAAGCTCAGGAGGCCTCAACCCCAATCAAAAAGTACAAAAGTTGAGTAATGCTGAAAGGAGGAGAAATAGTCTTTCCAGGATGAAAGCATACCAATTGGTTACCCGATACCAAACAGTCTTACAAATACAAACACAAGTACTACTGTACAGAGTGAGTGCCTCCTGTGGTTAGTACATTTGTTCTCAGTATTACACCTGCACACACACAGCTGTGCACACACATACGGTGAGGGAGAGAGGCATATTACAAAAGTTAATTTAAAAAGTGACCATGAATTTTTAAAAGGGGAAGCAGTGATATGTGGGGACATTTGGAGGGAGGAAAGGGAAGAGGAAAATAATATAATTATATTAAAATACCAAATATTATGTTAAATAATTTAATATTTTTACTTTACATTCTGTCATGGTGGAATGAAGATCAACAATTGCCCAGGTTCAGAGTTGTTTACTCCCCACAGACTCAGCTATTGAGCACTCTTCAGCCTGCCATTCATGAGAATAACATTTTCTAAATTTCATGTTTACTGCATACTACATAAAGCTTCAAAGAAAGCTTACATGCCAAATGGCTGAATTCACGTAATTAAAAGATGTATTTCCTCAAATAGTATTTTATTATTTTGTAGTGAATAAACTGAAATATATCACTAGTAATTTGTAAGACTCAAAGACCTTATTAAATTTAGCTGCCATGTTATATAAAAATATATAATGAATGTTTGTTCTGGTCTATAATTTAGAATAGGCTTAATTGCCTGTTCTTTGCTCAGAGCTCCTAATAAGATCACAGGCCTCCTAAGGGGGAAATGTGAGGAGGAAACAGAGAGAGAGAGACCTCGCAGGCAGGCTTCACACTATGTGATCATGGCTTCGTCACAGGTATTTGAAAATATGATATGCAGCAAATTTTAGTTTTCTACAAATAGTAAATTTTATAAAGTCTGTCATATACCATTCCAATGCTACTGGTTATTCTAATTTATTTCCAGTCAAAGTGAGTAAGATTAGCATCATGATTTAAAGGCAGAGTCTCTTCTAGCCATAATAATTCCATATTTTTTGTATGATTTAGTAGTCATACTTAGGTAATGTCAGAGATAGTATCTTGAATTGCATTATCACCAATAATGACTTATAATTAATGTTAACATGTGTCTTATAGATTACTTCAACATCCCAGTAAAAATGATGACACTTTCTTACTTTACATTGGGTAAAAAAATATTTTCTCTATGTGTGTATATATACTTATGAATGAAATAAGAATTCCTTGGTCAATAGAAGCTCATTTTAGTAACTATATGCTGAAAATATTTATTTATTGAATAACTTTCTAGCAATTCTACAAAATATAATTTAGTGTTTTTCATTCATCTTAATTATTTATCCCAAGAAAACATGTTTAAATATTAATCATTATTTTACACCTGAAGATAACTGAACACTGAATCGCTACCGACAATATTATATATATATATATATATGAGAGAGAGATAATAGATAGAGATAGATAGATAAAGATAGATAGATAGATAGATAGATAGATAGATAGATAGATAGATAGATATAGATATATGTATAGATTATTATTTTTTTGAGACAGGATATCTCTGTTAGTCTTGGTTATCCTGGACTCACTTTGTAGACCGGTCTGGCCTTGAACTCACAGATCCACCTGTCTCTTCCTCCCTCTGTGCTGGAAGTACAGGCTTGGGCCACTGAGCTAGGCTGACAATATATTCCCAAAGCAATTTATTTTCACTTCTTACTCTGTCTCTCTCTGTGTGTCTTTCACACACACACACACACACACACACACACACACACACACACAACTTATTCTCAATGCTATTAATTCAAAACATTCCTCGAACATGATGAACAGTCATTCGTTGTGGTTGATATGGAGCTAATATGTATTCAAATCTTAATTGTTTCCTGTTTCTGGCTATTACAAATAAAGCTGCTATGAACATAGTTGAGCAAATCCCTCAATGGAGGAATGGCTACGGCAACTGTAGTACATCGACACAGTGGAATACTATTCAACTATTAAAACCAAGGAAATCAATAAATTTGTAGGCAAATGGATGTAACTAGAAGAGATGGTCCTGAGTGAGGTAACCCAGAAAGACAAAGACATTCATGGTATATACTCACTTATAAGCAGATATTAACCATACACTATAGGATAGCCATCTAACAGACCTAAAGAAGCTAAATACTAAGGAGAACCATAGGGAAGATGCTTAAATCTCATTGAGAATGGCAAACAAAAAGCAGTGGACACCAGAAGCAGTGGAAGAGAGGAAACAGGATGGGAGCCTATGATAGAGGGTCCTCTGAAAAATTTACCTAGATTAAAGCAGATGCTGAGACTCAGGGTCAAACTTTGTGTATTGCAAAGGGAGTCTTATGGAGGAAGAAAGGGGTGGGATTAGAGGGACATACAGGGGACGAGAGCTCCACAAGGAGACCAACAAAACTAAAGATCTGCACTCAGGGGATCCTGCAGAGACTGATGCACCAATGGAGGACCATGTATGGAGAGGACCTAGACCCCTAGCTCAGAGGTGGCAGATGGTCAACTCAAATGCAGGTATCTCTGACATGCAATATGTTACCTTCTTTCTGATCACTTCCCCCTGATGGTACCGTCTTACCAGTTCACTGGGGAAGAAGATGAACTGTCATTCGACTAGATGTGCTGGTTGTGTGAAAGGGCTCCCCTTTTCTGAGGAGTAGGAGAAGGAGGGTGAGGTAGAGAGGTTGGGGATGGAAGGAGAGGAGGCTCTAAAACCAACTGAGACATAAATTAAATAAACAATTGAATAAACAAATTAATTAATAAAAAGTTTCCCTCATCAACATAAAGAAACCCTTTCACAAAGACATTCAGGCTCAACTATCACAATTTCTAAATTATAAAATTAGAAATAAACACAAAGTATACAATGCATAAAAGAAAAACAGCATTTGTTTACATCTTTTTAGACAGTCACACAAAAGAAAACCCACAGAACCTACTAACTTGGGCCCATAAGGCATCACAGAGACTAACGGGGCAATCAGGAAGCCTGCATGTGCCTGACCTAGGCTCTTTGCACATATGTTACAGTTGTGTAGCTTGGTCTTCTTTCTTTTCTTATTTTTTTAATTTGTATTTTTATTTATTACAGTTTATTCACATTATACCCCAGCTGTAGCCCCCTCTCTCATCCTCTATCAACCCTGCCCTACCTCCCTCTTCTCCTCCCATGCCTCTTCCTATGTCCACTGATAGGGGAGGTCCTCTTCCCCTTCCATCTGACCCTAGCCTAAACCTCACAAAGACCCAACAAAGAAAGAGAATTTCAGGACAATCTCCCTTATGAACACTGATGAAAAATACTCAACAAAATATACACAAACCGAATCAAAAACAAATCAGAGATATGATCCACTATGACCAAGTAGGCTTTATCCTAGGTATGCAGGGGTGGTTCAAAATACAGAAATCATCAAAGTAATCCACCATATAAACAAACTTAAAGAAGAAAACCACATGATCATCTCCTTAGATCCTGAAAAAGCATTTGATGAAATCCAACTCTCGTTTCATGGTTAAAGTCCTAGAGATATCAGGGATACAAGGCACTTACCTAAACATAGTTAAGGCAATCTACAAGCCTATAGCCAACATCAAACTAAATGGAGAGACACTTAAGTCAATCCCACTGAAATCAGGGACAAAGCAAGGCTGCCCACTCCCTCCATCTCTCTTCAACATAGTTCTTGAAGTCCTTGCTAGAGCAATAAGACAACTAAAGGAGATTAAGGGGTTACAAATCAGAAAGGAAAAAGTCAAAGTTTCACTATTCACAGATGACATGATAGTATACATGAGTGACTCTAAAAATTCTACCAACTTGGTCTTCCTATGGTACTCCTATCAGTGCAAGTGGAGGCTGTCTCTGACTCCTTTGCCTGCTTTTAGGACTGTTTATACTCCTACTGTGTTGTCTCATCCAATCTTAATACAGGGAGTGGTGAAACTTGATATGTCATGTTGGGTTGATATCTATGGGAGCCAGCCCCTTTCTGAAGAGAAACTGGAAGAGGAGAGGATGGGAGCCGAGGGAAGGGACTGAGAAGGAAGGAGGGAGGGAAAACTGCATTCACATGAAATACATGAAAAAACAAACAAAGAAACAAACAAGCCAATAAATTCCCAGGGTGAAGGAGATCTGGTGGGCTGAACAGCACAGCCACCACCTAGGCTAAGAACCAAGGCTTCAAGTGGACCCATCCCAACATCTACCCCATCTGTGATCTGCTAGAGTGCAGTTCTTAGATACCAGTCCTGCAGAATCAAAGTTATAGCATCTCCATGACACAGGACAACAGGATGTCTGAGGGGAACCAGAACAAAGATCCCGTATTGATAATGTAGCAGAAGCTGGACGCCTGGATCCAGACCAATGACTTACCACAATGAATATTTGCAGGTAAAGCTGTTTGGGCAAAAGCTGTCTGGACATACTGTGACACACTACAGATTCCACAGCAAAATTTTTTAATGTTTTTTTTTCTTCTTTTTGTTGTTTTAACTTTTTTTATTTTATATATATAGATTTTTTTCTAGAAGGGAGGTTGCAAAATAGAGGGCAGATACAGAGAGACAGGTTGAATTTCAATTTTCTTAAAATGTTAAGTTTGACTTTGTTTTACCTGCATTTTCTACTTATGTGCAGATTCATATTTGGCAAAATATTATAAAATGGACCTAATTGATTAGCAAAAAATCTAAAAACTTGTTTCTACTTTCTAAAGAGGCTTGCATTCTGAAAACATCCTTTTTACATTTACTATTAAAATATTTTTCAAACCATAAGTTCTAACTGTGCTTTTCTTCTCCCCCACATCCTCTTAGAGTCCTCCACTTCCTCCTTTCCCATTTTATGTTCTCTTCTTCCTCCTTCTCTGTCACGTGTGTGTGTGGTTTCTTTATTTGTTTGTTTATGTTCTTGTTTGTATACACTGATGGGCCCAAGCAGCTATGCTCTAGCAGCTGGGTTTCCATGAAAAGCTTCATAAACTGCCTTGATACTGTAGGCCTGAGTTTCTGTTTCCTGGTAATATTCCCACAGTTGCTTTGATCCTATTTCTATTTCTTAGAACATGAAACTGTAGTCTGTGAAAATGAGATACAACAACTCAATAATCTCCCTGAAAAACAGAAACAATAATTTAGTAACCACCTTAAGGATTCCCCCAACTGCAGAACCAATTAAATTAATGATATTGTTACCTGGGCACTTTTTGTTAGCACTCTGTTACCTGAGCATGCCTTATTACTTGGACACACCACGAAGTCCCATCCCCCTTCCCCCAGATCAACACCAAATAATCAATTTATGACAAGTTTGCTTCTGCTAAACATGGACCAATCATGTAACCTGCAAGTTGGAAAGTCCTGTTCTTTGCTCACACCGTAATAAAAACCCAGCTTTGCGCTTCCTTCCATAATCCTCTGCATTGATGATGGTCGGGAGTCTGAGCTTAAGCTTGAAATAAAGGCTCTTTGTTCTTGCATACATGGTCAGTGTTCAAGTGGTCTTTGGGGTCTTTGCCATATGGACATAATAACACACACACTGAAAACTATAATACACAAAGAAGTGATTAATAAGATTAAAATCTGAAAACAACCTAGATGTCTCTCAACTAAGGAATGGATACAGAAACTGCAGAATGGTACATTTACACGATGGGATGTTACTTAGTAATTAAAAACAAAGAAATTATGAATTTTTTGCAGGCAAATTGTGAGAACTAGAAAAGATCATTCTGAGTGAGGTAGCTCAGATGCCGAAAAACACATATGGTATATACTCACTTATAAGTGTATATTAGCCTTATAATATAGGATAAACATAATAAAATCTATAGTCCTAAAGAAGATTAACAACAAGGAAGAACTTAGGGAAGAGGCTGAATCCTTACTCAGAAGGGCAAACAGGATAGACATTGGAAGTAGAAGAAGACCAGGAACAAGACAGGAGATTTCCACAGAGGTCCTCTGAAAGACTCTACCCACCAGGGTATCAAAGGAGATACTGAGACTCATAGCCAAACTTTGGGCAGAATGCAGGAAACCTTATGGAAGAAGAGGGAGATAGAAAGACCTGGTGTGAGGGTGGTGGCAGGAACTCCACAAGGAGAACAACAAAGCCTAAACCCTGGGCCTTAGGGGTCCTGCAGAGACCAATGCTCCAATCAAGGACAACACTTGGAAAAGACCCAGACCCCCTGCTCAGAAGAAGCCCATAGGCTGTTCAGAATACCAATGGGTTCCTTAGTAAGAGGATCAGGGGCTGTCTCTGAGATGAACTCTGTGGCTGGCTCGTTCTTCACCTCCACCTGGGGGGTTAGCCTTGCCAGACCAAAGATGAAGATGATGCAGCCAGCCTTGATGAAACCTGATAGGCTAAGGTCAGATAGAAAGGGGGAAAAGAGGGAGGGTGGGAGGGACTAGGAGGAAACAAGGGAATGCAGCAGGGATACAAAATGAATAAATTGTAATAAATAAAAATAGTTAAACAAAGGAGCATAAAACAGAAAGTTGACAAAAGTACCACTGAGTACATTTTGTGTTAGCCAACTACCCTTGGGCATGTGAAGTGTGGTTAAATGTAGCCAGGGAGACTCTGTTGAAGAACTCTAAGTATTCCATGGCCAATGGCTATCGATTGAAGATAGCTTCTTGGTTAACACTGGGAGTCTGTGTTCAGTTTAGCCTGTAAGTGCTGGGACCAGCTCTTGTTTGAACTTGGGCATGCCTTATGCATGCTATAATAATCTTTGTGAATCTATTTGTGCATTAATCCTGTTGCATCTGGATAACTATTTCCTTGGACTCAAACATCACCTCTGGCTCGAATATATATATATATTTGCCTCTCATGATCCCTGAAGGGAGAGATTTGATGAAGGCATACCTTTTAGGGTTGAGTAATCCAAAATCTCACATTCTCTTCACATTGTCCAGTTGTAGGTCTGTATGTTCATTACCATCTAGAGCAACAATAAGCTTCTCTGATGATGGCTGAACATGACACTAATCTATAAATTCATAATTTGAAAGCATCCTTTTTATATGAGCAAGACTTATTTCACCAATTTTCCATCTTGGGTAACTTGATTTATACATAATTCTTATAAACATTGGCAGTAAATTATGACATGCAATGTTGTCCAAACTAACTCTTTGCCTCACTATATCTGCTGCTACTAATGTTGTCTGTTACTATATAGAATATAGAACATATTGTAACTATATAATATATAATATAGAACATATTGTAACAAGTCTATGTCTATGCTCTTCCCATTCATTCAAACTGCCTATCTCAAGGGAAAGATCTGTCTCTCAATCTTACTCTTTGATGCCTTTTGATGCTTGTTGAAATAAATATTACATGACAATTACACAATTGCGTCACTTTAGTTTTCTTCATTCACTACTGTTTAGCCCAGTAGCCTATTTCTTTGATACATTTATTCTATCATTTTAAAATACATTTAAAACATTGTATTAGTTCTTCCAGAATACTTTACAATGTGTTTTGATCATAGACACATTCTTCTCATTTCAAACACTGTATTTTGATTATACTCACCCCTCCCCCAACTCTTCCAAGGTCCACATCCTATTCTTTATTCACTTTTTGTGTCCTCATTCATTTTCTAGTATTTATAGCATTTCAAGAGTTCTATGTGTATCTTCCTTGGCACATGACTATCTTCTGGAACGTGATTACAGAAAATTAACTCTCCATTCTTCTAAAGCTGTCATATGTGAATAGTTCTTCTTGACCACCTACCTCATTCATGATGATATTTTTGTCTCGCCTGATCTTACGCAGGTATTGTGCATGCTAGAATAACTACTCGGAGTTCATATGTGCAATAATCTTGTGTCTTGAAAACACTGTTAAATTGTAGTCTTCCAAGGCTTCTGGCTTTGACAGTCTATTCACGTGGCACACTGGCTGAAGGATTCATGTTTACCATGTCTGTTGTTCAAGGTACTGACAGTTCAGCTATGTAATGAAAGATCCCCGGAGGGTATCTTCCATCAGAGAGACCCCCTCCCAAGGAACAACTAGGCCATTCGGATGCAAACAGCAAGAGGCTTTTATTTTGATACACGAGTACTCGGGGCGAAAGTCACTCGAAAGGACTTTGCGCGCCCCCTGGGTGAAAAGCTGGGGTTTTTATAGGGTTTTAGAGCAGAAGCGTGGGTACAGAAGCGAGAAGCATAGTTACAGGGGGCTGATTGGTACGTTTACATGAGACCACGGTTTGTGTCAAAATTTGGCAGGGACACCAAGATTGACCACCCCTTAACGTGGCCACCTGTTATTTTGTTTTCCCCTATCTCAGCTGGAACAACCTCTGACAGATATCCCATGAGGGTAGTCACAACAAGTTGTTTTTTTAACTCAACAGGGGCAGCCTGACCACAGATATCCCAAGTGGGTGTCACAGCTAGGTTTCTCAGTAATTTTCCAGTTTCTCATCTGGCCTTCAGAGTTTTACAAAACAGTGGTGTCTCACAAAATGGCGTTAGCTATGTTTAACTTAGGGTGAGGCAGGGGTCTTTCAGTAACATAGCAGTGTCAAGTTTATAATCTGTGAAAAAAGTTTGGAAAGTAAGTGGAGGTAAAGTTTCATTGAGGCTGAAAACACTTAAGCTTCACTTCAAAGCATCTAATGTGACTGTATTTATTTTGAAATAGTAGAAGGCCGAGTCTTGTTTGGGTTAAGGATAACTGAGCTTGAGCAGCCATCCAGGTAAAGGTTAAAGACAAATCAGTTCTTTTATTTTTAATTTTTATTTTTCTTTTTAGTTACAATTTGTTAACTCTGTGTCCCAGCTGTATCCCGCTCCCTCATTCCCTCCCCCTCCCCAACTCCCTCCCTGGTCTCCTCCCTGCCCCTTTCCAAGTCCACTGATAGGGGAGGACCTCCTCCCCTTTCATTTGACCCTGTTTTATCAGGTATCTTCAAGGTTGGCTGCAAAGTCCTTCTCTGTGGCCTAACAGGACTGCTCTTCCCCTGGGGGAAGGGAAGGTCAAAGAGCCTGCCCTTGAGATCCTGTTAGAAATAGTCCTTGTTCCCCTTACTTTGGAAAACTACTTGGTTACTGAGCTACCATGGGCCACATCCGAGCAGAAGTTCTATGTTATATCCATAGATGGTCCTTGGTTGAGTGTCAGTTTCAGAAAAGACCCTGTGCCCGGATATATTTGGTACTTGTAGAGCTCCTATCCTTTCCCTATCATACTAACTCCTCGTCTTTCATATGATTCCCTGCACTCTGCCAAGGTTTGGTTATGAGTCTTAGTGTCTGTTTTGAAACACTGCTAGGTAGAGTCTTTCAGATGCCTTTTGGGGTAGACTCCCATCATACATTCAATGCACATCCCATTTGTCTTTCTAAATGAGGATTGATCATCTTCACCCATGTCCACTTTCTTGATTATCTTCTTTAGGTGTGTAGATTTCATTATGTTTATCGTATCTTGTAGGTCTATATAAGCGAGTATATACCAAGTTTGTCTTTCTCCTTCTGGGATACTTCAGTTAGAATTATCTTTTCTAGATCCCACCATTTGCCTGCAAATTTCATGATTTCCTCCTTTTTGATTGCTGAGTAGTATTCCATTGTGTAAAAATACCACAATTTCTGTATACATTCCTCTGTTGATGGACATCTGGATTGTTTCCAAGTTCTGGCTATTACAAATAAAGCTGCTACAAACATGGTTGAACAAATGTCCTTGTTGTGTACCTGAGCAAATTTTGGGTATATACCTAGGAGTGATATAGCTGGGTCTTGAGGTAGCACTACTCCTAATTGTCTGAGAAAGCGCCAGGAGCATTGATGCAAAAATACTCAATAAAATACTTGCAAACCAAATCCAAGAACACATCAAAGATATCATCCACCATGACCAAGTAGGCTTCATCCCAGGCATGCAAGGGTGGTTCAACATACGGAAATCCATCAATGTAATTCACCACATAAACAAAATGAAGGAGAAAAACCACATGATCATCTCCTCAGATGCCAAAAAAACATTTGACAAAGTCCAACACCCATTCATGTTTAAAGTCTTGGAGAGATCAGGGATACAAGGCACATACCTAAAGATAGTAAAGGCAATATACAGCAAGCCTGTAGCCAACATCAAACACAATGGAGAGAAACTTAAATCAATCTCACTGAAATCAGGGACAAGACAAGGCTGCCCACTGTCTCCATAGCTCTTCAACATAGTACTTGAAGTCATAGCCAGAGCAATAAGACAACTAAAGGAGATCAAGAGGATACAAATCGGAAAGGAAGAGGTCAAAGTGTCACTATTTGCAGATGATATGATAGTATACATTAGCGACCCCAAAAATTCAACCAGAAAACTTCAGCTGATAAACACCTTCAGCAAAGTGGCAGGATACAAAATCAACTCAAAAAAATCAGAAGCCCTCCTGTACACCAAAGACAAAAAGTCTGAGAAAGAAATTAGGGAAACAACACCTTTCACAATAGCCACTAATAACTTAAAGTACCTTGGTGTGACTCTAACCAAGCAAGTGAAAGACCTGTTTGAGAAAAACTTCAAGTCTTTGAAGAAAGAAATTGCAGAAGATCTCAGAAGATGGAAAGATCTCCTGTGCTCATGGATTGGTAGGATTAACATTGTGAAAATGGCCATCCTGCCAAAAGCAATCTACAGATTCAATGCAATTCCCATCAAAATACCAACTCAATTCTTTACAGACCTTGAAAAAAAAGATTCTCAGCTTCATATGGAGAAACAAAAAACCCAGAATCTCCAAAACGATCCTGTACAACAACAGATCATCTGGAGGTATCTCCATCCCCGATCTCAAGCTGTACTATAGAGCAATAGTAATAAAAACTGCATGGTATTGGCATAGAAACAGAAAGGAGGATCAATGGAATCGCATAGAAGACCCAGAAATAAACCCACACACCTATGAATACTCAATATTTGACAAAGAAGCCAAATCCATTCAATGGAAAAAAGACAGCATCTTCAACAAATGGTGCTGGTCCAACTGGATGTCTACATGCAGAAAAATGAAAATAGATCCATATTTATCACCCTGCACAAAACTGAAGTCCAAGTGGATCAAGGACCTCAACATAAAACCAGATACTTTAAATCAGTTGGAAAAAAAAGGTGGGGAACAGCCTAGAACTCTTTGGCACAGGAGACAACTTCCTGAACAGAACACCAACAGCACAGGCTCTAAGAACAACAATCAATAAATGGGACCTCATGAAACTGAAAAGCTTCTGTAAAGCAAAAGACACAGTCATCAAAACAAAACGACTGCCTACAGATTGGGAAAGAATCTTCACCAACCCTTTATCTAACAGAGGGCTAATATCCAGTATATATAAAGAACTAAAGAAGCAGAAAAGCAACAAACCAAGTAATCCCATTAAAAAATGGGGAACAGAGCTAAATAGAGAATTCTCGAAAGAGGAACATCAAATGGCAGAGAAACACTTAAAGAAATGCTCAACTTCATTAGCCATTAGGGAAATGCAAATCAAAACAACCCTGAGATTTCACCTTACACCCATCAGAATGGCCAAGATGAAAAACTCAAGTGACAACACATGCTGGAAAGGTTGTGGTGAAAGGGGAACCCTCCTCCATTGCTGGTGGGAATGTAGACAAATCAGTTCTATCAGAGGATAAATTCTTTGTGCCTAATTTCTGTGTAGTCCATGACAAATAAAAATTCAGTTTATTTTAGTTTTAGTCTTCCAATGCAAACTACTGTGATCATTTATAGTCTTTCTTTTCATATTCTTCCATTGTCTTTAAAATATAAAATACTGGAACAAAAATCTTACAGAGTCTAGGTCCACTGCAGAGTACCTAGACAAACAATTTTAATAGAAAAATCTACAGTATGCTATGATATCTTTATTAGTTCCTTTCAATAAGAAAGTATGACTTTAAGCCTTTGTACTATTCTCTCAAATAGAATGTATAAAATCTATTAAAACAGGAAGTCTGCACCTAAGATATATATAAAGGAATACAAACATTTGGAATATAAAACACAATATTTTGGTATCATTGAATGGGATTTTAAAAAGCATATTACATACAAAGCAAACTTAAAAATTGAGGCAATTTCTTGGTTTGAGGCTTGAATTATCTGGATAATTGCTTCAATTTTCCATCTCACTACACATGGGAACACATACTGAACACACACATTTTCATACACTGTGAAATACAAGTGTTTCTTTTTTGTATTCATGAGGGAACTATAAAGTGAAACAATAAAACTTAATAATACTATAGGTAAGCTTCAGCCTGAATATTCTGATTACTTTTAGTTAGATATTGTAAAACTTCTACTCAAGTTTAGAAATTTGAATTCAAGGCAATATTTGCTATTAAAAAACAAATGGGTTTAAAGTATGCAATTGAAATGGAAGTGGAGCGCAGCAATCTGCAGGGAGGTGAAGGAATGCTCATAGTTCATTAAATAATGGGAGTCGTAATGAGGTTTACACAAATCAAACAGTGTGTTAGGTAATTGTAATGTTGCTAGGTGGTGAACCACCTGTCAGGAAGCACTTCCAGCCGAAGGCTCAATCTGCTCTCCTGCCTCCAGACGATTTCTAATTAGTGTAAACTTCAGCTGTGGCAAGCTACCAGAAAATAAAAGTTATTTGTGTGCTCCTTTCCTTCAAGAGTGAAGGTGAACAATTACTTTATTTTAAGTACTTTAATTTTTTAAGAAGATGTTTGATACACAGCGTTAGAAAAGGTACATATGTAGTCAGTCAGTAGACAACAGGTCCAGTTGGAGGATGTTAACGTCATGGGAGATTCAGAGTGGATGTGCAGGGATGAAGCTCACCTTTACCTGAAGCTAGAACAAAATGAAATGAGTGGGGAAAGGACAGGTGAAGAGATGAATGGTGGAAATACATAGAGGAAAGGAATGAATGAGAGGGGCAGGGAGGGAAGAAGAAAGTTTAGTCACTATCATTGGAAATGAGATTGTGCTGTACTACATGTATCTGCTATTTGAAATATTTTTAAAAACCATCAACATTAAATATAACATATTTACTGTCCTCCCAATAAAAAGTAATTGAATTTTTTGAAAATTATTCCTTATTTTTCTACAGATATAAGTACAGATATATCAGTGTATTCTTAAGAAAAATGAAACAAAAATTCTCAACTTAGAATTTTCACAATTGAAAGAAATGTAGCTTGCATTTTCAAAATAGAATCTCAACATGCTCTTTAAAAAGTTATGATGTGTCATATATATATATATATTCTATCTATATATATATATTGAAAATTTTGTACCTACTGCAGCTAAGTATGTCTCATAACTTGACCTTGTGGAACATGCATTTTAGGAATTACAAGCTCAGTCTTGCAGTTACAAAGCATTTAACATTTACCAATCATTCTTTGGAAAGGCAACATTGTAAAAACAATGCTCTAAATTAATAATAAGAATGCTGACATCACTAGTCCACAGGTGGCTAGTGTGTATTAAAGAATCCAGAAGAAATAGCATAAGACCACATTATATGACCTAAATGTTCTTATTGTAGCTTAGTAGCTTATTCATGTTCTCTTGATCTTTTGTCTATGCATTTTATTCAATTCTCTTACTATTCATCACTGATAATAATGTAGTGATTGTTTCATACAAACCAACATCCTCACCTTGCTCTGCCTCCAAATAGATGTTCCTTATTACTGACTTTTGAGTGATTTACTATTTCACCTAACTGTGAAAGTAAAAAGAGAAGCCATTGTATTTGAACACACTTTCGCATTTACTCTTTCTCCCTTGCTCACATTTTTCCTTCTTTTTTTTCTCCTTATAAACAAAAAACCTGACAATAATGAATTTGCTGTTGACTGAAGTGTTGAATATATTATATTTTATTAATATAAAAGATGTCAAGCTTCAGAAGTGGATGATATTGGGGCATTGTTCCAGCCATATATGTAACTTTTTTTAAAAGGTAAATTTACATGTACATTCAAAATATGCTGCTGCGTAGAATATGAGTAAGATATTGAAAGACGCTGAAGAGCATAAATTTTCCTCTAATAAGAATACAGAGTGTTTTTTACAATGACAATACAATTTTGAAGTTCACACATTTGAATACCCCTCATTCTAAGATTTAGGGATCTTACCAGAAGAGGGTGCAGAAAGATTCTAAGAGCTAGAGGTAGTGAGGTGACTTTAAGGACTCAGTGTTTTTTATACACCACAAGGCAGATAGCCATATGCACTGATAACTGCTGTGACTGCATCAATAGTATCTACATGACCCCAGACCACAATTCCAGCTTCAAGTGGTCATGAAGTGTTGAGGAGCTCTTCGCATTTGCTTACTGGATGGACAGTACACTTTTACTTTTTTCAGTGGATTGAGACTAGATCTATCAACGACATTGAATAGCAGGCTCCATGACCAAGAGTACTGGTCAACACACACTGGACTCCATGGTTTTAATTATTTTAGAGAAAGAAAGGAAAGAGAGAGACACACACACAAAGACAGACAGAAAATATGAAGATGACCAAGGATATAAGGAAGATGTAGGGGGAAATTGGAGAGAGGATAACTATGATCAAAATTGTGAAAATATTAAACAAACAAACAAAAAAACCAAAACAGCTTCTCAACTAGAAATGAAACCCCTGCTCACTTCCTGTCTACACACTGGGATTTCTGTTGATATTTCACAAGTCTTGTGCATGCCCTTATAACTGCTGGAATTCTATACGTGTAAGTAGCCTGACATGTGCAGAAAACGGTTTCCTTGTAGCCATCCCCTGCCTCCAATTCATACACTTCTTTAAAGTGAACTCTGATCCCTGGGAGGAGGATATGAGATAAGGTTGTCCCAGGAAGGGCTCAGTAGATTCCTTGATGTACATACCTTGTTGTAGATGTGGACACCTTGTTGTAGATGCCGTGTTGTAGATACCCAGTTGTAGATACCTTGTTCTACATAACTTGTAGATACCATGTTGTAGATACCTTGTTCTACATAACTTGTAGATACCATGTTGTAGATACCTTGTTCTTGATAACACGGGTGGTGTTCACCAACTGGAACAGGAAAGTCTAGTGTGGCGGCTGATTAGTACACTTTTAAATTGGCAAACTGAAACACTTTATAAAGAACGATAGCAGAGTGAGAACACCAGACAGTTTTGAAGTAAAGACCGCAGGTGTACTTCAAACTTTTTTCCTTTCAACATCTTCACACAGGGACAGGCACTGTTAAGGACTTTTGCTTAAGCATTGAAATATCATACAACTTATTTTCTCCTACTCTTTCAGGTGGAAAATGCACTCCAATATTCATTTCTTCTTCCATGGTGCTAGAAATACATGCAAATTATGTTAATCCTGCTTCTTTGATATAATAAAAAGTAATATAATAACCAGTAGATTTTGCTATAGATTATATTTTAAAAATAGTACTATTAGGCTGGGCAATGATGTGAAATGAATTATTGTATTAAAATACCTTTCTCTGTCCTTTTTAAAAGTATAAAACTATGAATATGAATTCATATATCAAGTGAACTGTGGATCCATTTGAAATGCACAGTAACACAGTATTATGTCTTACTTTTTAGCCAGTAAAGAATTTGAAGGATTGGATACTTCTTAAGAAGTCTCTGGAAAAAGACAGATAGCAGAATAATTGAATGTGAATGAATTCCTAAAGAAAAAGAAATGTGAAATGAAATGGGATTGCATCTGTGATCCATTTCATAAATGTAAAGCTGGCAGGAGGAAAGAGGAAGAAGTTGTGTGCGGGGTCCTCATTCCATGAAAGTTAAAATATTCGTGGAGGAGAAACAAGGTCAAATATAAGTAAGCAATTTCATAAAAATAGATGAGTCTACTCAAATAACTTTAAAATGTGCTTAGTGTCTCAGCAAATGACTTAAGCAATTGGAAAAATACCACAAAGGATGCAGCCTGGACATTAGAGGTTCCTAGATACCCACATGGTGTGTCAGAGCTCAGACTTAAAGGAACCTTTCTTGATGATATACTCTGCTCCCTTTCATACTATTTTCTTTGAACTGACAATTACAACATTTGCGTGTGAACTCGAAATGACTTAAACCCTTTTGGCTTGTCCTCATGCACAAGCACTCTCCACCAGTTCACGTCATTAGACCTCTTTTGACCTAGATTCAGAGGTCTGCTCTGTGACTTCATGACACTAAGTAAAAATAAACCATTGAAATCACTTTTTAACATAACAAAGGCTCTTTTTTCATTTTTTTCATTACTTACTTATTTACATCCCTCCCTCCTTTCCCCTCCCCTCCTGTCCTCCTATGTTTCCCTTCCTTCCTCAGAGAAGGGTGACCTCCCATGGACATCAACACACCTTGACGTATCAAATACCACTGGGCTCATCTTTTTCTATTGAGGCTAGGCAAGACAGTGCAGTTAGGAGAAAGGATCCAAAGGCAGGGAACAGAGTCAGAGATAGCCCCTGCTTTCACTCTTTGAGCTCCCACATGAGGACCAAGCTGTACATTGGTTACATACTTGTGGGGGACCTAGATCTGTCCTATAGGTGCTTGATGGTTGTTTGATTAGTCTCTTTGGGCCCTGTGCAACCAGGTAAGCTGGTTTTGTAGGTTACCCTGTGGAATCCTTGACCTCATTGGCTCTTTCAATCCTTCCTCCCCCTTTTCCATAAGATTTCCCGAGCTCTGCCTAATGTTTGGCTGTGGATCTCTGCATCTGTTTTTATCAGCTGCTGGGGAAGCCACTCAGAGATGATTATGTTAGCCTTTTATCTGCAAGTCTAGGAAAACATTATTAAAATGTCAGGGGTAGACTCTCGTGGAGCTCAAGTTGGGCTAGTCATTTGTTGGCGAGGTCGAAGGTTTTGTGGTTGGGTTGGTGTCTGCATTTCTTCACTGGAAGTCCAGCCTGGCTACAGGAGGTGGCCACATCAGGCTCCATATCACCTGCTACTAGAAGTCTCAGCTAGGTTCACCATCATAGACTCCAGGGAGCCTCCCCATTCCCAGAGATGTCCCCTCCACACTGATTTCTGTTTTCCCTCACCCAATTTCCTCTCTCCACTCCCTCCCCCACCCAGTTCCTCTCCTCCTTCTACTGCAAATGTCTATTTTATTTTGCCTTCTGAATGAGAGTCAAGCATCTTCCCTCAAGCCCTTCTTGTTATTTAGCTTCTTTGTATCTGTGGATTGTTGCATGGTTATGCTGTACTTTATGGTTAATATCAATTTATAACTGAGTATATATCTTGCATTCTTTCTGCTTCTGGGTTACCTCACTCAGGATAATAGTTTCTAGTTCCATCCATTTGCCTGAAAATTTCATTATGTCCCCTTTTAAATAGCTGAGTAGTTTTCCATTGTGCAAATGTACCACAATTTCTGTATCCATTCTTCGGTTGAGGGACATCTAGTTTGTTTCCAGTTTCTGGCTATTACTAATAAAGGTGCTATGAACATAGGTGAGCAGGTATTCTGGTGGTATGGTGGAACATCTTTTGGTTATATACCCAGGCATCTTACAGCTGGATTTTGAAGTAAAACTACTACCAATTTTCTGAGAAATCGCTAGATTAATTTTCAAAGTTGTTGTACAAGTTTGCCCTCCCACCAGCAATGAAAGAATGTTCCCCTTGCTCCAGGTCCTCACTGACATGTGCTGTTAATTGAGTTTTTGATCTTAGGCATTGTAATGGGTGTAAGGTGAAATCTTAGAGTCATTTTGCTTTGCATTTTCCTTATGACTAAGAAGACTGAGCATCTTTAAAAGTGCTTCTCGCCATTAGAAATTCCTGTGTTGAGATTTCTCTGTTTGGCTTTGTACCCCATTTTTATTTTATTTTCATTAATAAAGTCAATTTATATCTTGGTCATAGGCCCCTCCCTCCTATCCTCCCACTGTCACCTATTTCCTAGAATAGGGGATCCTCCTTACCCAGACACTTCAGCTCATCTTTCACATGAGGACTGAGTTTGCCTTTCTCCCCTGTGATCTTGTAGATAAGGCCCATCAGGGGGAAGTATTCAGAAAGCAGGCAACATAGTCTGTGTCAGAGATTTCTCCCATCCCCCTAACTAGTGGGCCAACACAAGCCTAAGATGTCCATGAGACTTATCTTTTGGGGTCTGTGCTTTGTAGTATGTCTATCCTCTAACATATGACTAAAGTCTGTTTCTGAGTGAGTATAAACCAGCTGTGTGTTTCTGGGTCTCTGTTACCTCACTCAGGGATGATCTTCTCCAGTTTCATCCATTTGTCTGCTAATTTCATGATTTCCTTGTTTTTGATGTACCACACTTTCTCTATTCATTTTCAGTTGAGGGACATCTAGGTTGTTTCCAGTGTCTGGCTATTATGAATAGAGCTGCTATGGGCATGGTTGCACCAATATCCCTGTTGTGGTTATACCCAGGAGGGATATAGCTGGGGCGTGAGGTATGTACCCCATTTTTAATGAGTTATTTGGTTTGTTGCTGTCCAAATTTTCGAGTTCTTTATATATTTTGAATATTAGCCATCTAATGGATGTAGGGTTGATGAAGACCTTTTCTCATACCTTAGCCTGCTGTTTTGCTCTATTGATGATGTTCTTTGCCTCACAGAAGCTTTTCAGTTTCATGACTTTGCACTTATTAAGTGTTGATCATAGTGCCTGAGCTGCTGGTGTTCTGTTGAGGAAGTTGTCTCCTCTACCAGTGCATTCAAGGCTATTCCTCACTTTCTCTTCTGTTAGATTTAATATATTTCTTTACTATTTTTTAGGGTGGGGTCTTAGAACTTTGTCTTCTGAATGAATGACCAAGGAACAAACCAGGCTGATTTTCCACAGAAATAAGGAGAATACAATAATGGCCTTCTGATGCTTAACAATGTCACCTGCTTGTATAAAGTTTTCTATGTAATGGGCCCTTGGTCACAGTTCTAACTGGCATATGACTATCTACCAGATAAAAGTCATAGCTCGGAATAGTAGACCCTACCCAAACTCTCCCCTAAAAAATTGTTTGTTTTGACTTTCAGGTGTTTTTGTTTGTTTAGTTCTTTTGTGGATTTTCAGAGAGACTGAGAGAATATGAAGTTTGGTGTATAATGATGTGAGGAGGATCTAGAAAGAGTTGAGGGAAGAAAGTCATGATCAACACAAGTAGTACAAAAAAATTAAATGTGAACATCCATTTCTGGCTTCCTGTCCATTCCTGAAGCAGAATGGTTGCTAGAGAGTTTACAGAAACTGAAGTTTAGCTAGAGGCTATGAAAATATTCACAATTTACATGTAATTAGTGTTAGAATAATAGCCCAGTATATGCTCTCAGGTCCAATCCCTAGCACTCCCGGAACCAAAAAATATTAAACAAACAAAGGAATAGTCACTTTCTTTGTATAATAATTCTAACAAAAAGTATTGGAATCTTGGTTCATTGAGGAAACAAAGAAGTGGCCATGAAAATTTACTACTAAATCCAAGACAGAAGTTTTCAGTAGCAATCTCAAGACTGCATACACTCACATTATTTTTTTATACTTAGTTTAATTTCTAAAATATTTTCTTATCGTCATAGAAATTTAAATAAATTATTTTCAGAACTGTTACAACTGCATATATTTAAATATAAATCGTAATTGGGGTGAACCAAGAAATCTTGCTTTCCTACAATTTTCTCATCCACATTTTGGATATTTTTATATCAAACACGTTTTATTTAACACAAGTGTTTTATGAAATCTCTGCCCATTTGTACACCTGTGGATCAAAAATCTTCATCTCTCACCACATTCATTATAATTAATTCCATGATATAGTATTGTTTCTTATAATTCTTTTTAAATTTTTATTTATTAATTTTTTGATTATTACAATTTATTAACTTTGTATCCCAGCGGTAGCTCCCTTCCTCATCCCCTCCCAATCCCACCCACCTTTCCCCATCTCCTCCCACGGCCTCCCCCAGTCCACTGATAGGAGATCATCTCTTCCCCTTCCAACTGACCTTAGCCTACCAGGTCTCATCAGGACTGACTGCATTGTCTTCCTCTGTGGCCTGGTACAGCTGCACTACCTCCAGGGGGAGGTGATCAAAGAGCCAACCACTAAGTTCATGTCAAAGACAGCCCCTGCTCCTCTTACTAGGGAACCTTCTTGGAGGTTGAGTTGCCATGGGCTACACCTGAGCAGGGGTCTAGGTCCTCTCCATGAATGATGCTTGGTTGGAGTATTGGTCTTGCAAAGACCCCTAGCCCAGATTTTTTTGGTTCTGTTGGTCTCCTTGTAGATCTTCTGTCCCTTACAGGTCTTATAATTTATTATCAGCAATGGTAGGTAAGTTTTCTGAAAATATGTCTGATTATATAAAATCTTGATCAGTTCAGAATAAATGACTTAAATTCTTTTTTAAATTATTTTTTATTTTTATTAATTACAATTTATTCACTTTATATTCCTCCTGTACCTCCCTTCCTCCTCCCCTCCCAATTTCACACTCCCTCTTTCAAAAGATTCCCTACACTCTGCCCAAAGTTTATAAGTCTCAAGACCTGCCTCAAAACTCTTCAGGGTAGAGCCTTTCAGAGGCCCTCTGTTGTAGGCTCCTGTCCTGTTCCCTATTTGCTCCTTCCTCCGATGTCCATACTCTTTGCCTTTTGGAATGAGGATTGAGAATCTTAGCCAGAGTCCTCCTTCTTAGTTAGCTTCCTTAGGTGTACAGATTTGAGCAGGTTTATCCTACATTATATGTCTAATATCCACTTAGGAGTGAGTATATATCTGTGTCTTTCTTCTTCTGTGATACCTCACTGAGGATGATCTTTTCCAGTTCCCATTATTTACCTGCAAATTTCATGATTTCCTTGTTTTTTTTTTTGTTTTGTTTTGTTTTGTTTTTTTTATTGCTGAGTAATAGTCCATTGTGTAGATGTAGCACAATTTCTGTATCCATTCCTCAGTTAAAGGGCACCTGGGCTGTTTCCAGCTTCTGGCTATTACAAATAAAGCTGCTACAAACATGGTTGAGCAGATGTCCCTGTTGTATACTTCAGTGTCATTTGGATATTTGCCTAGGAGTGGTAAAACTGGATCTTGAGAAAGCATTATTCCTAATTGTCTGAGAAAGTGCCAGATTAATTTCCAGAGTGGTTGTACAAGTTCACATTCCCACCAGCAGTGGAGGAGGGTTCCCTTTTCTCCACATACTCTCCAGCATGTGGTATCACTTGAGTTATTCATCTTAGCCATTCTGATGGGTGTAAGGTAAAATCTCATGGTCATTTTGATTTGCACTTCCCTGATGACTAAGGATGTTGAACATTTGTTTGAGTGTTTCTCTGCCATTCAATATTCCTCTATCGAGAATTCTGTTTACTTCTGTTCCCCATTTTTTAATTGGATTATTTGATTTGTTGCTGTTTAACTTCTTGAGTTCTTTGTATATACTGGACATTAGCCCTCTGTCAGATATTGGTTCAGGGAAGATCCTTTCCAAATCTGTAGGTAGTCATTTCATTTTGATGACAATGTCCTTTGCTTTACAAAAGCTTTTCAGTTTCATGGGATCCCATTCATTGATTGTTGCTCTTACAGCCTGTGCTATTGATGTTCTGTTCATGAAGTTGTCTCCTGTGCCAATGAGTTCAAGGCTCTTCCCCACTTTTTCTTCTAACAGGATTATATTTTTATATTGAGGTCTCTGATCCACTCCACTTGGACTTTATTTTTGTGTAGGGTGATAAGTATGGATCTATTTGCATTTTTCTACATGTAAACATCCAGTTAGACCAGCACATTTGTTGAAGATGCTTTTTTCCACTGTATGGTTTTGGCATCTTTGTCAAAAATCAGGTGTCCATAATGTGTGGGTTTATTTCTGGGTCTTCTATCTGATTCCATTTATCCACCATTCTGTTTCTATGCCAGTATTGTACAGTTTTTAGTATTGTTGCTCTATAGTACAGCTTGAGATCAAGGATGGAGAAACATCCAGAATATCGTTTATTGTAAAGGATTGTTTTAGCAATTCTGGGTTTCTTATAATTCCATATGAAGTTGAGAATATTTTCTTTCAAGGTCTGTAAAGAATTGAGTTGGTATTTTGATGGGAATTGCATTGAATCTGTAGATTGCTTTTGGTAAAATGGGCATTTTTACTATGTTAATCCAGCGAAGCCATTATCATGGAAGATCTTTCCAACTTCTGATATCTTTTTCTAATTCTTTCTTCAGAGACTTGAAATTTTTTTCATACAAGTCTTTGACTTGCTTGGTTAGGATCACACCAAGATACTTTATGTCCTTTGTGGCTATTGTGAAGGGTTTAGTTTTCCTAATTTCTTTCTCAGCCCTTTTATCTTTTGTATACAGGAGAGCTACTGATTTTTTTTTAGTTAATTTTGCATCCAGCCACTTTGCTGAAGGTGTTTATCAGCTGTAGGAGTTCCCTGGTAGAGTTTTTGGGGTCACTCACGTATACTATCATATCATCTGCAAATAGTGATAATTTGACTTCTTCCTTTCCGATTTGTAAACCCTTGATGTCCTTGATGTCTTATTGCTCTAGTAAGGACCTCAAAAACTATGTTGAAGAGATATGGAGAGAGTGGGCAGCCTTGCCTTGTCCCTGATTTCAGTGGGATTGCTTTAAGTTTCTCTCTGTTTAGTTAATGTTGCCTGTAGGCTTGCTGTATATTGCCTTTACTGTGTTTAGGTATGAACCTTGTATCCCTGATTTCTCCAACACTTTAAACCTGATGGGTATTGGATTTTATCAAATGATTTTTCACCATCTAAGGAGCTCATCATGTTTTTTTTATTTCTTTCAGTTTGTTTATATGGTGGATCACATTGATGGATTTCTGTATATTGAACCACCCCTGCATACCTGGGATGAAGCCTACTTGGTCATAGTGGATGATATCTTTGATGTGTTCCTATATTCGGTTTGCAAGTATTTTGTTGGCTATTTTTGCATCAATGTTTATAAGGGAGATTGGCCTGAAATTCTCTTTCTTTGTTGGGTCTTTGTGATGTTTAGGTAGCAAGGTGACTGTGGCTTCATAGAATGAGATTGGTAATTTTCCTTCTGTTTCTATTTTGTGGAATAGTTTGAAAAGAATTGAAATTAGCTCCTCTTTGAAGTTCTGGTAACATTCTGCACTGAAACCATCTGGCCCTGGGTGTTTTTTGGATGGGAGACTTTTGATGTCCACTTCCATTTCTTTAGGGAATATAGGAGTATTTAATTGATTTACCTGGTCTTGATTCAGCTTTAGTAAGTGGAATCAATCAAGAAAATTATCCATTTCATTTAGATTTTCAAATTTTGTGGCATATAGGCTTTTGATGTAAGGGCTAATGATTGTTTGGTTTCCTCAGTATCTGTTGTTGTCCCCCTTTTTCATTTCTGATATTGGTGATTTGGATAGTGTCTCTCTGCCTTTTAGTTAGTTTGGCTAATCATTTGCCTACCTTGTTGATTTTCTGAAAGAACCAGCTATCTGATTCATTGACTCTTGGAATTGTTTTATTTGTTTCTAATCTATTAATTTCATCCTTGAGTTTGATTATTTCCAGCTGCTTACTCCTCTTTGGTGTGTCTGCTTCTTTTTTCTCTAGGTCTTTTAGGTGAGTCATTAAGTTGCTTGAATGAGATGTTTCAAATTTCTTCTTGAAGGCATTTAGTGCTATCAACTTTCCTCTTAGCACTGCTTTCATCATGTCCCATAAATTTGGGTATATTGTGGGGGTTCCTCTCATCTGGGAAACACAATTGCTGGTGTTTTAGGGACCAGTATTCCATCTGCTGGTCACTGTACAGACCACTGTACAGCACTGCTGTGCTGCTTGTCAGAAAAAGTGTCCTCCTGGTGCTGCCATCTTGGACCCCTTCCCCTTAATCCTTTTTTTTTTTTTTTAAATTTGAGCCTTGCCATTCTCACTCCAATGTTCAAACTTCAATACATACTATATTTCACTCAATTTGGACATTATATATTATATTATTATATTTTATTTTATAATTTATCCATTATATATCCAGAGTGAAGCCTCCTCCCTCAACTCCTCCTAGTCCCACCCTCCATCTCTCTATTCCCCTATCCCTTTCTGCCAGTCCACTGAAAGGGGGAGATCTCTTCCTCTGCCATCTGCCCATAGCTTATCAGGTCTCCTCAGGACTGCCTGGATCCTCTTCCTCTGTTGCCTGACTAGGCCACATCACCAGGGGCAAGTGATCAAAGAGCAGGTAATTCAGTCTATGATATTTTTAAATACCTGTATGCATTAGTTAATCATGATATAAAGTAAATACAAACTTCAATTGTTGATAATTAACTTTAAAGGAATTTAAATATTCCAGGTATGCTTTCAGAAAGTATGTCTCAATATCTTAAAGTGCTTGAATACATTGTTCATATTTACTGATCTAGCACTACTTAAAGCATGATGGATTTACTATTGTATAAGCTGCTACAAAGGTCACAGTTTCAAATTACATTTTATTTATTTATTTTTTAAGTTAAATTTCTTTTTTTATTAATTGCAGTTTATTAACTCTGTATCCCCCCATACCTCCCTCCCCCTTCCCCTCCCAATCCCACCCTCAGTCTTCCCCATTGGTGACCCTCTCCCAGTCCACTGATAGGGGAGCTCCTCCTCCCTTTCCCTCTAATCCTAGTCTATCAGGTCTCATCAGGAGTGGCTGCATTGTCTTCCTCTGTGGCCTGGTATTTATTTTTTGTATGTGTGTAAGTCTGAGTTTCCATGCAGCAGTGCCCGTGTGGTAGTCAAAGACCAACTTATGGAAATTGTTTCTTTCCTTTCGTACACACACACACACACACACACACACACACACACACACACACACACGTATACCTCTGTCTTTTCTCTCTGTGTATGTTACTTTTTCCAGTTTGTTCCTCCGTCACTCTCTCCTTTATAATTTCAGACACTATCAAAATCAGGCAAAACTGTGAGACTGTGGAAGTATCTCTAAGGATTTGGAAACAATTTCTAAAGATGATTTTAAAGTTGATTTTAAAGATGATTTCAATGTCTTTTAGCACCTCTGTGAAGCACATCATTCAGTCTATGAACCATTGTATTAATACTTTTGGACAAAGAATTGCATTTATTTTGAAAAATTCTTGAACTCCTACAGGATTTGCAGTCACAAACCTGAAAAGGAATTGTTGAACACTATGTTCTCTAATTTAATACTAAAGAAACCAAGCAGCCTCTTCTGCTTTCTCCGTAGTCTCTACTTTGTATTCACAAATTAAACTTGAACTGCCACAAATTCTTTGATACATTACCTTAATTTTCAATTGCACTTCATTGATTGATTCAATGGCCAATCAGTCATAACATTAATCAGTACTAAGATCATGGGTATTTTCAGTTTGTGCCTTAGTTACAATATGAATAATTTTGCTTTATAACTATACAGCATGTAATATTTAACAAAAAACTCCAGATTCAGCAGTTTAAAAGAAGCTACTCTTTTTTTTAATTAAATGATATTTTTGTGTGTGTGAATTTCATACAGGTACACTGTATTTAAATCACTTCATATCCTCTCTCCTCACCATAAAATTGCTGTTGCTAAAACTCCCTTTCTCTTTATCTCTCAAATTTGTGACATGATATCTGCAAAAGCTTAAATGTCCAAAAGAGTGCTTGAGCCATCAGCAAGGATGTCTCTGGAGACCAGTAGCTGATGGAGTGTTTCTATTTGAGTTTTATTTATAACTGTTTTTTGTTCTCTTTTATTTTGTTTTTCACCTTGGCTCTTAGTCTTTGTCTGGTTTTCTGTTCTACTTCATGTAGTTTCTGGGCCTATCACTTCACTTCCTTATGGTATCATAATCTTCATGAAGTAGTTCAAGAAAGGGGCCATTTCTGTATACAAACATATATTTAATTATGATTAAATAATATTTTCTACATAGAAGTGTGATGTAATCCACCTATTTCACAACTTATTGCATTTTTATCATATTTAACTTCAACCGTTGGAATATTAATATAATAAAGTCTGACTTTCTCACCGCTACTTACCAACATTAAAAATGGTCTTTACTGTCCATTATGAAATAAACAATGATTTGTGTGACATTTGCAAACTTTACTTACAGTACCACCTCAGAGACTCTTTAGTTAACAATTTATGTTACAGTGATAGTCATTCTGACTGAATGAGATGGAATTTGAGAGTAATTTTCTTGTGTTTTTTTTTTGTGATGGTTAAGGATACAATGTTCACATTTTCAGAAATCAAAATTACATTGGGGTTCCATTTTATACTTTCAGGACTACTATCATCAAGAAAACACTACAACAAATTTTGAGGAGAATACAGGTTTGAAGGAAAAAAAAATTTATAAATCCTTCTTAGGAGGTAAATTAGTCTACTCAATCTGGAAGTTAGCAGTGGTGATACTCAAAAATTAAAAATATGATTATCATATTATCTAACTATACCACTTTCATTTGTACATACTCTAACAATCAAAGGCAGTTTATATTATAGATAACTGAAGAGGATAAATAGGTTCAGAAAATGTTCTATACACAGCAATGGAGACTGTAGTGTCACAAAGAGGGAATTTATGTTCTTTTTTTGTTGTATATGTACACATATTGGGGAGGGAAGTGTATTTGTGTCATCATGACACACTTGTGGAAGTCAGAAAGCTGATAGTGGAAGCTTGATTTTTTTTTTTTTTATTCTACCACATGGGTTCTCTGAATTAATTTCAGGTGGTCAGGCTTGATTGTTAACATCCTTACTGATTAGGCCACCTCAATGGCCATACCTTTTTTCTTTTTTTTCCAGAACATTTTAATTAAAAAATAAACTCTACAAATTATTGAAGACATCAGAATTTGCTCACTTCATACAACTAATTAAATCAAAACAAGTGAGAAAAATTTTGTTATTATTAGAAAGTCTTCACTTTTTATCTTTTTTCATAAAAGCATGTTATGTCAGTAGATAATCTCCCATTCCTTTTTTAGTATAGTTTTTATTTATTATGATTTATTCACTTTGTATCCTGGTTGTAGCCCCTTCCCTCATTCCTTCCCAATCCCACCCTCCTTCCCTCATCTCCATCCTGCCCCTCACTAAGTCCACTGATGGGAGCCCTCCTCCCCTCCCCTCTGACCCTAGCCTATCAGGTCTCATCAGGATTAGCTGCATTGTCTTCCTCTGTGGCCTGGCAAGTTGCTCCCCATCAGGGGAAGGTGATCAAAGAGCCAATCACTGAGTTAATCAATGTTATGCATATCTTTGCTGAATGCTATTCATAAATAAAGATCATTGTTTAGATGGCAGAAAAGTATAGTTAAAGATTTGCCATACATATAAATACATGGAAAAACATGGGTAATTTCTAAATAAAAAAAAATTGTTATCCCTGAGATCAAATTTAGTTTATGCACATGCTTGTAAAGTGGTATTTTGAAAATATCAGTTCAATATTGAATAGTTTGAATATCACATATAACAAATAAGTAAAATCAACATGTTTTAAAATAATATTTTATATTAAGAGGATGACTCCTCCATTACTAGTATATTTTTAATATGAGGAATCAAAGGTAATATGTTGATAATTTTGTTTTCATATGATAGTGTCATTTAGAGGTGATTGGATAAGGAAAGACCCTAATTTCATTAATATGATAATGGATTGATGTGTTCATATGGATTGAACTGTGAGAAGGACACTGGAGCATGATTTTTATCTGTCTATCCTCGTTCTGGTACCTCCTATCTCTCTTTATTTCTGACATCTTCCTGCCATAAATTCTTACTACTGGCTCATAACAATAGTACCAGTCAGACATAGGATGAAACCTCCAAAACTCTGGAACAAACTTTCTTTTCATGGCAGTGAAAAAAAAAATGACTAAAACAATTTTCACTTATCTGGGTTATTAAAATGTCTATAATTTTTCTGTGGACTTTTTGGAAAAGGAATGAATGACCATTGCACAATCAAATAACTTGTAAAAATAATTTATTAAGAGTACATATATGGTGGATTACATTGATGGATTTCTGTATATTGAACCACCGTTGCATGCCTGGGATGAAGCCTACTTGGTCATAGTGGATATCTTTGATGTGTTCTTAGATTCTGTTTGCAAGTATTTTATTGAGTATTTTTGCATCAATTTTCATAAGAGAGATAAGTCTGAGGTTGTCTTTTTTTGTTAGGTCTTTGCGTGGTTTAGGTATCAAGGTGACTGTGGCTTCATAGAATGAGTTTGCTAATTTTCCTTGTTTCTGTTTTGTGGAATAGTTTGAAGAGAATTGGAATTAGCTCTTCTTTGAAGGTCTGGTAACATTCTGCACTGAAACCATCTGGCCCTGGGCGTTTTTTGTTTTTTTTTTTTTTTTGTTTTTTGGAAGGGAGACTTTTGATGACTACTTCTATTTCCTTGGGGGATATGGGACTACTAAATCTTTCTACCTGATCTTGACTTAATTTAGGTAAATGGAATCTATAAAGAATATTGTCCAATTCATTTAGATTTTTAAATTCTGTGGCATATAGGCTTTTGTAGTACGACCTAATGATTGTTTGGTTTTCCTCAGTGTCTGTAGTTATGTCCTCCTTTTCAATTCTGATTTTGCTGATTTGGATAGCTTCTCTCTGCCTTTTAGTTAGTTTGGCTAAGGGTTTGTCTATCTTGTTGATTTTCTCAAAGAACCAGCTCTTGGTTTCATTGATTCTTTGAAGAGTCTTATTGTTTCTAATCGATTGATTTCAGCCCTGAGGTTGATTATTTTCAGCCATCTGCTCTTCTTGGGTATATCTGATTCTTTCCTCTTCCCTACCCCCCTATGGGAGGAGCAGTCTAGCTAGGTTACAGAGGAGGACATTGCAGCCAGTCTTGGTGAGACCTAATAAGCTAGAGTCAGATGGAGGGAGAGGAGGATCTCCCCTCTCAGTGGACTTGGAGAAGGGTATGGGAGGAGATGAGGAAGGGAGGGTGGGATTGGGAAGGAATGAGGGAGGAAGCTACAGCTGGGATACAAAGTGAATAATCTGTAATTAATATAAAAAATAAAAATTTAATTAAAAAATTACACCTTCAAAACAAACAAACAAACACTCCTGAGTATCTCAAGGTCCACAAGTTGAAAAGGAAATCACAAGAAGATTATATGCTTAGCTTAAATGGTGGCTCTGCTTGGCTTTGGTGAGTATATAGCATATTATCTGTCACTGAGTGTTTGGGCAGGCCATGCAGTCAGTGGCTGAGTGACCCTGCGGGGCCAGTATGGTGGCTAGCAGACTTGGGACCCTACGATGATGATGCCACGAGTCTGGACCCGCAGTGCAGGGACCTCAATGTCCCAAGTGACCCTCTGTTTCCCACAGTGGGTATGTGGGTGGGAGGGGTCCGATGCCTGGCTTCTGTTTTAGAAGGGGTGTGGATCTTGGGCACTGTAGATACTCAAGGGCTTTCTGAGACTGACACTCCACCAAGGACCATGTATGGATATAACCTAGAACCTCTGCTCGGAAGAAGCTTGTGGTAGCTCAGTAACCAAATGTTTTCCCATAGTAAGGGGAACAGGGACTATTTCTGACAAGAAGTCAATGGCAGGCTCTTTGACCTCCCCATCCCCCAAGGGAGGAGCAGCTCTGCTAGGCCACAGAGGAGGACTTTGCAGCCAGTCCTGAAGATACCTGATAAAACAGGGTCAGATGAAAGGGGAAGAGGTCCTCCCCTATCAGTGGACTTGGAAAGGGGCAGGGAGGAGATCAGGGAAGGAGGGTTTGATTGGGAGGAAATGAGGGAGCAGAATATACCTGGGATACAGAGTTAATAAAATATAACTAATTATAAAAATAAAATAAAATAGACTTATACTACTTTACCCCTTTCCTCCCTCTAGGCCCTTCCAAGTATCCTCTTCCAAAACCTTTTATGTGTCTCATTATCAGATCAATGGACTCTATTTTTTTATAATTATTTATGATTGCTGAATTCATATATGTTAATTATTGTGACATACTATATATTTGTGTATCTGCAAAAAATATGTATGAACAAATATATAAATAAAACTTGCTGATTAGGATCTTTCTGTTTGTGTCTATATGTTTCAGGACCAAACATTTTCAATGAGGAAATGTCAATGGATTGAATTTGGACCAAATATAAGAAATGCTTGAAATAGTTACCTAGAAGTTTATAACATTTAAATTTATACACATCATATGTAAAAATGTTAGTTGGGGTATAATGGAAATAATAAATGATCTATGTATTATGAAGCTTTATAATATGTCTCTACAGCAATACATAAATAATACAGTTTGAATATTAAGTAACATTTTTTTATATTTAATAAAATGTTGGAGTTCTTATATAACTTCACAATGATTGTGTGTGTGAGTGTGTTTGCTTCCTTCTATTCAAGAGCTTTTATACATGTTGCTAATTTACTAGTATAGTATCTGTCCAATTTCTTTTTTAAAAATTTAATGATTTATTTATTTATTTATTATTACAATTCATTCTCTTTGCATCCCAGCTCTAGAGCCCTCCAAGATCTCCTCCCAGTCCTATCCTCCCACCCTCTTCTCCCCCTCTGATTTTTATGTGTGTGTGTGTATGTTTCTTCTTTTCTGTATGTATACCACACAAGGCCAGAGAAGGGTGTCAAAGTCCCTAGAAATGGAGTTGCAGGCAATTTTAAGTTGCTATGTGGGATCTGGGAACCAATGTTGTGTCTGCTCCAAGAGCAAGGAGTTAGCTCAGCCATCTCTCTATCCATGGTAATTTTTCATTTTAAAATGAGTGAGCCTAAAGCATTACACAATAAGCCTAGGGAGTTAGATGGCAAGTTTTGCTGAATATTAATGTTTATAATTAACACTTATAATGCCTAGATTATCATTTTATATTCTGGCACAGTTCATTTGCTAAATAGTCAATGAACCAAAGGAATAAATACATATTCTAAAAGTAAGTTGTTATCCCCTCATCACAAGTAAGATTAGATGTTACATGTTTCAACAATGTCTAATTTATTTCATTCTTCCTCCCCTTATTTTGTCCCGCCTTCCCTATTGATCTTTATTCCTCTCATCACTCATTATTTCCAGTTGTTTTTCTTCTCTTTTCCTATATGTTATTGAACAGTTCAAAAGAAGATTTCATTGTGTGTTTAAATTTGTCCCAACTCTTGAGCTCCTCTCTGTCTCCGAAATATCTGTAAATAGCACATACATTGCTTTCTACAGCTGTATGATTACCTCTTCTTATTTCATAATTATTGTTTATTTTTAAATGCTCATTGTCATCTTGATGTAAATGCTTTTATCTGAATATGTATGTAACACAATTATATTTTGAGCTTAATTCAAGAGTTATCTGTGGCTGCAATGATGTATTAGTACAGATGCAAAGTAATAGTCTACGAGCTAGGCTGTGCAGTGTTAAAAACTGAAAAAAAGTGAAGCAGAATAATAATCCACAAATTTTAGAACTACTTCTCTGCAAATAATGATAGAATGGATTTGATGAGAGTTCCCTCTTATTCATTTCCACTATAGAGTGCGAAACTGAATCCGCAGTGTGCTTGAGATTAAACATTTATCATCAATTGCTAAAGACCAAATCAGTTGTCAGTTTTGCACTACACCTGAAAAGGCGAAATTTAGAACATGAACACTTTGACCCCTAGGTATGAATCTTTTTCTTGTTGTATCCTTCCTTGCTTGTGTGGTGTTCACAGAAATTACATATACCTTTAGAGTGTTCTTTGGCAGCTAATTCTGTAAAATTACTAAAAACGCACCTTCTAGCCAATAGTTCTATGTATTGCGTTGTATGATATTTTTTTCTTTAAATTTATTTATTCTATGTGCACGCATGTTTTATTTGCATGCGTGTCTGTGCACAATGTGTATGCCTGCTCAACTTACAGGCCAGAAGAGAGCATTGGATTCTCTATACCTGGCATTACAGATGGTTCTGAGCTGCCATGCTGGTGATGGAAATTGAACCCATGTCTTCTGGAAAAACAGTAAATGTTTATGACCTCTGAAACCTCCCTCTTTCCAGCCCCTATTACTCTGAGTTGATGTCTGCCTTAATGTGTTACTTTCACACTACTGCACACCTGGAAGGTGAATATCTACTAAGTAGCTTCCATTGTTTTTGGAACTTCTCTGTTTTTCTTTTATTATTATATTATTATTATTTACAATTTATTTGCTTTGTATCCCAATTGTAGCCCCTTCCTTGGTCTCCTGTCACTCACATTGCATACTCCCTCCCTCTTCCTTCCCTATCCTTCTTCCCTAGTTCACTGAGAGGGGAGACCTCCTCCTCTTCTATCTGATTCTAGCCTATCAGGTCCCATCAGGACTTCCTGGACCCTCTTCCTCTAGGGGCTGGCTAGGTGGCCTCACCAGGGAGAACTGATCAAGGAGCAGGTAACCAAGTTCATGTCAGAAACTGTCTCTTCTCCCCTTACTAGGGAACCTACATCAAGACTGAGCTGTCTCTGGGCTGCATTTGAGCAGTCTAGTTCCCCTCTATGCATAATATTTGGTTGATGTATTAGTCTCTGCTGTGCCCCCTGGTCCCAGCTTTTTTTTTTTTTTGGCTTAGTTGGTCTCTTTGTGGGGCTCCTGTCTCCTCTGGGTAATTCTATATCCCTTTCTTCCGTAAGACTCTCTCTTCTATGTACAAGGTTTGGCTATGAATCTCTGCATCTGCTTCAATCCCCTACTGGGTGGATATGAAGCAGCTGTTTTGTTAATGTGGTCTAATTTATAGAATTTTATATTCCCTACACATTTCATGTATATGTGACACTATAGAGTAACTTCAACTAAAGTATAATCTATATTCCGTGTAGAGCTGTGACTAACTACATCAGACACCTGACAGTAACAGCTTTCTTCATGAATGTATAAACCTTTTGAAGGCTGACAAATGACTTTACCTTGCAGACTTTTAAATTTTATGATGTACTGTATGTAAATAAGAGCAAATATAACAGCTACAGAATTTGTATTTGTTGTTGGAAAAATGCCTTTTTATTTTGGCTCTTTTCTTCTTATTTATTTTTCTGTTCTTCCTTCTCTCCATTCTGTTCTTTCTTTCTTCTTTCCTCCTGTCTTTTTTTTTTAATTTTTCATTGTTTTATTTCTTCCTTCCCTTCCTTCCTCCTATAATTTTTTTTCTTTCCTTCTTTCTTGCTAGCTTTGAAAGAAGCTAACAATTAAAAGCTTTCCTTCACAAGTGTTGATGTGGCCATGATATCTCTTCACAGTAATAAAAATTCTAACTGAAACGGAACCCACACCCAAACCTCTTTGGGTGAAAAAGTACTGGAGATTAGATAACCCAGAGCCTTAGAAAAAACTAAAAACTATTTGGGTAAAATTATGACTCCTAATATCATTCTGCTCATATGGTCTCTTAGTCAGTCATCATCAGAGAGATTTCTTCTTATAGCAGAAGGAAACAAATACAGAGACTGACAGCTGGAAATAATACACTAAGAGGCATTGGAACACATAGCTATAAACGAGATGTCTCCATGAAATCTTTGCCCTCAGAGCCCAGGAAACACATCAGAACTAGAAAGAGTAGGCATTTGAGAGCTATAGGGAAAACCAGGAGAACAAGGCCCTCTAAATCAAATGAACAAAGCTTATATGAACTCACAGAGACTGAAGCACAAGGCATATGTGGATCTGTATCAGATCTAGAGGGCCCTGTGGTCTACAACTCTGCACCAAGATTATGATATAGAAAACTCTTTGCAGACAAATAAGTTGTTATGTTAATATGAAAACCCACAGAAAATGTTTTATTTTAATTATGTTTGACACTAGGTTAAAAAATACTTTCATGATTATCTGAAAAAAATAAAACTTCAAAGAAATTTAAAAGAGGAAAATTACATCCTACAATAATTTGAATATATTTACTAGTTCTGTTGTTTTTTTGAGACAGGGTTTCCCTGTGCAATGCAGCCCTGGCTGTCCTGGAGTTGCTTTGTAGACCAGGCTGACCTTGAACTCAGAGAGATCCACCTGCTTCTGGCTTCCAAGTGTTGGGATTAAAGGTGTGTGTCTATATACCTCACTGAATATATTTAATTTTAAATATTTAAACTTTAAAACAGATACTTAATTATTATTTAAATGAAATATATAAAACTTGAAAGTTTATAATCTGAAATAAACCACAGAGTACATAACATGAGTAAGGATATTCTAGCACTTAAAAGTAGCCCCAGCCAGCACACATAAAGAGAAACCAGAGGATTGAAATTTTCAGGTTTCAAGTGAGAGGGAGGGGGTGTCTCATGGAAAAGAGGTGTTATAGGGCCACAGTATAAGTACTGCCAGAGGTTTCCAAAAAAGAACTAAATGTATCAACTAATATTCATACATACACACATGAATAATAAGCTCTGTCTGGAAGATTTAAGGTCATAAACTATAAGCAATAATACCATCCCTGCTGATACTGTTGACTATTCTCTGTCACTGTCTTTAAAGTCTGTATAAGCCAAAATGATAAGGAAATAAGAACGACTTCTTTGACTTCCTGAATTATTCAGAACTGAGAAGACAGATGAAATGCTGAGTGTTTTGTCAGTGTGGACAATGAATCAAGCTCAATAAAATTGCTGCCTTTAACTTAAAACCAAAGTTAATAATTCATTTTTAAAGAGGCATAAAATGGTTTGGCTCTTTCATTCACGCAAATGCCCATTTGATGAGATTTGCATTGTGACAGAAAATGCAACATCGTAGCTATCTGTTTTTTAATCAATACAGTACTTAGAATATGTCAAGGAGAAAATTTATTATGTGAAATCAAATCAATAATTTAATGTACTGTTTGACTATAGGAAAATTTAAAGATCTGACAATTATTTGATTTCCTTTTTTTTCTCATTCACCTTATTGTTATTACTATTATTTACAATTTATTCATTTTTTAGCCCAGTTGTAGTCCCCTCCCTTATCTCCTCATGGTCCCACCTTCCCTCCCTCTTCCTCCCCTATCATTCTCCCCTAGTCCAATGATGGGGGAATCCTCCTCCCCTACAGTCTGACCCTAGTCTATCAAGTCCCATCAGAACTGTGTGGATCCTCCTCTGTGGGCTGGCTAGATCTCCCTACCAGGGAAAAGTTATCAAGGAGCAGGCAAATGAGTTTATGTCATAGACTGTCTCTTCTCCCCTTGCTAGGGAACCCGCAGGGAGACTGACGTGTCTATGGGCTGCATCCGAGCAGGGGTCTAAGTCCTTTCTGCACATGGTGTTTGGTTGGTGCATCAGTCTCTATAGTCCCACAAGGGCCAAGCTTTTTGGCTTTGTGGCTCTCCTTGTGGGGCTTCTGTCGCCTCTGGGTCCTTTTATATCTGCCTTCTTCCCTGTGTTTTGTCAAGAGTTTGGCTGTGAGTCTCTGAATGAATACAGAAATTTTGTACATTTACACAATGAATACTCCTTATCTATTAAAAAAAAGATGGGCATGAAATTTGCAGGCAAATGGATGGAATTAGAAAAGATCGTCTTGAGTGAGGTAACACAGAAACACAAAGACATAGATGGTATATACTCACTTATAAGTGGATATTACCCATATAATATAGAGTAAACATACTAAAATATATAGTCCTAAAGAAGCCAAACAACAAGGAGGACCTTGGGGAACATGCTTAATCTTTATTCAGAAGGGCAAACAGTGTAGACATCAAAAGAAGAAGAAGATAGGCAATAGGACAGGAGCCTACCAGAAGGCCTCTGAAAGACTTTACCCAGCAGGGTATCTGAACAGATACCAAGACTCAGAGCCAAACTTTGGGCGAGTGCAGGGAATCTTATGGAAGAAGGAAGAGATAGAAAGAAAGACCTGGAGGGGACAGGAGCTCCACAAGGAAAGGAACAGAACCACAAAATCTGGGCCCAGGGTGATCTGCAGAGACCAATACTCCAACCAAGGACCTTGCATGGAGAGGACCTCAGATGTAGCCCATAGGCAGCTCAGTCTCCATGTGTGTTTCCTAGTAAGGGTAACAGGGGCTGTCTCTGACATTGACTCAGTGGCTGACTCTTTGAGCACCTTCCCCTGGAGGTTGAGGTCAGCCTTTCCAGGCCACAGAGGAAGATAATACAGCCTGTCCTGATGAGACCTGATAGCATAGGATCAGATAGTAAGGGAGGAGGACCTCCCCTATAGGTGGATTAGGGCAGGGACTTCTAAGGAGAAAAATATGGGAGGGTGGGACTGGGTGCAGATGAGGGAAGGGGCTACAGCCAGGATACAATGTGAATAAACTGTTATAATCATAATAATAATTAAAAAGAAAAATAAAAGTAAGTGGATATTAGTCATATAATATAAGATAAACATACTAAAATCTGCAAACCTAAAGAAGCAAAACAATAAGGCGGACCCTAGGGAAGATGCTGAATTCTCACTCAGAAGGGAAAACAGATAGTCACCTGAGCAGGCCAAAGAGAAGGAACAGGATGGGAGCCTACCACAGATGTCCTCTAAAAGACTCCACCCAGCAAGGGATAGAAGCAGATGCAGATTAGATTTCTTTTCATCATCACTACCACTCAAAAATAAACAGTAAACATTCATTTTTAAAATGTCTTAGGCATATATACTTGCTGCAGCAACATACCAAAATCTGGACAGATAACCACTTGTTTCTCAGTCAACAAGTGAATTCAGAGTTCATTAGTTCAGATTCCGACAAAATAGTGAATACTGACTGCTTAGGTCACAGGACTCTTTTTGTTTCATTGTATTTTCCTGTATTTCTTTAAGTAATTTATTCTTAGGTCACATGCCTCTTTTTGTTCCATTGTATTTTCCTGTATTTCTTTAAGTAATTTGTTGGTTTCCTCCTTAAAAGGCCTCTATTTGTTTGATTGTATTTTCTTACATTTCTTTGAAGCATTTATTTGTTTCTTCTTTAAAGACCTCTAGCATCTTCATAAGCATAGATTTGAGGTCATTTTCCTGTGTTTCAGCTATGCTAAGATATCCAGAGTTTGCTACCATATTGTCCTGATTTTACTTGGTGACTAAGAAACAAATGTTCATATGTTCAGTTTTTGGTATGTTGTTGCAGAGGGCATATATGGCTAAAGCATTTTTAAAATAATTGTTTACTGTTTATGTTTGAGTGGTGTTGATGATGAAAGTGACAGCACAAGCTGTCAAGGATGTAGATAGAGGAGAACACTCCTCCATTGTTGGTGAGAGTGCAAGCTTGTACAACACTCTGGGAATCAATCTGGTGCTATTTCAGAAAATTGGGAATAGCTCTACCTCAAGATGCAGCTTTACCACTCTTGGTTATACATGTAAATGTTGCTCTAATGTACACGGACAATTTCTTATCTATGTTCATAGCATCTTTATTTGTAATAGCCATAATCTCAAAACAACTTAGATGTCCCTCAGCTGAAGAATGGATAAAGAAACTATGGTACATTTACACAATGAAATGCTACTCAACTATTAAAATCAAGGAAATGATGAAATTTTCAGCCAAATGGATGGAACTAGCAAAGATCATCCTGAGTGAGGTAACCCAGATTCAGAAAGACACACATGATATGCACTCACTTATAAGTGGATTTAGCCGTATAGTACAGGACAATCAACTTCCAAATCCAAAGACGATAAGTAACAAGGAGGACCCGAAGGAGGATGCTTAATTTCCTCAGAAGCAGAAAGAGAATAGGCAACAGAAGTGGTTGAAGGAGTGAAACAGGGTAAGAGAGGGAGTACAGAGAGAAATGCGGGTCGATATCAGACCTAAGGAGAGTGGGGGCGGGGTGGGAAGACAGAGGACTTGCAGAGGGAAGACAACTCTTGGATAGGGACTTCTGTGTGAGAAGCTGGAGACTAAAACAGCATAGGCTCGTGGGAGGCTATGCGGGTGACTGCAGCTGAGACTCCTGTTACTAGGAGTCTTCATGTAGACTATAGAGGCCACCCTCTTACTAGACACAACTTCTAGCGGAAGGAAGAGAATACCAACACATCCACCAAAATTTTATCCTAAAATTTACCCTGCATAGAAGATATGCCAGGACAAAAACAGAGCAGAGATTGAGGGACTGTCCAACCAATGACAGCCCAACCTGAAACTCACTGGATTGTAGTCAGCCAACCCATGACATGAATAAGGATGCTCTGCTTTGTTTGTACATGGGAGCCTAGCATAGCTGTCCTCTGAGGTGCTCCTCCTAAGCGCTGATGGAAACAGATGCAGAGACTCAGAAACGGTCGTTGGGTGAAGTGCAAGGAGCCTTGGGGAAGAGTTGGGGGAAGGATACAAGGACTCAAAGGGACAGGAGCTCCACAAGAAGATCAATAAAGTAGACTAACCTGGCACCCGGGGGGCCTGTGGAGCCTGAAGCACCAACAAAAAACTATGCATAGACTCTATCTAGGCCCCCTACACTAATGTAACTGGTGAGCAGCTGGGTCTTTGTATAGGTTGCCTAGTAAGGAAAATGAGGGCGGACTCTGACGTGGACTCTGTTGCCTGCTTTTCAATCACTTTCCCCTGGCAGGGCTACCTTGCCAGGCAATAGGGGAAGAGGATGTGCTCAGTCCTGATGCAACTTGATATGCTGGGGTGGGTGTGCAAAAGTAAGTTGATATTAATTTTCTTCTATATTTTTATATTTCAAAGAAATATATCTGATCTATTCCTAGAATCAGTAAAGAGAATTCTATAAGGTAGTCTTCTTGATGGTAAAAGAACATCTAGTGTCTATACCATGACATAAAATATATTTACATTACTTATGAAATAACTATTCAATTCAAGTACATTCTTGGCAGCTGTGTAGAAAAATTGACTGACATTATTTAGTGATATACCAAACATGCCTCAACCCAACATGACAGGATTTGGCTCAAGGAAGATTCCCAAACCACGGGGAAGTTTGAAATAGGTTAGGCAAGCTGTACTTACATTCTTCTATTATCTGAATTTTATGTGTGCTCATCATTTAGTTTCTGAGGTGACAATATAGGCTAATTAAATGTCTGAAGGAAATTAAATTACAACTCTTCTTGTACTTGCTTAATCAGGTAATACCTGGATTAAACAGATATGCCTTACTAATGCTCCTTGGAACATGTTTGAAAATTTACAGAAATAACAACAAAGAAACACCCAAGAGATTTTCATCATTTATAGGAAATGCCTAATGCACTAAAATACACTACAGCTGAATCAGCATTAAACTTTGAACTTGGCAAAGACAACACCAAAACTAAACTTTATTAGGATAACTTAAAATTGTAAGGCAGCATAATTCTAGTAGATTATTTTATTCAGTCATGTATTTGGGCTGTGGTGTCTGGAATGGTGCAAATGCAAAAGTTGGTACATAGTTTCAGTAGAATGGGAGGAGAAAACATGGTATGGCATTTTAAAAGAATAAAAAAATTACTTTTTAAAACATTAATTAGTTCTTTTGGTAAATATACAGATATTCACATATCTTTATTGTGTATTTGCACAACTGCTGGTGTGTGTTCATGTATGCATGAGTTCAGATACACATGTGTATATGTGTGCAGAATCTCAGAGCATAATCTCAGGTGTCATTTACAGATTCATGAAAAAAAAGATTAGACTAGGCTAACTATCTACTGGGCCCCTAGGAGCCCCCCC
>NW_026596244.1:1050534-1060523 GCF_907164565.1 Psammomys obesus | reverse complement strand
TTTTTTTTTTTTTTTTTGGACTGCAGCTGCAAGTATGCATTTCCATATCAAACTCAGGTTAGAATGTTTGGTGGAAAGTCAAGTGCCTTTATCCATGAGTGAACTCATTTTCCCCAAGAAGAATCTTTTACATTTATTTTATAAATTAATCACAAGTGTGTAAGAACATATACATTTGCGTTTTCTTAAAGAGTTATTTCATTATCAAGAGAGAGAAGCTAAAATAAAACACACATTAACATACAAATACAAATATGGTCCATATACATATAAGAGTATAGTAAGCTAATAATTTAGAAATTTAAAAATGCAAAAGAGGCAGAAGTAATAATATAATGTGTGAGGTACTAATGTTCACTATACGACTTGCTTTAATTATCAGTAGATCTTGATTTTATATAGATAAATTGTTCCAAATCCAAAAGTAGACCTTCTGATCCTCATCAGTTAAAAAACAAAAACAAATTATAAATAGATTCATATAGTGTTTAAAATCCTATGGAGTTTAAAATCCCATAGAGTTTAAAATCTTCTAATTGATCTTCAAATAAAACAAATAAAAATTACAGCTGCATAGTGCATAGGTAACATAAACCATTCAGAATTAGGACTGTTATATTTGTATTGATCTTAACAAAATAACAGATTGTGTTGAATTATGTTTGTAACACAGATACCAACTTTTAAAAGTACAAACTTATGCAAATTAATAAATGTTTATATAATAATTTCAAACTTTTACTTCAGGTGGTTAGGGTAGACCATAGAATACAGTGTTATCTGTCTTCTTCAGAAACATGTTATTGAATTATCTCTATGGTTACTTCTTACTTTAAAATAAATATAAAGTTTCTGAATTCATAAACTTCATTCTTGGTGAGTGCTATTGAGGTGTAAAAATATAAAAATTTCAAAACAAAAGGCTTATGTAATGATATAAAGAATAGAATAAAAATTAAAATAAATTATTTAAAAATAATACACTGTTCTTTCCAAAAAAAAGCTTCCCCTAAAGATAAGAAAAGAAACTGGGGTTGTGGTGGTGCACACGGGTAGGATTTGCTGAAGGAGGCAGAGGCAGGGGGATCACGAGTTTGAGGCCAGCCTGGGCTACACAGTTTAAAGGGCTGGAAGACAGTTTTCTAAGCAAATGGACCCAAGAAGCAAGCAGGAATAGCCATTCTAGTATCTAATAAAATATATTTTCAACCAAAATTAATCAAAAGAGATAGAGAAGGACACTTCATACTCATCAAAGGAAAAATCCACCAGGAAGATATTACAATCCTTTACATTTATGCCCCAAATTCAAGGGCACCCACAATTGTAAAAGAAACTTTAATAAAACAAACCACACATAGACCTCCCACATTAATAGTGGCAGACTTCAACAACCCACTCTCAACAAAGGACCAGTCAACAAAACAGAAATTAAACAAAGAAACCATAACTCTGACAGAGGTCATGAATCAAACGGACCTCAAGGATGTCTACAGAACCTTACACCCAAACACAAAAGAATTTACCTTCTTCTCAGCACCTCATGGAACCTTCTCCAAAATAGACCATATAGTTGGTCACAAATCAAATCAAGACTCAACAGATACAAGAAGATTGAAATAATCCCTTGTATCCTATCTGATCACCATGGACTAAAGCTGGACCTCAATGACAAAAATAGCAAAAGGCCTACACACACATGGAAACTCAACAACTTGTTACTAAATGACAGCTGGGTCAGGGAAGAAATAAAGAAAGAAATTAAAGACTTCCTAGAATTCAATGAAAATGAAGGCACAACATACCCAAACTTATGGGACACAATGAAAACAGTACTAAAGGAAAGTTTATAACACTAAGTGCCTTCAAGAAGAAATTCAAAACATCTCATGCAAGCAACTTAATGGCTCACTTAAAAGCCCTAGAAAAAAAGAAGCAGACACATCAAAAAGGAATAGACAGCTGGAAATAATCAAACTCAGGGTTGAAATCAATAAATTAGAAACAAATAAAACAATAAGAATCAATAAAACCAAGAGCTGGTTCTTTGAGAAAATCAACAAGATAGACAAACCCTTAGCCAAACTAACTAAAAGGCAGAGAGAAACTATCCTAATCAACAAAATCCAAAACGAAAAGGGGGACATAACAGTCCTCAGACAATTTCTTCAGTCCACATACACTGAAGAAATACAAACAATAATTAGGTCTTACTTCCAAAGTCTATATGCCACAAAATTTGAAAATCTAAATGAAATGGACAATTTTCTTGACCGATTCTCCATGCCAAAGCTGAATCAAGACCAGGTAAACCAATTAAATAGTCCTATATTTCCTAAGGAAATAGAAGCTGTCATCAAAAATCTACCATGCAAAAAAAGCCCAGGGCCATATGGTTTCAGTGCAGAATTCTACCATATCTTCAAAGAAGAGCTAAGACTAATACTCCTCAAATTATTCCACAAAATAGAAACAGAAGGAACACTACCAAACTCATTCATGAATCCACAGTCACCTTGTTACCTAAACCTCACAAAGACCAAACAAAGAAAGAGAATTTCAGGCCAATCTCCCTCATGAACATCATTGCAAAAATACTTAACAAAATACTTGCAAACCGAATACAAGAATAAATAAAAGATATCATCCAATATGACGAAGTAGGCTTCATCCCAGGCATGCAGGGGAGGTTCAACATAAGGAAATCCATCAATGTGATCCACCACATAAACAAACTGAAGGAGAAAAACCACATGATAATCTCCTTAAATGCTGAAAAGGCATTTGACAAAATCCAACATCCATTCATGTTTAAAGTCTTGGAGAGATCAGGGATACATGGCACATACCTGAACATAGTAAACATACAACAAGCCTATAGCCAGTATCAAACTCAATGGAGAGAAACTTAAATTATTCCCACTGAAATCAGGGAAAAGGCAAGGCTGCCCACTCTTTCTATATCTCCTCAACCTAGTACATGAAGTCCTAGCTAGAGCAAAAAGACAACTAAATGAGATCAAGTGGGAAAAATTGTAAAGGAAGAAGCCAAATGTCACTATTTGCAGATAATATGATAATATACATGAGTGATCCCCAAAATTCTACCAGAAAACTCCTTCAGTTGATAAATACCTTCAGGAAAGTGGATGGATATGAAATTAACTCACAAAAAAAAGAAAAAAGAAAAAGAAATCAGTAGCCTTACTGTATATAAACAAAGAAAGAGCTGAGAAAGAAATTAGGGAAACTACACCCTTCACAATAGCCACAAATAACATATCTTTTCAACATTGTTCTTGAAGTCCTTGCTAGAGCAATAAGACAACTGAGGAGATCAAGGGGATACAAATTGGAAAGGAAAAAGTTAAAGTATCACTATTTGCAGATGATATGATAGTATTCTTGAGTGACTCCAAAAATTCTACCAGGGAACTCCTACAGCTGATTAACATGTTCAGCAAAGTGGCTGGATACAAAATTAACTCAAAAAAATCAGTAGCCCTCTTGTATATAAAAGATAAAAGGGCCAAGAAAGAAATTAGGGAGACAACACCCTTCACAATAGCCACAAAGGACATAAAGTACCTTGGTGTGAACCTAACCAAGCCAGTCAAAGACTTGTATGAAAAAAAATTCAAGTCTCTGAAGAAAGAATTAGAAGAAGATATCAGAGGATGGAAAGACTCCATGCACATGGCTTGGCAGGATTAATATAATAAAAATGGCCATCTTACCAAAAGCAATCTACAGATTCAATGCAATTCCCATCAAATTACCAACACAATTCTTTACAGACCTGGAAAGAAAAATTCTCACCTTCATATGGAAAAACAAGAAACAGAATTGCTAAAACAATTCTCTACAGTAAAAGATCTTCAGGAGGCATTTCCATCCCTGATATCAAGCTGTACTATAGAGCAACAATACTAAAAACTGCATGGAACTGGCATAGGAATAGACTAGTGGATCAATGGAATTGAATAGAAGACCCTGACATAAATCCACATTGTCATTTGACAAAGATGCCAAATCCATTCAATGGAAAAAAGAAAGCATCTTCAACAAATGGTGCTGGTCGAACTGGATGTCTACATGCAGAAAAATGAAAATAGATCCATACTTATCACCCTGCACAAAACTAAAGTCCAAGTAGATCAAAGGCCTCAACATAAAACCAGATACAGTAAACTGCTTAGAAGAAAGTGGGGAAGACTCTAGAACTCATTGGCACAGGAGACAACTTCCTGAACAGAACACCAACAGCACAGGCTCTAAGAGCAACAATCAATAAATGGGACCTCATGAAACTGAAAAGCTTCTGTCAAGCAAAGAACACTGTCCTCATAACAAAATGACAGCCTACAGATTGGGAAAGGATCTTTCCCAACCCTATATATGACAGAGGACTAATATCCAGTATATATAAAGAACTCAAGAAGTTTAACAGCAAAAAGTCAAGTAATCCAATTAAAAAATGGAGTACAGAGCTAAACAGATAGTTCTCCATAGAGGAATATCCAATGGCAGAGAAATACTTAAATAAATGCTCGACTTCATTAGCCATCAGGGAAATGCAAATCAATATGACCCTAAGATTTCACCTTACACCCATCAGAATGGCTAAGATCAAAAACACAAGCTCTTTGACCTCCACACCTCCCAAGGGAGGAGCAGTATTGTTAGGACACAGAGGAGGACTTTGCAGCCAGTCCTGAAGATACCTGACAAAACAGAGTCATATGAAAGGGGAGGAGGTCCTCCCTATTAGTGGACTTGGAAAGGGGCAGGGAGGAGATGAGGGAGGGAGGATGGGATTAGGGAGGAAATGAGGGAGCGGTATACAGCTAGGGATACAGAGTTAACAAAATGTAACTAATAAGAAAAATTAAAAAAAAAAAAAACCTCAAGAGGCAGCCTATGCTGGAGAGGTTGTGGAGAAAAGGGAACCCTCCTCCACTGCTGGTGGGAATGTAAGCTTGTACAACCACTCTGGAAAGCAATCTGGTGCTTTCTCAGACCACTAGGAATAGTGTTTCCTCAAGATCCAGCTATACCACTCCTAGGCATATACCCAAAAGAGGCTCAATTTTACAATGTAGACATTTGCTCAACCATGTTTGTAGCAGTTTTATTTGTAATAGCCAGAAGCTGGAAACATCCTAGATCCCCCTCAGTGGAGGAATGGATGCACAAATTATGGTATATCTACACAATGAAATATTACTTAGCAATTAAAAACAAGGAAATCATGAAATTTGCAGGTTAATGGTGGGATCTGGAAAAGATCATCCTGAGTGAGCGATCCCAGAAGCAGAAATATGTACACTGTATATACTCACTCATATAGACATATAATATAGGATAAACCTACTAAAATCTGTATACCTAAACGAACTCGTCAAGAAGGAGGACTCTGGCTAAAATGTTCAATTCCTATCCAGAAAGGCAAAGAAGATGGACATCAGAAGAAGGAGAAAAGAGGGAACAAGTCAGGAGCCTGACACAGAGGACCTCTGAAAAACTCTGCCCTGCAGACTATCAATGCAGATGCTGAGACTGATGGGCAACCTTTGGGCAGGGTGCATGGAATCTTATGAAAGAAGTGGGAAACAGTAAGATCTGGAGATGACAGGAACTCCACAAGGAGAGCAACAGAACCAAAAAATCTGAGCACAGGTTTCTATCCTGAGACTGATACTCCAACCAAGGACTATGCATGGAGATAACCTAAGACCCCTGCACAGATGTAGCCCATGGAAGTTCAGTATCTAAGTGGGTTCCATTGTAATAGGAACAGGGACTGTCTCTGACATGAACTGATTGGCCTGCTCTTTAATTACCTCCCCCTGAAGGGGGAGCAGCATTTCCAAGCCACAGAAGAAGACAATGCAGCCACTCCTGATGAGTCTTAATTGACTAGGATCAGAATGAAGGAAAAGAAGACCTCCCCTATCAGTGGACTTGGGGAGGGGCATGCAGGCAGAGGGTGGAGAAAGAGAGGGATAGGGATGGGAGGAGGAAGGGAACCACAGGGGGATACAAGTTGAATAAAGTGTAATTAATAAAGAAAAAAAAAGAAAATGGGGAATCATGTAGATGAGACATCAGACAAAACTAAAACTATATGGCTAAAATATATGGAATCTATTGTTTTATAAGCTACCAAAGGTAATTTTAACTAAACAGCCAGTCATGGAAGACTGGCTTGGATGGATAATGCTGTTTTCACAAGTACTGGTAAAAAAAATAAATAAATAAATAAAAAATTCCAGTGCCCACCCCCCAAGGGAGGAGCAGTCCCGTTAGGCCACAGAGGAGAGCTTTGCAGCCAGTCCTGAAGACACCTGATAAAACAGGATCAGATGAATGGGGAGGAGGTCCCCCTTATCAGTGGACTTGGCAAGGGGCATGGTGGAGATGAGGGAGGGAGGGAGGGACTGGGAGGGAATGAGGGATCGGGACATGGCTGGGATACAGAGTTAATAAAATGTAACTGATAAGAAAAAAATAAAATGCAAAAAAAAAAAAAAAAAGAAAGAAAAAAACATAAAAAAAAAATTCCAGTGCCTGGTATGAGGCTGTTTTCTATGAGTTGTCCAGGCAGTCCTCAGAGGATCTCAAAAGAATACAAGCTTTTACACTTGCTCTTAGTTGCCCCTATAACTAGATGTCAAAACTCTTTTGCTAATGAACACTATGATTTAAAAAGAAGACAAAGAGATTTCAAGCTTGAACTGAGCTAGAAGCATCATCCCTTCTGCATAAAGTTCATAATTCCAGAAGGGGCTCTACAAGCTGCTAGGGGAAAAAGTCATTAGTTGTCTTATGCAGTTGTATACACTGTTCTATAATGCTGACCTTTCAGAGAAGACAAAAACTCTTCTGCAGTAATGGTCTGAGTGCCATAGGCACAACCAAGAATTTTTTATTGAATTTGAGGCGTGCTATCAGAGCTAGTAGGTATTTGATACTGAAAAAAACCCATAACTAGGGTTGTCTTATGCCATGAAAGATACTTTTCTACTAATGATTTGCTAAATGCGTATGTAATCAAACTGCCTTATACATAAATATCTGTTTGTGCATCAACTGCTTTTAGCTTTAATAAAAATTATTTTTCTGTGAATAACAGTTAATGTAGAGACTCCTAACTTTACAAAAGCTAAGAATAAATGACTGCTGAGTGCTCTACCCTAAATTGGACACTTATACCCCTTCCAAAATCCAGTAAACTTTGTAGAAAATGAGGAAGGAAGAATGTTAAAGGATGGGTGGGCAGAAGAATGGTATTCCGTGATCTCTACTGATTAACATAGTGCAATCATGAACATCCAAAAACTGTGGTTATCTACACCTGACATGTTCAAAATACAGTAAATTAGAATACACAAGAAGAACAGTAAGCTCAAGGAAAACTAGTTGGGAAAAAAAAAGAGTATTATCAAACTTGCGAAGGTAATAGGGAGGATAATGTTGGGTGAGTATGGTGACACTATGATATATAAGTGTATAAAACTATCAAATAAAATGATTCACATCTTGAATAATCCCCATAATATGCATCGCACTAACTTATAAAGGTTATGTATCATACCATTTGTAATAGAGTTTCTTAAAGCTTTAAAATATTTTTATCTTGGGCTTTTGTCTTAGTTATGCTTCTGCTGCTATTTCAAATACAAAAACAAAAGCAACTTGGGAACGTTTATAGCTCCATGCATCAGTCCATCACTGTTGGAGTCAAGGTAAAGACTCAAAGTAGTACCACTCCTGGGCAAATACCCCAAAGACACTCCATGGTGCGATAAGGACATTGGCTCATCTGTGTTCATAGCAGGTTTATTTGTAATAACCAGAGCCTGGAAGCAACCCAGATGTCCCTCAAGTCAAGAATGGGTAAAGAAATGGTGGTACATCTACACAAAGAAATATTAATCAGCTATTAAAAACATGAAATTTGTAGGGAAATGGGTGGAACTAGAAAAGATCATACTGGGTGAGGTAACCCAAAACCAGAAAGACACACATGGTATATACTGACTTATAAGTGGATATTAGCCATATAATACAGGCTAACCATAATAAAATCCACAGACTTAAAAACTCTAAATAACAAATAAGACTCTAGGGAGGATGTTTAATTCTCATTCAGAAGAGCAAATTGAATAGACGCCAGAAGCTGTTGAAGACACGGAACAGGATGGGAGCCCTTCAAAGATGCCTTCTGAAAGATTCCACACAGCAGGGTATCGAAGCAGATGCTGATACCCATAGCCAAACTTTTTTCAGAACATAGGAGTCCTATGGAAGAGTGGATCAATAAAAGGACCCGGAGACAAAAGAAACTCCAGGAGACCAACAAATCTCACTATTCTAGCCCGATGGGGGCCTACAGAGACTGATGCACCAACCAAGGACCATGCATAGAGAGGACTTAGAACCCCTGCTCACATGTAGCCCAAGGGCAGATCAGTCTACATGTGGGTACCGTAGGAAGGGGAGTAGGGTCTCTCTGACATGGACTTTGTTACCTGATCTTTGATCTCTTCTCCTTGGGAGGGTGGCCTGGACAAGCCACAGAGGAAGGGGATCTCCGCAATCCTGATGACATTTGATAGACTGGGGTCAGTTGGTAAGGGAGGAGCCTCCCTCTTTTTGTGATTTAGAAGAGCAGAAAAAGAATTAAGAAGGAGGGAGGATAGGACCAGGAGGAGATCAGGAAGAGAGCTACAATTAGAATATAAAGTGAATAAATTATATAAAAATTTTTTAAATTTTTTTTATTAATTATACTTTATTCATTTTGTATTCCCCCATAAGCCCCTCCCTCCTCCCCTCCCAATCCAACCCTCCCTCCCCTTTCTGCATGCATGCCACTCCCCAAGTCCACTGATAGGGGAGGTTCTCCTCTTCTTTCTGATCTTAGTCTATCAGTTCTCATCAAAAGTGGCTGCATTGTCCTCTACTGTGGCCTGGTAAGGCTGCTCCCCCCTCAGGGGGAAGTGATCAACGAGCAGGCCAATCAGATTATGTCAGAGGCAGTCCATCTTCCCATTACTATGGAACCCACTTGGATACTGAACTGCCATGGGCTACATCTGTGCAGGGTTTCCAGGTCATCTCCACGAATAGTCCTTGGTTGGAGTATGATTTTCTGGAAAGTTCCCTATGTTCAAACTATCTTGTTCTGTTGCTCTCCTTGTGGAGTTCCTGTCCCCTCCAGCTCATACTATTTCCCACTTCTTACATAAAATTCCATTCACTCTGCCCATCAGTTGGCCATCAGGCTCAGCATCTGCTTTGACAGTCTATACTGCAGAAGCTTTCAGAGGCCCTCTGTGGCAGGTTTCAAGGTTGTTTCCTGATTTCTTCTGGCTTTCAGAGGCCCTCTGTAGCAGGTTCCTAGGTTGTTTCCTATTTTCTTTTTCTTCTGATGTCCATCCTCTTTGGTTTTCAGGATGGGAATTGAACATTTTAGTTAGGGTCCTCTATTTTGCTTAATTTGTATAGATGTACAGATTTTAGTGGGTTTATCCTATGTTGTATGTTTATATGAGTGAGTATATACCATGCGTGTCTTTTTGCTTCTGGGACAACTCACTCAGGATGATCCTTTCCAGGTCCCACCATTTACCTGCAAATTTCATGATTTCCTTATTTTTCATTGCTGAGTAATACTCCATTGTATAGATGTACCACAGTTTCTGCATCCATTCTTCAGTTGAGGGGCATCTGGGTTGTTTCCAGCTTCTGGCTATTACAAATAAAGCTGCTACAAACATGGTTGAGCAAATGTCCTTTTTTTTTGTACTTGCGCCTCTTTTGGGTATATGCCTAGGAGTGGTATGGCTGGATCTTGAGGAAGTGCTATTCCTAGTTGTCTGAGAAAGGACCAGATTGATTTCCAGAGTGGTAGTACCAGTATACATTCCCACCAGCAGTGGAGAAGGGTTCCCCTTTCTCCACAACCTCTCCAGCATGTGTTG
>NW_026596244.1:1049472-1050434 GCF_907164565.1 Psammomys obesus | reverse complement strand
TTTCAGCTTGTTTAGTTCTTTATATATATTGGATATGAGTCCTCTGTCAGATAAAGGGTTGGTGATGATTCTTTCCCAATCTATAGGTAGTCGCTTTGTTTTGATGACGGTGTACTTTGCTTTACAGAAGCTTTTCAATTTCATGAGGTCCTATTTATTGATTGTTGCTCTTAGAGCCTGTGCTGTTGGTGTTCTGTTCAGGAAGTTTTCTCCTGTACCAATGAGTTCTAGGGTATTCCCCACTTATTTTTCTAGCCGATTTATGTCTGGTTTTATGTTGAGGTCTTTGATCCACTTGGACTTCAGTTTTGTGCAGGGTGATAAGTATGGATCTATTTTCATTTTTCTACATGTAGACATCCAGTTGGACCAGCACCATTTGTTGAAGATGCTATCTTTTTTCCATTGTATGGTTTTGGCATCTTTGTAAAAAATCAGGTGTCCATAAGTGTGTGGGTTTATTTCTGGGTCTTCTGTTCGATTCCATTGATCCACCATACTGTTTCTATGCCAGTACCATGCAGTTTTTATAACTGTTGCTCTATAGTACAGCTTGAGATCAGGGATGGAGATACCTCCAGAAGATCTTTTATTGTAGAGGATTGTTTTACCAATTCTCGTTTCTTGTTATTCCATATGAAGTTGAGAATTTTTCTTTCCAGGTATGTAAAGAATTGTGTTGGCAATTTGATGGGAATTGCACTGAATCTGTAGATTGCTTTTGGTAAGATGGCCATTTTTAATATGTTAATCCTGCCAAGCCATGAGCATGGGAGATCTTTCCATCTTCTCATATCTTCCTCTAATTCTTTCTTCAGAGACTTGAAATTTTTTTCATACAAGTCTTTGACTTCCTTGGTTAGTGTTACACCAGGGTACTTTATGTCATTTGAGGCTATTGTGAACGGTGTTGTTTCTCTAATTTCTTTCTCAGCCCTTTTGTCTTTTGTATACAGGAGTGC
>NW_026596244.1:982324-1049462 GCF_907164565.1 Psammomys obesus | reverse complement strand
CTCCTTCGACTGTCTTATTGCTCTAGCAAGGACTTCCAGCACTATGTTGAAGAGATATGGAGACAGTGGGCAGCCTTGTCTTGTCCCTGATTTCAGAGGGATTGCTTTAAGTTTCTCTCCGTTCAGTTTGATGTTGGCTATAGGCTTGCTGTATATCGCCTTTACTATGTTTAGATATGTGCCTTGTATCCCTGATCTCTCCAGTACTTTAAACATGAATGGATGTTGGATTTTGTCAAATGCTTTTTCAGCATCTAGGGAGATTATCATGTGGTTTTTTTCTTTCAGTTTGTTAATATGGTCGATCACATTGTTGGATTTCCGTATATTGAACCACCCCTGCATACCTGGGATGAAGCCTACTTGGTCATAGTGGATAATATCTTTGATGTGTTCTTGTATTCGGTTTGCAAGTATTTTGTTAAGTATTTTTGCATCAATGTTCATAAGGGAGATTGGCCTGAAATTCTCTTTCTTTGTTGAGTCTTTGTGAGGTTTAGGTACCAGGGTGATTGTGGCTTCATAGAATGAGTTTGGTAATGTTCCTTCTGTTTCTATTTTGTGGAATAGTTTGAAGAGAATTGGAGTTAGCTCTTCTTTGAAGGTCTGGTAGAATTCTGCGCTGAAGCCATCTGGTCCTGGGCTTTTTTTGGATGGGAGACTTTTGATGACTGCTTCTATTTCTTTGGGGGATATAGGACTATTTAATTGATTTACCTGGTCCTGATTCAGCTTTGGTAAGTCAAACTGATGAAGAAAATTGTCCATTTCATTTAGATTTTCAAATTTTGTTGAGTATAGACTTTTGAAGTAAGTCCTAATGATTGTTTGGATTTCCTCAGTGTCTGTAGTTATGTCCCCCTTTTCATTTCTGATTTTGTTGATTTGGGTGGTGTCTCTCTGCCTTTTAGTTAGCTTGGCTAAGGGTTTGTCGATCTTGTTGATTTTCTCAAAGAACCAGCTCTTGGTTTCATTGATTCTTTGAATTGTTTTATTTGTTGCTAATTGATTGATTTCAGCCCTGAGTTTGATTATTTCCAGCTGTCTACTCCTTTTTGGTGTGTCTGCTTCTTCTTTTTCTAGGATTATTAAGTGGGCCATTAAGTTGCTTGAATAAGCTGTCTCGAATTTCTTCTTGAAGGCACTTAGTGCTATGAACTTTCCTCTTAGCACTGCTTTCATTGTGTCCCACAAGTTAGGGTATGTTGTGTCTTCATTTTCATTGAGTTCTAGAAAGGCTTTAATTTCTTTCTTTATTTCTTCCCTGACCCAGCTGTCATTTAGTAACATATTGTTCAGTTTCCATGTGTGTGTAGGCTTTTTGCTATTTCTGTTGTTGTTGAAGTCCAGCTTTATTCCATGGTGATCAGACAGGATACAAGGGATTATTTCAGTCTTCTTGTATCTGTTGAGGCTTGCTTTGTGACCAACTACATGGTCTATTTTGGAGAAGGTTCCATGAGGTGCTGAGAAGAAGGTAAATTCTTTTGTGTTTGGGTGTAAAGTTCTGTAAATGTCTGTGAGGTCCATTTGATTCATGACCTCTGTCAGAGATATTGTTTCTTTGTTTAATTTCTGTTTTGTTGACCTGTCCTTTGTTGAGAGTGGGGTGTTGAAGTCTCCCACTATTAATGTGTGGGGATCCATATGTGGTTTAAATTTTATCAATGTTTCTTTCACAAATGTGGGTGCTCTTGTATTTGGGGCAAAGATGTTCAGGATTGTGATGTCTTCCTGGTGGAATTTTCCCTTGATGAGTATGAAGTGTCCTTCCTCATCCCTTTCTATTAATTTTGGTTGAAAGTCTATTTTATCAGATATTAGAATGGCTACTCCTGCTTGTTTTTTGGGTCCATTTGCTTGGAAAGTCATCTTCCAAACTTTTACCCTCAGGTAATGTCTATCTTTGTGTTTAGGTGTGTTTCTTGTATGCAACAGATTGCTGGGTTTTGTTTACGTATCCATTCTGTTAATCTGTGTCTTTTTACTGGAGAGTTGAGTCCATTGATGTTGAGAGATATTAATGACCAGTGGCTGTTAGATCCTTTGATTTTGATGTTGGCTGTGTTCATAAGGTTGTGTGCTTGGTTGCTTTTTGTTTTGCTGTAGTAAGGTTAATTATTTCCTGTGTTTTCTTGACAGAAGCTAATTTTCTTGGGTTGTATTTTCCCTTCCAGTGTCTTCTGTAATGCTGGATTTGTGTGTAGGTATTGTTGAAATTTGTTTTTGTCATTGAATATCTTGTTTTCTCCGTCTATGAAAACTGAGAGTTTTGCAGGGTATAGTATCCTGGGTTGACATCTGTGTTCTCTTAGGGTCTACATGATATCTGTCCAGGCCCTTCTGGCTTTCATAGTTTCTGTTGAAAAGTCAGGTGTGATTCTAATGGGTTTGCCATTATATGTTACTTGGCCTTTTTCCCTTGCAGCTTTTAGTATTTTTACTTTGTTCTGTATACTTACTGTTTTGATTATTATGTGGCAGGAGGATTTTCTTTTCTGGTCAAATTTGTTGGGTGTTCTGTAGGCCTCATGTATACTTATTGGCTTATCCTTTAACTTGGGGAAATTTTCTTCAATGATTTTGTTGAAAATATTTTCTGGGCCTTGGAGAAGGGAGTCTTCTTTTTCCTCTACTCCTATTATTCTTAGGTTTTGTCTTTTCATATTGTCTTGGATTTCTTGGATGGTCTGTGTCAGGAATTTTTTGGATTTAACATTTTCTTTGACAGATACATTGATTTCTTCCATTGTATCTTCTACACCTGAGATTCTTTCTTCCATTTCTTGTATTCTGTTAGTTATGCTTACCTCTGTAGTTCCTGTTTTCTTCCCTAAATTCTTCCTCTCCATTATTTCCTCCATTTGTGTTTTCTTTAATTATTTTGTTCTATCTTCAGGTCTTGAGTTGTTTTGTTTACTTCCTTCACCTGTCTGCTTCTATTTTCCTCTTTTTCTTTTAGTTCCTTCAACTCTGTCTCTTTTATTTCTTTCAATGATTTAATTATTTCTTCTCTGAAGGCCACAAGCTGTTTGGCTGCATCTTTCCATATTTCTTCACGGATGGCCCTAATCTGCTTGTCTTTATCTTCCTCCATTTCTTTACAGATAGCCATGATCTGTTTGGTTTTATCTTTCTTTAATTCTTTACGTATTTTATTTGTTTTCTCTATTATCCTCTTCATCAATATAGATGTAAGGTCATCTTCTTGATTTTCTATTATGCTGCATTGTTCAGGGCTGTTCGCCCCTGGATGGCTGGGTTCTGGAGATGCCATATTGCTCTGTCTTTTGTTGGTTGAGCCTTTACTCTGACCTCTACCCATTGGGCTGATTTAGGTGTTGGCTGTTAGTTTCTGTGCTTCCTGGAGTCCTGAGGTAGGGAGTATCCCCTTGGCTGGAAGATTATTTTTCCTGAAGGAGTCCTTCTCTGCTTTTTGGTTATGGTCACTTTATGGCCAGTGTTTCTCCAGAGTTGCCACTGCTCACCTCAGGTGTATAGCCCTGAGTAGTAGCTGTGGTCTATGTTAGTCAGGAGGGGATCTCCTCTTACCCATAGAATTTCTCAAGACAGCTGCCCCACTGCTGGGTTTCTTGTTATAAATTTAGTGTGCGGCTGCTCACTAAATTTCCATGTACAGTCCTCGTGAAGAAACTGCTGATTCCCTAGCTGTGGGGTTTTCTCCCAACAGGGAAACTCAGTCTGTTATCCTCGGGCGCACAGTTCTGTCCGGGAAAGTGGAAGGTGCACTCAGCAAGTCTCTGGGCCAAAGTCTGATTGCTCTGGACCTGGAGAATGTGCACCTAGGTTGAGTTGGCGCCTGGGGGCACTGTTCTGGTCTGGAAGCTTGGTGCCTCACTCTGGACCAGAAGCTGTGTGTCTCTGTCTGGGGTGGGTGATGCAGGCACCGCTCTGGTCCAGATGCTGTGGGTGCAGCCCCCCTGAAGGGTCAGGGATTCCCACAGTTTTGACAGTCTAGCCAGGGACAACTGGCCGATCCCTGGCACAGTATCTGAGGGCTGCTGTAATGGCTCTTCGGCTCCTGCAGGTCCAAGGATGCAGCTGTGTGTCCCAGTGCCCCAGGGGAACTCCACAATGGCGGCAGAGCACAGTGCTCCTGCCTGCACTAGAGTCTGCGTGAGTCCAGGAAGTGTTTTGGTGCTGGGTGTCCTAAGCATTAGAGCTTCTGACCCCCTCCGCTGGGGGTTTCCTCCTGCCAGAGACACGCAGTCTGGTGCCCTGGTGCCCTGGTGCCCACAGTTCTATCTGAGGCGGCGAATCATGCGCGCAGACAGGGCTCCGTGCAGGAGCCTGGGTTCCCGGCTTTGGGTCCACGCTGGCTCTTGGGGTACCCGCGGAACCTGAGTCTTTTCCAGGGGATGTCTGGGTAACCTGGGGTCGGTCCCAATTGTTTCCTGCTTCGTGAGGTTATCTCTCGACTGGGAAATCCAGTCTATGGTGTTGTGGGCCCACAGTTCAGTCTGGGACAGTGACCAGATCGCGCTGGCGTGTAGCCCTGGGCTGATGACCAAGAGCCTGGCGGAACCGGGATCTCTTCCGTGGTTTAGCCAGGTGAGTTAAAGCTGATTGAATCCCACACCTTGGGGTATCCTCTCACATGAGAAACACAACCACTTGTGTTTTATGGCCGCGAGTTCTGATTGCTGGTCACTGTGCCAATCCTGCTGTGCTGCTCCTCAGAATGAGAGTCCTCCTGGCGCTGCCATCTTGCCCCGCCCCCTCGTACATGGAATCTTATGTAAGAAGTGGGAAATAGTAAGAGCTGGAGAGGACAGGAACCCCACAAGGAGAGCAACAGAACCAGAAAATTTGAACACAGGGGTTTTCCCAGAGATTCATACTCTAACCAAGTACCAGGTATGGAGATAACGTAGAGCCCCTGCACAGATGTAGCCCATGGCAGTTTAGTGTCCAAGTGGGTTACATAATAATGGGAAGAGTGACTGCCTCTGACATAATCTGATTGGCCTGCTCTTTGATCACCTCCCCCTGAGGGGGGGAGCAGCCTTACCAGGCCACAGAAGATGACAATGCAGCCACTCCTGATGTGATCTGATAGACTAAAATCAGAAGGAAGAAGCAGAGGACCTCCCCTATCAGTGGACTTGGGGAGGAGCATGTGTGAAGAAAAGGGAGGGAGTATCGGACCCAGAAGGGAGAAGTGAGGGGCTTATGGAGGAATACAAAATGAATAAAGTGTACTTAATAAAATTAAATTAAATTAAAAAATATATGTGATGTTAAGTACTACTGTTTTTAGTTAGATTCGGCAAAATTGAGGCTGGATACATTGATTATAATAATAAAAATTCTATAAATATCTAAATATTGGAGCTGAAGCAGAAGCTATGGAGGAGTGGTGCTTACTGGCTCGCTGCTTATGGCTTGCTCAGCCTGCTTTCTTAAACAACTCAGGATCACCCGCCCAATGGCAGAACAACGCATAATGAGTATAGTCTAAGAAATATCAATTATTAAGTCTAGAAAATGCACCACAGGAATGTCCACATTGGTATACTTTATTCAGATTTTATTTAACTTCTTTGCTCTAAAGGTTATCAGAGACTCTATCTATCTATCTATCTATCTATCTATCTATCTATCATCTATCTATCTATCTATCTATCATCTATATATTTATAACCTATGTCCATTCTAAACTGAATTTCATAGTCATATTTACTAATATTTATTTTGTTCGAACTCCTCTAGTAAATAGAAATAAATGTCAAGAATTACAATTCATGGATTAACCATCAAAATACTGTAAGTATTTTGTAAGTGTGTGTTCAATATTTAAGCTATATAATACAATTGCAGAGTAGTTATATTCTACAAATAAAATCTTTCATGCTTTTCAAGAGCACATCAGACATTGAAGCGATATGTATTATCACCATCTTTAAATATATATATATACAATTATGTGTAAATAAAAGTGTAAGGAAAAGAATGCTATAAAGATATAACATTCAACATTTGGTGAATTTCTTTAAAATGACAAGATAACCAAACATCAGAAGATTTGTCTTGAATTCTAATCATTTGCAATTCAATGTGCCCTCTTTATTCAGGATTCCATTAGATATCAGTCCTTTGAATGACAAGTCCGGAATGATAAGCCCTGACTATCTGGAGGACTGATTGATATCTCCTTTTTCACACAATCTCTGCTGGGCTAACACAGAACATCAATCTTTTCTCAGGTTTGCCTGCCAAGAGTTCAAGAAAAGCTTTTCTCTTTCAAAAGTAAAATGCCCATTTGAATTCTCTCTTGGCATAGATACATTGAAAGAATGGTACTGTGAATACGACTTGATTAGATCTGTTGATTCAGTCTTTATTGAACCTCTCAGGATTCTCAACGGAGAAGATTGGAAAGGGAAACGAATACATCATACTGTTATTAATGCAACATTTTGCCAAAATGTAGATGGTAGTAGATAAAAGGAAACAATATTTAAGTTATTAAATGATAGAAGACACTGATTGTTTTATATTTTAATTAATTCATCTAGGCTGCAATGGTGTATTCTGTTTTTTTCCAATGAAACTTTTTTAATTTGGATACTTTCAATTTGGAATAGAGAAATATTTTCCATTGTACATTTAATGTTAACAAAGCCCATTTCTTCCTGTTGACAAAGGTGTCCTGTCTGTAGGAGACCTGTGTTCAAAAATACCCACATGATCCCCAGAAGAAAGCTACACTTCTCCCTTGCAACTCATTAGTCTAGTTCCTTCAATGTCTTTCTATACATGCCAGTTCTCAACAGAGTATGTTTTTGATTTTGAGAAAGTGGCAAGCTAATTCACAATTTATTCCTAGTGTTTTCCTTGTTCTCACATAGTTTGGGTAAAGGGGCAAAGTAAACAACTAAAATTATCTACAATTATATAAAAATTTATTTTAAACTCTAGGTCACATCACAATATACTATACATAAAAACTAGACAAAGAAAAACTCCATGATGTGTGGAACCAGAATATCAAATGTGAGATCTATAACACTCACCAGGCATCATCAGTAATGACATCATTCTTTTTTCTTCTTTTTCATTTTTCAAGACAGAACTTCTCTGTAGCCTTGGCTGTCCTGAACTTGCATGGTAGCCCAGGCAGGCCTTGAACTCACAGCCTTCCTCCTGCCTCTGCCCCCCTGAGTGCTAGGATTAAAGGTGTGCACCACTTCCTGCAGTTGTGCCATCTTTCACTGTGCTCTTCCCTCTCACCTAGTGGCTAGAACTCTTGGTAGGATTAATTACCAGTTTTCATGTACTCTACTGGTCATTTCAAATTCATTATGAACTTTGTTCACCACAGTGTTAGTTCTGTGGTGATAATTTCATGGGAGGTAAAGAACAGGATGACATAATAAAAAATGAGGTCAGGCACAAACTCTGTAACTCCTAGATCCCAGATGGTGTCAATAAGGAAAACTGGACAAAGACAGTGAGGGGCTAAGTTCAGGACAACAGGACATATTAGAGACTGGAGTACAGTCAAAAAACACTGAGTCTAAAACCCTAGCACTTGTTACAATATCTCGTTTAAAATCCAGGAGATGTGGGTTTTAAATACTTTAGAGCCTATGGTTTGCTGTCTCTATCAGTAAAGCCATACTTTTATTTTATTTCTGACATTGTAGTTAGAACTCTAAAAACATTCTCTTGCCAGAAGTAGGCAGTAAACCAGAATTAAGAAACTTTTCTTAAAGAGAGGAAGTAAATCAGCTTTGGTAGAATACATAGTCATTTTTGTATGTTCAATTGCATCTTTGCCAGTTGAAGCAATCACAGACACAAACTAAAGAAATGTATCTGAGTGTGTTCCACTCAAATTTAACAATGTTTACTGAATTCTGAGTCATATGTAACATATCTTCTCAAAGATATTTTTATTTTTCTAGTTTAAAAATGTAAAATAAATTTTATGACAAACACAAAATCAGGCTAAATTTGATTTATATGACTTGTCATACCCTTGATTAGTAAGTTTCTAGGAAACAAGGGTAATGCTTTTACTTTGCAAGTACATTTTAGCCATAAAGTAGCAGGACAGTCACTGCTCTGTTGATTTATTTTCTTTTTCTTTTTTTTTTTATTTATTTCCAATTATTCACTTTGTATCCCAGCTGTAGCCACCTCCCTGAGGGCCAACTTTATCATACCAACTCACATGAACTCAGTCATCCCTTCAATATTTGTGCCATGACTCCAAGGGTTCGTCTCTGAGTTCTGAGGACCAGGTATTATGAGAGCTGTTCTGCATTCTCAGGCTTCTGTAGACTCCCCATAGACATTCTCATGGAACCAGCACCTTTTACTTAACCGTCCCTTCTCTGAAGTCTGGGATCTGGCTCCATAGGATGCTTCCTAGTTCCTGGTTCCCTTGTTTCACCCTTTGTTTCTTAATTCTTGGAGGTTTTAAACTACCTGCAGTCAATATCTCTATGTTAACTCAGAGCTTACTTTCTGCTTTTTGTTTCATTTCTCATCTATAAAGTTACATAATTATTTTGTTGAAACTTATTTGCTTGAGAAGCTAATATGAGTTTTACTTTCCTACCTGGATGGTAACTAAGACTTGCGTTCACTGTCTTTACCTGCTTAGCTTGAATTACTCAGGACACCTGATCAATCACCAGGACATTCTAAGTTAACATCGTAGCTGTTATTGATTAGAACTTTTGTTGGTCATTATGTAATAGAACGAATTCCTTGCTTTTCTTCCTGAAATCCTTTCCCCCAGGGGAAAAAACACAAGAACAAAAAACAAAACAGTTACCAACATGAGCTTTCAATTCTATTATTGGTTAGTGAGAGAGCTGCAAATTAACTATCAGTTTGACATTTAACAGAAGATAAGATATTAAATTATTCTAGTCACACTAATTTCGAAGTTTTCTCTAATTGTGTTCAGTAGAGTGGCTAGAAGGTGGAAGAATTCAAGGTCTTTAAAATATGATAATAGTGATAACCTCTAACATTTAGAAAATGTTGTGTCACATACAATGCTAATTCTGTATTTAATTCTCAATGTAATTATGGTACATAAACATAATCTATTATGCAGATTATGAGTCCTCAGTACACACATAGTAATTTTAGTCATATATATATAATAATAAGTTATCTATATATATATCTATAGACACACATATATATAGTAATATATACAATATAGATATTCACAATATATATTTATAATTCATAGATATATGTAGATACATAATAAATATCATTAAAACCAATGTTTGTTCTTTTAACCACAGACATATCTGACTTACCACCGTAATTTGTCTCTCAGTTTGCTATGAGTTCTTAAGGTCCATCCAGCTTCCCTTTAGGATGATAAGATAATCTGCTGGTAGTGACCTTACCTTATTACTCCTGCTGGAAACTGCCCTGGGATTGAAATGACTAATACAAAACTCAACCTCAAGAGGACACCTGTCTTTACTCTCTGTTCAGAATCATGGACTTCTCAAGGACTGTTAGATTTGGGGCCCTTTAAGGTCATGTAAGATATCCAAATCCAACTTAGCCTTCTCTACAACATGGCTTATTTTTCCAGTTACCAGTATGAACTGTGGAAATAATAAATTTACTGAAAGTTTCTCTGAAAGTTTCAAAGTTGGCCTTGTATTTTTATTTTTATATCCAGGTGATTCAAATAGGAAAAACTCCTTATCTGACTTTATTGGAGAAGTCCTGTGGGCTCTATGATATCACTGTAAACACTAGTATTAACTGATAATGTGAAGTGCTGTATCTGAGGTAGTTACTGAGTTTGTCCTTGTTTGTGCATGTTGTGTACGATGATACTAGTAACAAGAGTCTTCAAATTTCAGAAGTGGTTCACATAAGGCACTTGCAGTCATTTCCTGAAATGCCCAGAGATCCAGATTAATTCCATAACCATCATACTGTCTAATCATAAACAAACTTGATAAATAAGACTATGTGTTTCTAAATGTAGTTGAACATACCACTGGAACATACATGCTTGTTTAAATACAGGTAGTTTTGACATAGTAAAAGTGTATTCATTAATATGATGTTAGAAAAACCAAACAAAACAAAGCAAAAAGTTCAAAGCCAAACTTTGGGCAGAATGCAGGGTATCTTATGGAAGAAGGAGGAGATAGAAAGACCTGGAGAGGACTAGAACTCTACAAGGAAGCCAATAGAGCCAAAAATTCTGGGCCTGAGGGCCCTGCAGAAACTGATGACTCAACCAGGGACCAAGCATGGAGAGGACCTTGACCCCTGCTCAGATGTAGCCCATGAGCAGCTCAATCTCCATGGGGGTTCCTCAGTAAGAAGAACAGGAGAAGTCACTGGCATGAATTTAGTTGCCTGCTTTTTGATCACCTCCCCCTGAAGAGGTGGCCTATCTAGGCCACAGAGAAAGAGGATCCAGGCCTGATAGGCTAGGGTCAGAAAAAGGAGGAGGAGGACCTCCCCTATCAGTGGACAAGGGGAGAGACCTGGGAAGAAAGAAGGAAGGAGGGTGGTACTGGGAGGAAATGGAGTGGGCTACAGCCAGGATATAAAGAGTAAATTGTAAATAATAATAATGAAAAATAAATAATGTCCAACTTTAAGATCTAATTTAGCAATAGTGCTACAGACATAATTAATTTCTGAATTATATGTGTGTTTTTTATAACAAATAATACCTTAAACAGTAATTCATTATTTTATAAATTATAATTTTGGATCTCATCCCTTTTTTGGATTTCAGTCAGTACTGTTCAATTTAAAAAGTATAAGCTATCACTTCTTTTACTCAACATCATCTGGTTTTGAACTGTAAGGCCATGGCTCTACATGTTAAATATTCTGTCATGTAAAGGTAATGTCAATATTCTCTACAGGGTCCTTTTTTTAATCAGAAGTTTGTTGACATTGAAACAATTAAAATCTATTATGTGCTCTGTGCACTCTCCATCCTCCTCCTGTTGAATTACAATTAAGTGTTTTGATTATTTTCTGTAGTGCATCTAGGGAAAATGCTATTCAAAACATTATTCTGCTTATATAAAAGGATGGGTGACGGTATTTTTCAATTTTTTTAAACAGCATCTTGGGGTTAGAGAGGAAACAGTAATGTATTAATATAAATCTACGTTAGTTTCTATTTGCTGTAAAAGAACACTACAAATCCACTTCCATTTTTAAGATAAATTATAATTATAGAAAAAAGTCCATGTAAATATTTTCTGTCAAGAGAGTTTACTTTATAAAATATGCTTCATTACATTGCATATTAGAATTTTGCATTATTTTTGAGATCTGATTTCAGTTCTGTAATGTTATTACATTATTGAATATATTATTATATGTAAGATTATACATTCTAACACTAAACACTAAACACACTTAGTATTAAGTCTTCAAATAAAGAAGTCTAGTACATGATTTCATGAGCATACACTTGCACGTTTGGGAGTGGGTGGCTGTGGTGGTTTAAGGCTGGCTTTTGGGTTTGTGCCTTGCTTCATGAGGTTCCTCTAGGACCAGGCAGTTTGGGTTTTCAATGTGTGTCTTCAAAAGTAATGTTGAGTGCTGTCATTACAGTTTCCTAAAAATCAAAAATGGCTAAGAGTCACTGCTTTGTATTGTTTCTACGCAATGAGTTTTGTCTTTGCACAAAGAGAAGGAGAACAAATATATAAGCATTAGTCCTTCAAAGCACTACAATCTTTACTTTTTTATTTAAGCATAAGTTTAACATTGATATAATTATCCCCAATTAGCATTTCTAGTTATCAGGGTCCAAATTTTTAATGTGCATCATAGTATCATAAAATAATTATAAGGCAACAACAAATGTTAACTGTTTTTTAAAATGTAGATATGTCATATATAGTAGATTTTATAGAACTAAAAGTATTTTATACATTATGATTTACCTACATGATTATAGATTTTTTGATGTTTTAGAGAAAACATTGAAACATTGCTAAAAAGGTGTTACCCCAGAAGTTTATTTATAAATATGTTAGTTTTTACATAACAAGTATTTAAATTACTGGATAATATTGACGGCACACAATGGTTTAGAAGGTTACCGTCAGAAATATATGAAGCCATGATCACTGTTTGCAAAGAACATGTGCCTAAATAAATGTAACTGCATGTTTGTAAAATTGTATATAATTCATTTTAAATTGATTTTCTTCACAGAGTATTTAAGGATTAATCAACTTATCCAATGTTTCATTAAGTTTTTTGAAAAAATATGGATCTGTAGAAATAATTGGGTGAAATATTTTTTATAATTTTTATTTTTCATATGAATCACAGGTTATTTACTTTATATCCCAGTCGTAGATCCCTCCTTCATTCCCTCCCAATCCCACCCTACCTCCCTCATCTCCCTGCCCCTTTACAAGTTTACTGATAGGGGAAGTCCTCCTCTCCTTCCATCTGACCCTAGTTTATCAGGTATCTTCAGAACTGGCTTCAATGTCCTCCTCTGTGGTCTAGCTCCTCCCTCAGGGGTTCGGAGAAGGTCAAAGAGGCAGCCATTGAGTTCATGCCAGAAACAGTCCTTGTTCCCCTTCCTAGGGTACCTACGTGGTTACTGAGCTACAATGGGCTGCATCCAAGCAAGGGTTTTAGGTTATATCCATACACGGTCCATGTTTGGAGAAACAGTCTCACAGAAGACCCCTGTGCCCTGATATATTTGGTCCTTGTGTAGCTCCTGTCCTCCCCAGGTCTTACTAACTCTCCCTTCTTTTATATGATTCCCTGTACTCTGCCCAAGGTTTGATTATGAGTCTCAGCATCTGCTTTGATACACTGCTAGGTAGAGTCTTTCAGAGGCCCTCTGTGGTAGGCTTCTGTCTCTGTTGCTTGTTTTTTCCTACTTCCAATGTTCATCCCATTTGTCTTTCTAAGTGAGGATTGATCATCCTACCCCAGGTCCTCTTTCTTGTTTATCTTCTTTAGGTGTACAGATTTTAGGATGTTTTTCCTATCTTATAGGCCTAGGACCCACTTATAAGTGAATATATACCGTGTGTGTCTTTCTGCTTCTGAGATACATCACTCAGGATGATCTTTTCTAGATCCCACCATTTGCTTGCAAATTTCATGACTTCCTTGTTTTTAATTGCTGAGTAATATTCCATTGTGTAGACGTACCACAATTTCTGTATCCATTCAACTGAGAGACATCTGGCTTGTTTCCAGGTTTTGGCTATTATGAATAAAGCTGCTACAAACATGGTTGAGCAAATGTCATTGTTGTGTACTTAAGCATAGATGAAATATTTAAACTTTAAAAAAATCCTTTACCAAAAATTTGTGACTAGAAATGTGGCAAAGCTTTTACACTAAGTAATAATTTTAAAATGACAGCGCATGAGATATTTTAATGGAAGAGTCAAATTTCTTTCCAAGATTATTAAAATCACAATTTCAATAAGTAACTGTCTATGGTTACAACTACATTAGTTCACTGTAATAGATAAGTGTCTGGTAATTTTTGCTTCTGTAAAAAAATGGACAGGCAAAGTATCATGTTATATGTTGTTATCATAAGCACTTTCTTATCGATAGAAATATTTCAATTAGCATGTTATTCTTCTTTAATGAAAGCTGTAGTGATGAGGAAATCTGAATTTAATTATATGCTGCATTTGCATAAAGTAAATTTTCATTATTCTTTCATGTTATGTGCCCATGTTATGAAACAATTTGTAAATTCGTACTGCATTTTTATAGCGATAAATCTTTTTAGCCACAGAGTTAAATTATTGGAGGTAGTTAAGTGGCTAGGATCATAAAGCCTGGTGACATGAGCTAATAAATGTAAGAGGGAATTTAAGACAATAATAAAATATGCAAAAGTTGAAGCAGGAGAGCAGTCACAGAACCCTCATATTCAGTGGGCATCACTCTAATTGAGAACTGTGTGTTTTATCATCAATAAGTAACAAAACATCATGAAATAACAAAATTTATGGTGTTGGTTAAGAAGAAGCAAAAAAAAAAAAACTTCTTTTTCATCTTTAGTGAATTGGTTTCATAACATGGAATTCCTTTGTAGAACACAATGATACTTGGCAATAAAAAAAAAATCTTCTTTTCCCCCATTCCAACTAGAAAAATAAAAAAACAATCAAAATTTATGGTGTGAAAAAATTTTTCAATAAAAACCTCCAGTGTCTCCAAAAAACAGAGGTGTTCAACCTTTGTAGAAACAAACAAACAAAAATCTACCAACTAAAGTATTTTCTTATAATGTTATTTTGTTCAACAGAAAAAAACTAACTTCTAGTATCAGTGTTAAAACTGTACATGTTATATGAGCCTGTTCTTTAAAAAACAATTGTACCAATATCTGGTCAAACTGTAAGACTAGCTTAAGTTAGAATTCAATGATATAATCTAATGTTCCTTAAAAATACACCAACTAGTTGTCAGAATCTAACAACATATTAAATAAAGAGTTATCTATGCTAAATTAAATTTTTCATAGAAATTGTTTCGTGAGATCTCTTTATTATGATACTTAACACATAAGTGGCATATCCCACATTCACTTTGTCCTCAAAAACCAACTTATGTTCTTCTTCCGTTGGTAACACAATCCTCAGTGTGACCTCAGTGTATAAGATATATCTGACATTACTTGAAGATTTTCATATTAGTGACAATTTCAAGGCAGTTTTTTTTTAAGTTTTAATATTTGATAACAAATTTATATATTTTTTCATTGTGGGCTGGAGAGATCCTTAGCTTTTAAAGGCTAGGCTTACAACCATAAATATATATATTTTCATTATTATTATTATTATTATTATTATTATTATTATTATTATTATTTACAATTTATTTGCTGTGTATCCCAGTTGTAGCCCCCTCCTTCATCTCCTCTCAGCCCCATACTCCCTCCCTCTTCTTCCCCTATTCCTCTTCTCTAGTTCCTTGATATGGGGAAGTCCTCCTCCCCTACTGTCTGACTCTAGTCTATTAGGTCCCATCAGGACTGTCTGGATTTTCTTCATGTGTGGACTGTCAAGGTCACCCCAACAGCGAGAAGTGATCAAGGAGTAGGCTACCAAGTTCATGTCAGAGGTTGTCTCTTCTCCCCTTACCAACATGGAGACTGAGCTGTCTATGGCTACATCTGAGTGGGTTTCTGTGCCCTCTCTATGCATGGTCTTTGGTTGATGCTTCAGTCTCTGCAGTCCCCCTTGGATGCTTTTTTTTTTGGCTTTGTTGGTCTCCATATGTGGCTCCTGTCCCCACTGGGTCTTTTTACATCCCCCTTCTTCCATAAGACTCCCTGTACTACTTTGAAAGTTTGGCTGTGAGTCTGCATCTGCTTAGATCCTCTGCTGGGTGGAGTCTTTTAGAGCATATCTGTGGTAGGCTCCTGTCCTGTTCCCATTCTTCTACTGCTTCTGGTGTCTACTCTGTTTTCACCTCTGAATAATAATTAAGCATCTTCCCTAGAGTCCTCCTTACTGTTTAGCTTTTTTAGGTCTATAAATTTTAGTATGTTTTTCCCTATATTATATGTCTAATATCCACTTATAAGTGAGTATATACCATGTAAGACTTTCTGCTTCTGGGTAACCTCACTCAGGATGATCATTTTTTTAGTTCCACCCGTTTGCCTGCAAATTTTAGGATTTTGTTGTTTTTAATAGCTGAGTAGTATGCTATTGTGTAAAAATGTACCATAATTTCTGTATCAAGTCCTCAGTTGAGGGACATCTAGGTTGTTTCCAGATTCTGCAACAGTAATATAAACGGCATGGTACTGGCATTGAAACAGACTGAAAGATCAATCTAAACCCACACACATACGGACACCCGAATTTTGAAAAGAAGCCAAACCACACAATGGAAAAAAAAGATAGCATCTTCAAATAATGATTGGTCTAAATGGCTGTCTACATGTAGAAAAATGCAAACAGATCCATTCTTATCAACCTGCACAAAAGTAAACTCCAAGTGGTCAAAGACATCAATATAAAACCAGACACACTAAATCTGTTAGAAGAAAAAGTGGGGAAAAGCCTTGACCACATTCACACAGGAGACGACTTCCTGGACAAAAGACCAACTGCTCAGGCTCTAAGATCAACAATCAATAAATGGGACCTCATGAAACTGAAAAGCTTCTGTAAAGCAAAGGACATGGTGAGCAGAACAAAAGGACAGCCTACAGACTGATAAACAATCTTCACCAACCCTCAAAGTCATATATTTATAAAGTATTTTGGATTAATTCAGCTTTAAGTGGGATGATCATTAGTTGATATTTGAAAAAAATTTAGTAACATAAAATAGCTCTGTATTTTGTAGCTCATTAGTGTCAAGGAGGGAAACATACTTATACATAGCATTTATTTTTGTAATTTTGAGAATTTTTATGCTAGAGATTTATTATTTTTCTTATTACATGAACTTTTCAAATCTTCAAAATTAGATTGCAGTGGCATACTTTATTAGTGTTTATATGTTTTCTGAACCTAGTATTAGTTCTATGAATCCTTGAGAAAACTTTAAAACCCAGTAACTTATTAGGCATTTGTATATGTTGTTGTGTACAGAAATAAAAGTCAATAAGAAGTGATTTTTTTTCTGACTGTTTCATGCAAAAAAATTATAACTGATATGAGGGAAAGAAAATATCACATAAGACCCAAAACAGTAAAACAAATCACCAGAATCCACTCTCCCTTACAGAAATTAAGGTCTTGTTTTAAAATTCGTAACATTTAGGAGTAAAAATATTATGTAACTCTTGTTTTTTTATTAGTTATTTGGAAAATTCATACAATATTTTTGATGTTCCCTCTCCCAGCTTATTCCATATTCACCTCCCTCTCTTACCTATTCAAATTTGTGTCCTTAAAAATTGACCAATAATCCCAATTTATACTTCCCACATATGTGTGGTCTTGGATGTGTAGTCTTTAACTGAAGCTGGTTGACTTGCCAGGAGCTATACGCATAAAGGAAATTTACTATCCCTTTCCCGGCAGCTATAAAATGCCAGTGGCTCCTTGGCCAGGCAGGGGATTTTGTGCCCACCTTTCTTCTCCACACTGGGGTTGGCCAGCCTAGAACATGTGCCAGTGGCCTTCATAGCCTCTGTTAAGTTCAGATGTTCAGGTTCTATCTTTTTTCTAGAGGACATTGTTTGCTTGTAGTCATTCACCAACTGCTCGTAGCCCTCACCAATTTTTGAATAATTATTCAGTCTTGTGAGTTACACTTGTGAACTAGTTGTTCACAAGTTCACACCTAAACCAGATCTGTTGCATACATCATTGCCTTATTCTATGCATCATGGTTAGTGATGGGTCCTATGCTAGTCATCACATGTTGCAAATTAAAGTTGTTAAGATTTTGATGAGAGATCCATTCATCCCTGGAAATAGTGTCAAGCCATTAGGAATCAATTTAGTAGAACAGTAGTTTCTCCAATAAGGCCTCTTACTTAGTTAGCCATTGTATCATGGTTCAATAGCAGTTCCAGACGGGCTTTATCTTGTGTACCTTGACTCAAACCTGATCATGAAGTGATCTGTTTTTCCTACAATTCTCATGCCACTATTCTTCCTATAAGCAAGTCTTTTCAAACTAGTATTTATTGAGTTTCAGGGTTTATAGCAGAATGAAATGGAGGGTTACATTTTTCCTCTTTTAGGATGCATGAAAGTTACTGGAAGCAGTAGAAGAGAGGGAACAGGATGAAAGTCTACCACAGCTGTTCTCTAAAAGACTCCACCTAGCAGCAGATCAAAGCAGATGCAGAGACTCACAACAAAACTTTGGACATAACACAGGGAGTCTTATAGAAGGAGAGAGATATAGAAGGACACAGAGGGAATAGGAGCCACACATGGATACCAACAAAGCCAAAAACAAACAAACAAACAAACAAAAAAGCACCTGGGGGGACTGATGCATCAACCAAAGACCATGCATAGAGAGGACCTAGAACCCTGCTCAGATGTAGCCCATAGTCAGCTCAGTCTCCACATGGGTTCCTTAGTAAAGGGAGCAGGGGCTGTCTCTGACCTGAGCTCAGTTGTTTGTTCCTTGATCACTTCTCTCTGGTGCGGCGAACTTGCCAACCCATAGAGGAAGAGGGTCCAGGAAGTCCTGATGGGACCTGATAGGCTAGGGTCAAATAGAAGAGGAGGAGTTCTCCCCTCTCAGTGGACTAGGGAAGAGGGATAGGGAAGGAAGAGTGAAGGAGTATGTGATGACTCTAGGGAGACTAGGGAGGGGGCTACAATTGGGATAGAAAGATAATAAATTGTAAATAATAATAATAATAGGAAAAAAGAGAAGTTTCGAAAACAATGGAAGCTAGTTAGTAGAAATTTACCTTCCAGGTGTGCAGTAGTGATTATTTTTCCATATTCTGTCCCTTAAATATGTCATCCTTTCAGAAATAAAATTTTGCTAGTAAGTTCTGTAGGGCAATGTAGAATAATGGCAATATCTTGTAGTATTTTGGAGTCAATGGAACCACACTGATTGAAAATTTCCAAAAGGAAACAAACAAACAAAAGACATTCCTAGGGCTGGGCTTTGTATTCTTGTAGTCATTGTTGATCACTAGAAAGTTATAACAGTATTATTAAGGCAACTCTGCTTTCATGTGCACATGCATACACTCTCTCACACACACAGATCCTGCAGTAGTAGACGGAAATATCTTTTTAGAAAAGTCTTTGATGTTCATTTATCCTCCAGCAAACCTTCTCTACCCTTTTCTCTCCATCTAACACTTTGTGTGCTTAGTAACCAATTCATCCTTAAAATATTGCAGTTGTCAAAAGTAGAACCATTTAAGAAATCATTTTGATTGTTAGAACCTTTAAGAATCCATACAACAAAAAGTATCATGTAGATTTTATAAAGTAGAATTGTTTGGATGTTCTAATCTATCTAGCTGATAGATTTAGATCTTTATTTAGGTTTTTTTGTTAATGTGTTTTATCAATGTTGAATTGTTTCAGATATGTATTAGTAGCATGAAGTGCTACAGCAATTGAAGTTTGAGTATTGTAAAACTTATTTAAGCATTATCCTTATACTGTATGGTTACACTGCTGTTAGTACACTGATTAATTATTCATAGTTTACAAACAAAATTATCTTGATGAATACTTTGTCAGTTATATAAAAAGAAAAATTACATGCTAGCAAATACATTCTATACAACATTGCATAAGGAAAATATCCTTTTCCCTTTCTCTATTTTTATATTCTTTTAATTTTAATTATTATTATTTATTACAATTTATTCATTTTATATCCTGGCTGTGGTACCCTCCCTCATCTCCTCCCAATCCCACCCTCCCTCTTTCTTTTCCCCTAGTCCACTGATAGGGGAGAACATCCTCCTCTTCTATCTGAGGCTAGTCTATCAGGTCTACATTTCCAGCAGAATAACATTATAAACACAATATTTAAAAGCAAATATTACCTAAATTTCTTTGTTTAAAGTAGTTTAAATTTTTTGTTGTCTCTTTTCATCCTTAAGTCTCTATTTCTCTATGAATGACACATTTTCTAAGCTGTTATTAATTTACAGCTAATTGTCAATCAAAATAAGAATAAGGAGAGGAGGTCCTCCCCTATCAGTGGACTTAGAGAGGAGCAGGGAGGAGATGAAGAAGAGAGGGTGGGATTGGGAGGGAATGAGGGAGGGGGCTACAGCTGGTAAACAAAGTAAATAAAGTGTAATTAATATAAAAAATTAATTAAAAAATAAAAGAATATGTAGTAAATTTGTATAAGAGCCATTGTCATTTATTTGTATCATAGACTTTTATACATAAAAGATTCTACACTGAAGAGAATCAAAGCAGATGCTGAGACTCATAGCCAAACTTTGGGCTGAGTGCAAGGAAACTTATGAAAGAAGGGGGAGACAGACCTGAAGGGAACAGGAGTTCCACAAGGAGAGCAACAGACCAAAAAATCTGGGCCCAGGGGTTTTTCTGAGACTGTTATTCCAACCATGAATGAAGGATCATTCATGGGGATAACCTAGAACCCCTGCACAGATGAAGCCCTTGGCAGCTCAGTATCTAAGTGGGTTATATAGTAATGGGAAGAGGGACTGTCTCTGACATAAACTGATTGGCCTGCTCTTTGATCACCTCCCCCTGAAGGGGGAGCAGCTTTACCGGGCCACAGAAGAAGACATTACAGCACTCTTGAGACCTGACAGACTAGGATCAGATGGAAAGGGAGGAGGTGGACTGGGGGAGGAGCATGGGGGAGAGGGAGAAAAGAGAAGAAGGATGTGATTGGGAGGGGGAAAGGGAGGGAGCTACAGATGGGATACAAAGGGAATAAACTATATAAAAAGAATACTATAGTGTAATGGAAACAATGGGAAAGCTTAAAAATGTGTGCTAAAGTTTCTTGTTCCCTTATTTTTTTAGACTTATCTGTATTCGTCTCTGTGTGTGTGTGTGTGTGTGTGTGTGTGTGTGTGTGTGTGTAGGGGAGTTTCTATAAGATTTTCCGTTTGTTTATACTGACCCCACAGGACACTTAGTCTCTTGAGTCTGGGTTTACGGGTGTACAGTTGGCTGATGTTAGTATTGGGATGGAATTTCTTTCCTCTGGTAGAGTGATAAGGACTCTTATTTACTCTTATTTATCTCCCTATTCCCTCTATTCCCTCATTAAAGCTTGGAGCTGTGAGCAACAGCATTTCAGAAAGTTAATGAACCACAATGACAGGTAGACTTCTGTTAAATTTTATGTTTTTTCACTCACAAGTAATAAAACTTTGTGGTGATTTTTATAAGCTACTCAGTATTATTTTATCCATTTCTAAGTGATGGATAATAATATACATATTGCAGAAAAAGTAAATTTAAATGTACATAAATGAACTATCAAACACTAGAAATGCAGTGTGCTCCCAATATTTACTTTTTCCATCATTTAACTCTGAGATTTTCATTACTTCTCTAACTCTTAATCCACCTGTAATGAAATCTGTGCAACTTGGAGGATAATATAACATCTGTAAACCTGCTACTGTTGAAATAGATTTGAAGAGGTTCTGAATATCTTTTTATCCTTTTTTTAAAGGATATTTCTGAGAAAATATTCTTCTTTTATTGATAAATATTTAGTTACTTAAAAACAATGAGTATTTGATAACATACCAAGAGCAGGCATGGTATTAACTACAGATGCAAAAGATCTTTTCTTCCATGCTCAAAAATTTCAGATAAGCTAGATACATGAAGGGGGAATGAAAAATACAAAGTTACCAGTTATACACCATGAGCTATAAAATTAAGTAAAATAAGGGAGGATATACAAATTAGTAAATAAAGTAGGTACTATATTATAATTAGATAAGCTTCAAAAAATTAATAGAATTTGAGCATGAAATAAAGATGAAGTGATAAGACATAGAATGATTAGAAGAGCAACCCAAGTTCCAAGACCCGTTTATGAAGAATCTTACAGAGATACAACGTTTAGACTGACTTGTTAAGGAAAAGAATAACTATTTGTGTTATCATTCAATAATAAATACAAAATTGAAGACAATAGTAAGAAATGGAAGTAAGAACTAAAGGTATTCATGAATTTAAGAAAAGTTTCTGAATTTTATTTTCTACACAATAAAATGATATCAACTATTTCCATAAATGGTTGATTAGTCTTTGTCAACCTGACAAAAATTATAATTACCCTGGGAGTGTGACTCTCACCTGAGGAGTTACCTTCCTCAGGTTGTTCTGAGTGTCTATCTGTAGGCGATTTTTGTAATTAATGATTGATGAAGGAGCTAAAAAGCTGCTGTGTGTAGTTCAATGCCAGCAGGTGGTCTTGGACTCAGTAAGAACTTAAGGTGAGAGAAACAGAGAGAGAGAACTAAGAAAGCTAGCCAGTAAACTGCATTATTCCAAGGTATTGGCTTAAGTTTCCACTTTCAGGTTTCTGCCTTGGCTTACTTTGATGTTGCAATTTAAAGTAGCAAATAGACAATCAGGGGTAGCTCTTCCTGGAGATCCAGCTATACCACTCCTAGGCATATATCCAAAATATACCCAAGTACACAAGAAAGACATTTGTTCAACCATGTTCATAGAAGCTTTATTCATAATAATCAGAACCTGGAAACAACCCAGATGTCCCTCAATGAAGGAATAGATTGTTGGTATAATGTTCTGTTGAAATGTATACACCTTACCCTTGTTCATTCAAATGCTGATTTCTCTCCCTCACTCTCTGGTTTCAATCCTGAAATTGCATTGTGATATTTATTCTAAGCATCACCTGTCTCAACTTTGTGTAAACATGACAAAATAAAGCAACTAGCCACAATGTTGAGCAATGGGAGGAGCCAGAGGACAGGAAAGAGGGAAGAGACCAGAGGGCAGGAAATGAGTAGGAGGAGAAAGGGCAAGCAGAGCTAGGTGAGCAGAGCTGGAAGATAGATTTTGGACTGAAGTAGAGAATGAAGCAGACCTAAGATTTCACAAAAAGCAAGTATAACGGGTAAAATCTAAATGTTAGGAAACTATGAGGGCTTGGAGGTTTAGGAGGGAGTAACTATTGCCCAGCATTGTGTTCTAGTTTAACTAAATTAACTAGGTTAACTAACTAGGTTAACTAAATAACTAGGTTAACTAGGTTAAAACCCAGTCTCTGTGTGGTGATTTGGTTATACAGCAATTTAGGATTAACAGTGACTATACCAGAAGATATATCAATAGTAAATATTAATTCCACCTACAACAATGAATACAGAAATTGTGGTACTTTTAAACAATGGTATCCCAGAAGCTGAAAGACACACACAGCATATACTCACTTATAAGTTGAATACTAGACCTATAATATGGGAGAAACATACTAAAATCTATACAGCTAAAGAAGCTAAGCAAAAAGGAGATCCCTGGGTCAGATGATCAATCCTCATTCAGAAAGACAAACAGGAAGGACATTGTAAGAAGGAGAAAACAAGAAACAGGACAGAAGCCTACCACAGAGGGCCTCTGAAAGACTCTACCCAGCAGAGTATCAAAGCAGATGCTGAGACTCATAACAAAACTTTGGGCAGAGTACAGGGAATCTTATGAAAGAAGGGGGAGTTAGAAAGACCTGGAGGGTTCAGGATATCCACAAGGAAAGCAACAGAACCAAAATATCTGGGCACAGGGGTCTTTTCTAAGACTGATACTCCAACCAAGGACCATTCATGGATTTAATCTAGAACACCTGCTCAGATGTAGCCCATGGCAGCTCAGTCTCCAAGTGGGGACCCTAGTAAGGGGAACTGTGACTGTCTCTGACATGAACTCAGTGGCTGGTTCTTTGACCCCCCCTCCCCTGAAGGGGGAGAAGCCTTGCCAGGCCACAGAGAAGGATAATGCAGCCAGTCCTAATGAGACATGATAATCTAGGGTCAGATGGAAGGGGAGGAAGACCTCCCTTACCAGTGGATTTGGAGAGAGGCATGGGAGGAGATGAGGGAGGGAGGATGGGATTGGGAGGGAATGAAGGAGGGGCTACAGCTGGGATACAAAGCAAATAAAATGTAATTAATGTGAAAAAATAAAAAATTTATTTTAAAAAATAAATAAAACAAGCTGTAACCCCTCTCGTTTTTTGGTCATGATGTTTATCAAAAAAATCCTCTACAATAAAAGATCTTCTGGAGGTATCTCCATCACTGATCTTAAGCTGTACTATAGAGCAACAGTAATAAAAACTGCATGGTACTGGCATATAAACATAATGGTGGATCAATGGAACCAAACAGAAGACCCAGAAATAAACCCACACACTTATGGACACCTAATCTCTGACAAAGATGAAAAACCATACAATGGGAAAAAAAGATAGTATCTTCAACAAATGGTGCTGGTCTAACTGGGTATTTACATGCAGAAAAATGCAAATAGAACCATACTTATCACCCTGCACAAAACTGAAGTCCAAGTGGATCAAAGTCCTCAACATAATACCAGACACATTAAATCGGTTAGAAGAAAAAGTGGGGAAGACCTTGGAACTCATTTGTACAAGAGACAGCTTCCTGAAAAGAATACCAACAGCACAGGCTCTAAGAGCAACAATCAATAAATGCGATCTCATGAAACTGAAAAGCTTCTGTAAGGAAATGACACTGTCATCAAAAGAAAACCAATGCCTACAGATTAGGAAAGGATTTTCACCAACCCTTTATCTGACAGAGGGCTAATATCCAATATATATATATATATATATATATATAAAGAACTAAAGAAGCAGAAAAGTAACAAACCAAGTAATCCAATTTAAAAAATAGGGAACAGAGCTAGACAGAGAATTATCCATAGAGGAATATACAATGGCAGAGAAACACTTAAAGAAATGCTCAACCTCATTAGCCATCAGAGAAATGCAAATCAATCCGACCCTGAGATTTCACCTTACACCCATCAGAATGGCCAAGATGAAAAACTCAAGGGACAACACTTGCTGGAGAGGTTGTGGAGAAGGGGAACCCTCCTCCACTGCTGGTGGGAATATAAACTTTTAGAACCACTCTGGAAATCAAACTGGTGCTTTCTTAGACAATTAGGAATACTGCTTCCTCAAGGTCCAGCTATCCCACTCCTAGGCATGTATCCAAAAGAGGCTCCAGTATACAATAAGGACATTTGCTCAACCATATTTGTAGCAGTTTTATTTGTAATAGCTAGAAGCTGGAAACAGCCCAGATGCCCCTCATCTGAAGAATAGATACAGAAATTGTGGTACATGTACACAATGAAATATTACTCAGCAATGAAAAATAAGGAAATCATGAAATTTGCAGGTAAATGGTGGGACCTGGAAAGGATCATCCTGAGTGAGCTGTCCCAGAAACAGGAAAACACACATGGTATATACTCACTCATATAAACATACAACATAGGATAAACCCACTAAAATCTGTACATCTAAACAAACTAAGCAAAAGAGAGGACCCTAACTAAAACTCTCAATCCCCATCCTGAAAGTCAAAGAGTTTGGACATCAGAAGAAGAAGAAAACAGGAAACAACCTAGGAACCTGCCAAAGAGGGCCTCTGAAAGGCTCTGCCCTGCAGACTATCAAAGCAGATGCTGAGACTTATGGCCAACTGTTGGGCAGAGTGCATGGAATCTTATGAAAGAAGTGGGAAATAGTAAGATCTGGAGAGGACAGGAGCTCCACAAGGAGAGCAACAGAACCAGAAAATTTTAGCACAGGGGTCTTTCTTGAGACCCATACTCCAACCAAGTACCATGCATGGAGATAACCTAGAACCCCTGCACAGATGTAGCTCATGGCAGTTCAGTGTCCAAGTGGGTTCCATAGTAATGGGAAGAGGGACTCTCTCTAACATAAACTGATTGGCCTGTTTTTTGATCACCTCCCCCTGAGGGGGAGCAGCCTTACCAGGCCACAGAAGATGACAATGCAGCCACTCCTGATGAGATTTGATAGACTAAGATCAAAAGGAATTAGAGGAGGACCTCCCCTATCAATGGATTTGGGGAGGGGCATGTGTGAAGGGGGAGGGAAGGTGGGATTAAGAGGAGAGGAAAGAGGGGTTTATGGGGAGATACAAAGTGAATAATGTGTAACTAATAAAAGTAAAGAAAATAAAAAATAAAAAAAAATAATATACAGGTAAACTAAGAGTCATTTAGGTTACTAGCCACTGCCCATCCTAGCTGTAGGAGCCTGATATGGCCTGACCCCGCAGATAGCACAGATCACCAGGCTGTGAATCACCTCTAACTCCCAGCTTTCTGGATGGAAGAACAGGTTTTACATCTTCTCCACTGAAAAGACAGTCCTGAATGTTTACATTCCTGGTCCCTGGAGATCTGTGGGTACAAGGATCTTTATGCTTTTAATATATAGAAACCCCCAGGCTCTTATTTTGGTTGCTTTCTTCTGCCTATTAGAATAACACATGAGGAGCATGGGCATAACATCTCTAGGAAAGAGGCTTCTCTTTTTCTGGCTTGGTCTAATCTGGAGGATGGCTGGCCATCCACTGCCCCTGTGGAGTGTCAGGCTCTCACAAGGAGTACAATTAGAAGCATCCAGCACATCACCAGGGTGGAACTTCTGCTGACAGTCTCTGTTTTCCAGGATTGCTGGATTTATTGTGATCAGGGAGAATTTTATGACTTTTTCTGAGTTCATTCTCTGAGGCATTCAAGTTCTGGAGCAGAAAGTGTGTGGTCATTCTTTGATGTTTCATTTCAATTTCATTCTACTTGACAGTTTAGAACTCTTTTCATTTTCCAGGGATCTCTAGACTGTATAATGAGATGCATCCTGTTGGGAAACACAAAACTTTCTATGCTAGAGAAGGTGTTTACACTGTCAGCACACTTGTATCAAGTCTCCAGTGTCACCCAGAAACACTGATCTAGCACAGAGAGATGCTTTCAGTCAGTTCTTGTAACACCACCCACCTCCACGGAGGCATCACATGCTATTTTGCCTTGTAGACCTCATGGTTATTTGTTAACTTATATCACTTAACAAATATTGGCAATATTGTATGTAGAAGAAAAAGCTCCACACCTTTCCATCTCCAAAGCTCTACATAGAGAGAAAATGGTTTGAGCATAAAGGCAAAAGACACAGGAAGAATAAGAGCTATTTAGTTAATCCAAACTATATTTTAATCAATTAATGTTATAATTTTATGCTTGTAATCATAAGAATTGGAACACATACCACCTTGATGTGTCTTTTCAACTTTATTACGATGTTTGTTGTTGTATTAGTATTTTATTAAGTCACATTTTGGTGCTTAAATAATTTTATTAGTGTTTTATTAAACAATACAGTTTTACTTAAGACAGTCTTTTTTCTTTATCTTACATGACCTTCTATGCATTTTTTTTTTACTCATGGCATTTCAGTTTATTATGACTCTTAAAGTTAAATTAACTTATGTGTTATTTAATTTCTCTTCATATTTTATTTTAATATATGCGTTGGGAGATTATATTGTACTTGATTTTGCCATAGTACATTGAATGATAAATTTTTAAGCACGTGAAACATACTGATAATAAATGTTGCATTTATAGTTTAAAATTATTTATATTCAAAGGGTATATAAACTTGGTCAAATGAATTGTTACAAATACATAAAGTTTTGAAATGAAAATTGAGATGGAAATGTTTAAACTTAAGCTTCTAGAAAAGAAGTCTCCATGTATAATCTGCTCATTACAATGTATTGGGAAACAGGTAGGTTTAAAAATTATCCTACAAGAAGTGGAGGAAACAAGGAATGAGGGCATGTCCAAGCAATGACCGGCCAAACCTGACCCACCCCACAGTAGAGAGCCAGCCCCTGACACTGTTAATGATGCTCTGCTACGCTTGCAGACAGGAGCCTACATAACTGTCATCTGGCATGCTCCACCCAGCAGCTTCTTGAGACAGAGTCTGGGAACTGTGGAGCCCCGGGGTCTTGCTGAAGTGTTGGGGGAAAGATGAAGGACAGGGAGGGGACAGGACTCCACAAGAAGACCAACAGAAACAACTAACCCAGAACCACCGACGATTACAGAAACTGGGACATCGACTAAGGTGCGTGAGTCCTGGTCCTAGGCCCCCTGCACATGTGTGAACAAAGGGTGGCTTGAGCTTCATGGGAATTGCCTGGTGAGTGGTGGGACGCCGTGCCAAACATGGGTTCTATTGTCTGCTTTTGAATCACTTCCCCCCGGCAGGGCTCAGTGGATGAAGATAGGCTCAGTCCTGATGTGACACGATGTGCTGGGGAGGGCAAGGAGGGCTCCCCTTTTCTAGGGGGAAAGGGAGAGGGAAAAAGGAAGGGGGAGGGGGAAGAGAGGAAGGAGGGGGCAACCTTGGGATGTAAAATAATGCTGCCAGTCCGGATGAACCCTGATAGGCTAGGGTCAGATGAACCCTGATAGGCTAGGGTCAGATGAACCCTGATAGGCTAGGGTCAGATGAACCCTGATAGGCTAGGGTCAGATGAACCCTGATAGGCTAGGGTCAGATGGACCCTGATGGGCTACAGTCAGATGGAAGGGAAGGAGTGGACTTGAAGAGCAGCATGGGAGGAGATAAGAGAGGGAAGGTGGGATTGGGAGGAAATGAAGGAGGAGGTACAGTTGGGATACAAAGTGAATATGTTATAATTATTAGAAAAAAATACTTTGATGGCATATAATAAAAAAATACGAACTTCAAAATTACAGTGGGATTGTTTTATGTGAGATAAAATAATATAATGGCTTCTGTTGTACTATAACATTAATTCCTTCTAAAACACAGCTTTATGTGTCAAAATGTAAAAATTACATATTAAAAATGATATAATGTTGAAAAAACAAACTTAAATAAAATAAATATTTTTAAAAATTGCATTACTAGACCCAATAATGGTCATCCCTAGAATATTTCTGTATGTGAACTAATATTCATACATTGAATGAATTAACTTAGTAGTAGTAGTTTCTACTGACTCAAAAGATAAGAATAGCAACAGAACAAGCTAATTTGAACACAGGGAACTTCCCAGAGACTCATACTCCAACCAAGGACTATTCGTGGAGATAACCTAGAACCCCTGCACAGATGTAGCCCATGGCAATTCAGTGTCCAAGTGGGTTACATAGTAATGGGAAGAGGGACTGCCTCTGACATAATCTGATTGGCCTGCTCGTTGATCACTTCCCCCTGAGGGGGGAGCAGCCTTACCAGGCCACAGAAGATGACAATGCAGCCACTCCTGATGTGATCTGATAGACTAAGATCAGAAAGGAGAGGAGAACCTCCCCTATCAGTGGACTTGGGGAGTGGCATGCATACAGAAAGGGGAGGGAGGGTGGGATCGGGAAGGGAGGAGGGAGGGGCTTATGGGGGGATACAAAATGAATAAAGTGTAATTAATAAAATAAAAAAAGATAAGAATATCACCAGACAGTGTGTACAATCTATAGCAGATATTCAGATTTTCTTTTTTTATTAATTTTTATTTTTTAAATATTAATCACAGGTTACTTATTTGCATCCCAGCCATAGCTCCCTCCTTCACTCCCTTCCAATCCCACTCTCCCTCCCTCATCTCCTCCCTGTCCTTTTCCAAGTCAACTGCCAGGAAAGGTCCTCCTCCCCTTCCATCTGACCCTAGCTTATCAGGTATCTTCAGGACTGGCTGCAATGTCCTCCTCTGTGGCCTAGCAAGGGTGTTCCTCCCTCGGGGGAGAATAGCTAAAGGAGCCAGTCATTGAGTTCATGTCAGAAATAGCTCCTGTTCCCCTTACTAGGGTACCCACGTGAATACTGAGCTACTGTGGGCTACATTTGAGCAGAGTTCTAGATTATATCTATACATGGTCCGCGGTTGGAGAAACAGTTTCATAGAGGACCCCTGTGCCCTGATATATTTTGCCCTTGTGGAGCTCCTGTCCTCTCCTGGTCATACTAACTCCCCCTTTTATCATATGATTCCCTGCACTCTACCGAAGGTTGAGTTATGAATCTCAGCATCTGCTTTGATACACTGCTAGGTAGAGTCTTTCAGAGGCCCTCTGTGGTAGGCTCCTGTCCTGTTTCTTATTTTCTCTTACTTCCAATGTCCATCCCATTTGTCTTTCTAAGTGAGGACTGATCATCTTACTCTGAGTCCTCTTTCTTGTTTATCTTCTTTAGGTATACAGATTATAGTAAGTTTTTCCTATTTTATAGGTATAGTACCCATATTTTAGTATATTTATCCTATCTTATATGACTATATACGTGAGTATATACCTTGTGTGTCTTTCTGCTCCTGGGATACCTCACTCAGGATGATCTTTTCTAGATCCAACCATTTGCCTGCAAATTTCATGATTCCTGGGTTTAAATTGCTGAGTAATATTCCATTGTGTAAAAATACCATAATTTCTGTATCCATTCCTCAACTGAGGAACATCTGGGTTGTTTCCAGGTTCTGGCTATGACGAATAAAGCTGCTACAAACCTGGCTGAGCAAATGTCCTTGTTGTGTACTTGAGTATCTTTTAGATATATGCCTAGGAGTGGTATAGCTGGATCTTGAGGAAGCACTATTCCTAATTGTCTGAGAAAGCACCAGATTGATTTCCAGAGTGGTTGTACAAGTTTATATTCCCACTAGCAATGGAGGAAGGTTCCCAATTCTCAACAACCTCTCCATCATATGTTGTCACTTGAGTTTTCAACCTTTGCCATTCTGACAGGTGTAAGGTGAAAGCTCAGAGTTGTTTTGATTTGCATCTCTGACGGCTAAGGATGTTGAGCATCTCTGTAAGTGTTTCTCTGCCATTCTGTATTCCTCTACAGAGAATTCTCTGTTTAGCTTCGTATCCCATTTTTTAATTGGATTGCTTGATGTATTACTTTTAATTTCTCAAGTTTTTATATATTCTGGATATTAGCCCTCTGTCAGATATAGGGTTGGTGAAGATCCTTTTGCAGTCTGTAGTCTGTTGTTTTGTTCTGATGACACTGTCTTTTGCTTTACAGAAGCTTTTCAGTTTCATGAGGTCCCATTTATCAATCATTGCTCTAAGAGCTTGTGCTGTTGGTGTTCTGTTCTGAAATAGTTTCCTGTGCCAATAAGTTCCAAGGTCTTCCCCACTTTTCCTTCTAACCGATTTAGTGTATCTCGTTATGTTGAGGTCATTGGTCCATTTGGACTTTAGTTTTGTGCAGGGTGAGAAATATGGATCTATTTTCATTTTTCTGCATATAGACAACCAGTTGGACCAGCAACATTTGTTGAAGATGCTGTCTTTTTTGCATTGTATGGTTTTGGTTTCTTTGTTGAAAAACATGTACTCATAGGGGTTTGAGTTTATTTCTGGGTCTTCTATTCGGTTCCACTGATCTACTTTTATGTTTCTATGCCAATACCATTCAGTTTTTAGTACTTTGCTCTGTAGTACAGCTTAAGATCAGGGATGTAGATACCTTTAGATGATCTGTTTTTGTACACGATCATTTTGGAAATTCTGAGTCTTTTGTTTCTCCATATGAAGTAGAGAATTTTTCTTTCAAGGTCTATAAAGAATTGTTTTGGTATTTTGATGGGAATTGCATTGAATCTGTAGATTGCTTTTGGCAGGGTGGCCATTTTCACTATGTTAATCTTACCAATCCATGAGCATGGGAGATCTTTCCATCTTCTGATATCTTCTTCAGTTTCTTTCTTCAGAAACTTGATTTTTTTTTTCAAACAGGTCTTTCACCTGTGTGGTTAGAGCCCCCCCAAGGTACATTATGTTATTGGTGGCTATTGTGAAGGGTGCCATTTCCTTGATTTCTTTCTCTGTCCTTTTGTCTTGGGTATACAAGAGGGCTTCTGATATTTTTTTTCAGTTAATTTTATGTCCAGCCACTTTGCTGAAGGTGTTTTTCAGCTGGAGGAGTTCTCTGGTTGAATATTTGGGGTCGCTCATGTATACTATAATATCATGTGTGAATAGTGAAACTTTGACCTATTTCTTTCTGAATTGTATCCCCATTATCTCCTCTACTTGTCTTATTGTTCTAGCTAGGACTTCCAGAACTATGTTGAAGAGATATGGAGAGAGTGGGCAGCCTTGCCTCATCCCTTCTTTCAGTGGGGTAGATTTAAGTTTCTCTCCATTGAGTTTGATGTTGGCTATAGGCTTGCTGTATATCACCTTTACTATGTTTAGATATGTACCTTGTATCCCTGATCTCTCCAAGACTTTAAACATGAATGGGTGTTGGATTTTGTCAAATGCTTTTTCAGCATCTAGGGTGATGATCATGTGGTTTTTCTCTTTCAGTTTGTTTGTATGGTGGATTACATTGATGGATTTCGATGTATTGAACCATCCTTGCATGCCTGGAATGAAGCCTACTTGGTCATGGTGAATGATATCTTTGATGTGTTCTTGGATTCGGTTTGCAAGTATTTTATTGAGTATTTTTGCATCAATGTTCATAAGAGAGATAGGTCTGAAGTTCTCTTTTTTTTGTTGGGTGTGGTTGTTTATATATCAAGGTGACTGTAGCTTCATAGAATGAGTTTGGTAAAGTTGCTTCTGTGGAACTATTTTGTGGAATAGTTTGAAAAGAATTGGAATTAGGACTTCTTTGACGGTCTAGTAGAATTCTGCACTGAAACCATCTGACCCAGGGCTTTTTTTTTTTTTTTTTTGAAGGGAGACTACTGATGACTGCTTCTATTTCCTTTGGGGATACAGGGCTATTCAATCTTTCTACCTGAGCTTGAGTTAATTTTGGTAGAAGGAATCTACCAAATTAGAAAATTGGTAGAAATCTTTTGGATTTTCAAATTTTGTGGCCTATAGGCTTTTGTAGTAAGACCTGATGATTGTTTGGATTTCCTCAGTATCTGTAGTTATGTCACCATTTTCATTTCTGATTTTGCTGATTTGGATAGTTTCTCTCTGCCTTTTTGTTAGTTTGGCTAAGGATTTGTCTATCTTGTTGATTTTCTCAAGAACCAGCTCTTGGTTTCATTGATTATTTGATTCTGTAACATGCATCTCTGAAGTTCCTGCCAGCACATTTTTTAATAATTAAATTAATTAATTTTTTAATGTTATAACTATGAAAATTCATTTAAATATTTATCTTTTGGGACATGTTTTTAAGGACCACCTGAATGTATATTCAGTCATACAAGCTTGAAAAATAAACAAAGAAAACAGCAGCTTGATAAATATCACTGTCTATAAAATGAAAAACTTTGCTTTATGCCAACAAATGAAATGTCTAATTTGAATTCTAAAAACTAAACATGCATCTAAAATATTTTAAGTGAACAAACATTTACTGGAAACTTCTACTAGGCAAAATTGCCTATAACAAAATAATTAAGTCATTTTAATATGTGCATGTTGGTCTCTTTTTCCTGTTTTTTCATGTCTTGTGTGTATGGAAATCCTGAGGGCCAACCATTTTTAGTAGAAAGTTGTTCCCTTTTAACAGTCTTCTCCAGCAAAGTCAATTTTATTTCTGAGTCAGTTCATGAGGTTGAAGAATACTCATCAAACTTTACCTTGAAGCTTTTTAGTTGCCTTTTAGTCCTATCAGATTGAAGGTTCTTGTTTTCATTGTTGTTTTAGTTCATGGCATTTCATCATTTCTCCTGTTATGTTGTCGTCCAAAATGCATATTAACACATTTTTGATCAGTAAATATCTGTGGTCTTTTCTGGAGTAAACACATTTTTATATTTATATATGAATATATCTAGATAAATATATCTATATACATGCAGAGTATTTATAATGATATTCCCCTCATGTCTGCTAATATACCAGTCTCCAGGCTGACACATCCCCCTCATATGATTAAGGAATGCCCTTATGGACTTGTATCAGGGAGAAATTGTCAGCAGTGCTGTGAGAACAAAGTACATTTGCTGTGACATTGGAGTCTCCTGGATTCTTCGAGCAGTGAAGAGGCTATAGGAGATGAACAGCTTAGGTAAAATTGCAGATGAGTCTGATGACTTGACCTTCTTGAGATTGATTCTTCATAGGACCCAACTGGGCATTTGACTTTGTTAATAGAGTCCTTCCACTTCGTCAAGGCTATGAAATCCAATATTTACTGACTAAGCAAGGCCAGACTGCAAAAAATTTCCACGTGTTTTTCACTGGCAGCCTGTGCAGTTTCTTCACCTTTGGGATTGATCATGAGAGAGAAGCTAATGTTTTTAGGAAGGAAACCATGAGGAATTACACTCATTTTTCTCTGGAAATCTCTAAAATCCTACATAGTCTACTAAACCCTGTTAACCTCCCTAAGTCCTCTGTATTTTCTACTGTTTCAACATAATCTGAGTTTCTGGACTTTATGCACAATCCTTGAGGAAAAGGCTGCATACTGAAGATTGGTCTTAGACCTTTTTGGTTCATTGTAAGTTTTAGGATTGTCTCTACTGGTTCCCTTGACAATGATCAGAAGCTTTCAAAATGAGAGCAGAGTTCTTTCCTGTTTCTACTGCTCCTCACTTCTCTATTCTCCCTTCTCCTTAGCATTATTCCATTTTCCATTCATTTCTTACATTTAATTCTTCTTTCATCAGACATGCTGTTTTTCAATGTCTACTCTATTAAGTCAAATGGCCAGTTATCACATATTTAATAGTTTATAGGTATATGTATGTGTATATATAGTATACTAATATATCTATATAGTATTCTATATTTTCTGTATATATAGTATATATACTATGTTGTATATACTATGTAGCATATATACTATACAAATATATATATATATATGCAAGTTTTTATAGTATATATGCAAGTACATATCAGAAACATGCAAAGATATGGAACTATAAATAAAAGTTTTTCTGATATGCAAGTAACTACGAAACCACTATGTAAATAATTCAGTGATGCAGTCCAGTCACTGGGGATGTAATTTACTAATAGTATAGCAGACATCAGAGGTCAATACAAAAACACCTATTCATAACATATATGTTCCTTAGCAATCAAATGAGGAAATATTCTATTTTTATATCATAGCACTTATGAAGCATTAGAAAAACTTATTTTGTAATCAGCCTTATTTTTAAAGATCAAACTTTGTCCCTACCTGCTAAGTCCAATCAGCCATTTCAAATATGTTTGATATTTGAGAATGGATAACTCCTTAATTAAATTCATTATTTCCTCTTTATGCTCTCAGCATGTATGAACTGTGAACAATAAAAAACTGAAAGTGATAGAGATTATGGCACATTTTATAACAGTTTAAGGATGCTTATGGTGACAAATGTGGGGAACAGTGTTTGATACTAATTAATACCTGCTGCTTTTTAAGTCATGGATTCATCGTTGACCATTTACAATTATGCTCTTCTATACTATAAACTAAATTTAGAATTTGCTCAATCTTTGTTACTTTACCTCCCTGAAAAGTGTGTAACTCTAAATTTTTAACAGTTTTATGGCCACTTTATGTAGGATGAATTTCTAAAATTTCTCTGATTAACAAAAGCAGAGAAATCCTAAGATGAATTTTTCCAGTTAGTTCAAATAACCAGAACCTGTCTTATGTTAAAGGTTGAAAAAATAATATTTATGCCACAACTTCTGTGCTCCTACTTCCAGAATTAAATGGAAACATTTATCTCCTTTTTGTTTGTTTGTTTTTGTTTGTTTTGGAGAGACTATAATGTAGAAAGTAACCTAGAACCTCTACTTGGATATAGTCCATGGTAGCTCAGTATCCAAGTGGGTTCACCTAGTAGGGGGAACAGGGACTATTTCTGACAAGAACTCAATGCCTGGCTTTTTGACCTCCTCCTCCCTAATGGAGGAGCAGCCTTGCTAGGCCACAGAGGAGGACATTGCAGCCAGTCCTGAAGAAACCTGATAAGCTAGTGTCAGATGGAAGGGGAGGAGGACCTCCTCTATCTGTGGATTTGGAAAGGGGCAAGGAGGAGATGAGGGAGAGAGGGTGAGATTGGGAAGGAATGATTGAGCAGGCTACAGCTGAGATACAAAGTTAGTAAACTGTAACTAATATTAAAAAATTAAGGGCTGGAGTGACAGCTCAGTGGTTAAGTGCACTGTTTGCTCTTCCAGAGGACCCGGGTTCAAAACCCACATGGCAGCTCACAACTGTCTGTAACTCCAGTTCCAGATGATTTGACACCCTCACCAATGCACATAAAATAAAATTAAATAAATTAAAAAAAAAACACTGTAATCGCAACATTAAATCCTTAAATAATTAAAACAAAATCTTATGAAAACTTATAAACAAATGGTATTCTATAATAAAATTCTACCAAAGTGAAAAAAAAAAAGAAAGTAAACCGACATGCTATACTTTCTATATAGTATTGAATCATAAAAAAATGGGTCTCCATTCTGTCAACATAGGTTGTGCAGTTGCTTACATCATTCTGGTCTTGTTTGTGCTTTGGGTTGCCATGGGGTAAGAGTGAGTCTGAGTCAGGAATGAAAAAAAATCTACTCAAGCAGAATAAGCAAAGAAACGGGTTTTGTTTATTTTCAGACACAGTCTTACTATGTGTCTCTGGCTGGAGTGTGACTAGCTACATAGTATAGACAAGCTTTAAACTGATGACTGTTCTGCCTCATTCTCCCAATTATGGCCTCATAAGTGTATATCACAACAGTGAAAATTCAGGTTTGTATTTCATCTGCCATACAATTATTTTTTGAATAAACATAGCATATTTGATTATTTATTTATTTTTTATTTTTTTAATAATTTCAATTTACTCACTTTGTATCCTGGCTATAGACCCCTTCCTTCATCTCCTCCCAGTCCCACCCTCTCCCCTTCTTCTCCCCCTATGCCTCACCTGTAGTCTACTGATAGGATAAAGCCTCCTTCCATATTGTCTGACCGGAGCCTATCAGGTCTCATCCTCTTCCTTAAAGCTTCACAACTTGAGAGTAAATTTCCTCTTTGGATTGGTGCTGATCAAAGTTAAAACTTTAGGATTAAAGGGAAGTAATGAATGCCCTTTTCAAAACCAGGTGCAACACATTTGAGCATCCAAACACATCTGCTATCATGTGAGTTTTTTTTTTTTTTTTCATAATCGTATGATCAAATATGAACTCTAAAATCAGTGGTAGTTGGATGTGGTAAATGGAAGATTATTTGATTATAGAACAGAGAAATAAAACAGCTCTAATATTAAGGCTCTCCATTTTGCCACATATGAACATAGCTATTTCATTATTTTTCCAAGAAAAAACTGAAGAATCATTTGTTTATGCCAGATACAGCATGAGCAGATCAAAACTGTGTTTTTATCCAAGACTTCATTGGTGAACCAATAAGCTTTCTTTTAACAGGCTGGTTATAGAAGCATATATTACTCACACGCAGCCAAATCACCAAAATGTCTTTACCTACCATGGGTAACAACTTCTAAATACTGCATCATTGTATCATAACACCCAACTTTCTGCTTTCTGTAGACCTGTGTTTCTTCAAGACACTGGGCAGAAAAACATTGTCTAGATCCTGATGGGAATGGTGGCTGGAATCACAGGTAAAGGCTGATGAACTTCCTTTCCTATGGGGGAATTTGAATAATCCTGTTTTCTGAAGGAGTAGTTACTGAATAAAGAACAACAGGCAACTGAGTGATGCTGGGAGCAGGAGAGGCTGTCATCTCAAGGAAGAGCACATTTAATAGCTGACCAGTGTAAAATGATCGGCCTTAAAATCATGTGCACATGTAACATCGTATAGGCGCAGCAGGGTACATTTACTATCTGTGTAGTTGTGCACGTGTACTTAAATACACACATGTGTGCAGTAACAATTGATAAAACAAGAGTCTTGAATTTGACTCCAGCAGAAAGAGGTGTACTAGGGATTTGGAGGGAACAATGGGAGGGGGAAATATTATAATTAAAAATAAAATCTCAAAATAAAATAAGAATAGCTTTATCACTCCTGTGACTCAAATCAGTGTTTATGCTCATGATAAGCAAATCCTTGGCAGCAAAGCTGTTCCTCCAGCTCTCAGACAACCACAATGATATTAGATGTGCTAAAGGATGCCAAATTAAAAAAAAAATGAACAAAATAGAAGCACCGACAAATACAACGAAACACAGAAATTAAATGGAAATCAAGATTCACAAGGTCAGAAATCTAAGATTGTTTTTCAATAAAACGGGATTTTTCTCTTCCTCAGTTTACAAACTGTAACAAATTGTCTGATACAGATATGCCTTACCATAGAGACAGTTGTGCTTTTCAGATGAAAAAATCCTATAACATCTAGAAAAATTAAAAGATAATTCCTGAGGTCTTTTTCACAAAGACATGTGAGGTCAGTTAACTCTAAATTTTACTAACTTCAGAGAATCTTATATACATAAGATACATAGGTTGTAACTTTATCAACTATCTCATCAATTATTATTTCACAAATATTTAAAATTAGTTTCACATTCTCTTTTGAAAAGAAGTTATTTTGTCAAGATTCAGCTTAGTGCATTCTGTGTAAAATCTTTTATGTAGTACGAGTAATATACATCAAATAAAAAACCATTCAAATGTATCTTATTTAAAAATAAATGGTCTCTTATTATAAGAAAGATCATATCCTCTAAATTGTCAAAAATCCCGCTTCTAAAATTGGTTAAAATATTATAGTGGCAATGGCATGCAACTAATAATAATAAAATTGCATGAAAAGTATTTCTGAATCCATGCATTGCCCAAAAGAATCTATCACTTTTGATAGGGTTTTAGGAAAAGTATCTAAAGTAATTTCACACTATGATGCACAGATTCTCAGCAAGTTTATAAATTGCCTCATAAGGTAGTATAATGAAGAAGGAAACATAAACAGCTAAATCATCTAGAAAACTGTGAAGCTCTTTTACTCACTGCTAAACAATGTACAGTACTACTGTTTAAATGACAAATCTGCAAATAGCTGCCACTTTGTGGTCAATTGATTGCATATATTGGAATAATACACTTTCTCCTTTGTTTTAGCATGAATATTTGCTGCATTATTTTTATGTTGAAATTTAAAGTTCAAGTCTATAAGGACTTACCACCTGTTTTATTATATATGTCATAATTAGAATTAAGGAGCCTTTCTACAAGCAAATCTAGTATTGTCTTGATATAGCCCTAGCAATGCATAATCTTAAAGTATGATTCATTCTGTTTCAAAATACATTAGGTAAGGTAATATTTGCATTTGTGTCATATGAATGAATACATGCATCCCAAGTAGCTGTTACATACCCTCCACAAATATTACTTATAAGAAAAGAAAAGTGAACACATCAAAATGCCTAAGAAAATGAATGCACAAGAAATACAGAATCCATAGTGATTATAAATGAATATTTTTATTGTGCTAGAAATTATTTGATATTATTTTTTAAATCCAAAGTAAAATTATATGTAGCTTTAAAGACTGGATATCATAAAACTTGCTATGTTTGACCAAACAATAATTATGTTGACTTGTGTAAATGTCAAATTAATGAAGTCTACAAACTATATAATAAAATATTAACTTTGTATGTATACATTTAAAATAACTAATTTACTATTTTATTAATGCAACTTAATCTGAAGGCATTTAACTACCATAATTTCTGCTTATAAAAAAGTAAGAGAAGATTTTATATAAAGAATTTGAGAAACATAATGATTTACTTTTGACACATTTTTTTTTGTTTTTTTTGTTTTTTTAATTTAATTTTATTTTTTTTTATCAGTTACATTTATTAACTCTGTATCCCAGCCGTGTCCTGCTCCCTCATTCCCTCCCAATCCCACCCTCCCTCCCTCATCTCCACCCTGCCCCTTTCCAAGTCCACTGAGAGGGGGGACCTCCTCCCCATTCATCTGATTCTGTTTTATCAGGTATCTTCAGGACTGGCTGCAAAGCCCTCCTCTGTGGACTAACAGGACTGCCCCACCCTTGGGGGGTGGGGAGGTCAAACAGCCAGTCATTGAGTTCCTGTTAGAAATAGTCCTTATTCCCCTCACTATGGGAAACCAATTGGTTACTGAGCTACCACAGGCTACATCTGAGCAGAGGTTCTAGGTTATATCCATACATGGTCCTTGGTTGAATGTCAGTCTCTGAAAAGACCCTGTGCCCAGATATATTTGGTCCTTGTGGAGCTCCTATCCTTCCCCCAACCCCATCATACTAACTCCCCTTCTTTCATATGATTCCCTGTACTCTGCCAAAGGTTTGGTCATGAGTCTTTGTATCTGCTTTGAAAACACTGCTAGTTAGAGTCTTTCAGATGCGCACAATAGACTTCTGTCGTACGTTCAATGCACATCCCAACTGTCTTTCTAAATGAGGATTGATGATCTTACCCCATGTCCACTCTCTTGATTATCTTTTTTAGGTGTATAGATTTCATTATGTTTATCATATCTTATAGGTCTATATAAGTGAGTATACACCGTGTTTGTCTTTCTCCTTCTGGGATATTTCACTCAGAATGATCTTTTCTAGATCCCATCATTTGCCTGCAAATTTCATGATTTCCTCCTTTTTGATTTCTGAGTAGTATTCCATTGTGTAAAAATACCACAATTTCTGTATCCATTCCTCCGTTGATGGACATCTGGGTTGTTTCCAGGTTCTGGCTATTACAAATAAAGCTGCTATAAACATGGTTGAGCAAGTATCCCTTTTGTGTACTTGAGCAAACTTTGGGTATATACCTAGCAGTGGTATAGCTGAGTCTTGAGGAAGCACTATTCCTAATTGTCTTAGAAAGCACCAGATAGATTTCCAGAGTGGTTGTACCAGTTTACATTCCCACCAGCAGTGGAGGAGGGTTCCCCTTTTTCCACAACCTCTCCAGCATGTGTTGTCACTTGAGTTTTTCATCTTGGCCATTCTGATGGGTGTAAGGTGAAATCTCAGGATCGTTTTGATTTGCATTTCCCTGATGGCTAATGAGGTTGAGCATTTCTTTAAGTGTTTCTCTGCCATTCGATATTCCTCTGTTGAGAATTCTCTGTTTAGCTCTGTTCCCCATTTTTTAATTGGATTACTTGATTTGCTGCTTTTCAGCTTCTTTAGTTCTTTGTATATACTGGATATTAGTCCTCTGTCAGATAAAGGGTTAGTGAAGATTCTTTCCCAATCTGTGGGCAGTCGTTTTGTTTTGATGATGGTGTCCTTTGCTTTACAGAAGCTTTTCAGTTTCATGAGGGCCCATTTATTGATTGTTGCTCTTAGAGCCTGTTGACACAAAATTTTTAAAGTTAAAAGTTTAAAAATACTGAACTGCCATGGGCAACATCTGTGCAGAGGTTCTAGTTTATCTCCATCAATGCTCTTTGGTTGGAGTATTAGTCTCAGAAAAGACCCCTGTGCCCAGATTTTTTAGTTCTGTTATTCTCCTTGTGGAAGTCCTATCCTCTTCAGGTCTTATTATTTCCTACTTCTTTCATGAAATTCCCTGAACTCTGCCCAAAGGTTGGCCATAATTTTCAGCATCTGCTTTGATACCCTGCTCTTTGATCACCTCCCCCTGAGTGGGGAGCAACCTTACCAGGCCACAGAGGAAGACAGTGTAGCTACTCCTGATGAGACCTGATAGACTGGGATCAGAAGGAAGGAGAGGAAGACCTCCCCTATCAGTGGACTGGGGAGGGGCATGTGTGGAGAAGGGGGGTGGGTAGGATGGGGAGGACAGAGGGGTCCACAAAGTGAATAAAGTGTAATTAATTAAAATTAAAATAAAAATGGAAAGAAAAAAATGTTTAAATATTTATATTTTGCATTATAAATCATGAATTTAACTAGTTCTTACAAAGAAAAACAGTAAGCGTTTCCTCAAGAGATTTTTGTTTTGTTTAGTTAAAATGTTTTATTACTTTCAAAAATATGTTATGCACTTATACCATTTTCCCTTCTTTCTCCTCCCTCTACACTTTCTTATGTCTCTTCTCTCTCAAATTCATGGGCCTGCTCTTTGCCAGCTACTAATTGATAAAGCAACAGTTTTCTTTAACCCTGCTAACTTCAAAAATATTTGTCACAGAGAGACTAAGATTTATTTTACGAGCTTAAAGCATTGATGCTGAGCAGATTTCAACCTTCTAAACTATTTGTCTATATCTTAGCTACACAACACAATTTACTTGTCGATAAGTTGCCCTTTCGGCTCCATCAGGCCACACCCCCCTAGTTCACCTTCTGTTCCTTTCCACCCTGTGGTTCTCCCTCTACGCCCATGTCCAGGAACCTCAGCTCCACCTACCTCTCTTTTGGCAAGTCCCAGGCTTTAGCATTTTTAACTAATTAGTTTTAAATCAGGCACACATGGTTTACACAACAAAGACAGGTGTAGGTGAGCATTCGCTGTTCTGGGCAGCGACCACATTTTGGGGGCCAGTAATTAACATTAGAATCCATAGCACCACAGCAACCCCCAACACCTCTTCTTTAATAAGTTTTGCTCTCACAAGCGCAAGCACACACACACGCGCACACCCACCCACCCACACACACACACACACACACACACTTGAAAAAATATGAATGCAACCTGAAGAGTATGTTCAGCGTTGCCTGCACATGCATGTTTCTGAGCTTGGTCAACTAGTCAGGGTATTGATTCCTGAAGAAGATAGATTCTCCTCTCAAGAGTCATTAATTTCCCTCTGCTTTTCATCTCAGAGTGAGGCCAGTTCACGTTGGCAGGTCAAGTGGTGTTATCAATTCACAAGTCTTGTTCAGGCAACCATATTATTTAAATTTCATAGGTGTAAGCTCCCCTGTCATATAAACATAGAATATAAACTCTTGGGTGAGACTTCCTGGTCTTCTTTATACAGTCTTTCCCCTTGTTCTCCATGATGGTCCCTGAGCTTTAGGTGTAAGGCTTTTGTTGTATAAATATTAACTGAGATGGGCTCCCCAAGGTCAACTGTACTCTGCGCTTTGAGAAGCTGTGGACTTCTGAAGTGGTCTTCATCTGCTGAAAAAAACTCTGATGAGAGGTGAGAATTTCTCTTAACTATGAATAAAGTTTTAAAATGATGCTATGAGTTTTACTGGTTAGGAAACTGCTGTTAGAAGGTTCAGATATCTGGCACTGTAGTGATCAGAATTTTTAAATGATAATTTCAAGTATAATAAAAGGTTTAATAAGTCAATACATTATTCATTTATTTTTTATTTTTTAAATTTATTTAATTTTTATTTTATGTACATTACTGTGAAGGTGTCAGATCCCTTGGAATTAGCATTACAGACAGTTGTGAGCTGCCATGTGGGTGCTGGGAATTGAACCTGGGTCCTTTGGAAGAGCTCACAGTGCTCTTAACCACTGAGCCATCTCTCCAGCCCCCTCATTTATTTTTTAATTAGAGATAGCATTGATATAAACATAATACTATTGTATCAATAACTACAAAATATCTAGATAAATTTAAGGTATGCTCTTTGATCACCTCCCCCCCTAGGGGGGAGCAGCCTTACCAGGCCACAGAAGAAGACAATGCAGCCACTCCTGATGAGACCTGATAGACTAGGATCAGAGGGAAGGGGAGGAGGATCTCCCTTTTCAGTGGACTGGGAGAGGGCATGTGTGGGAAAGAGGAAGGATGGGATTGGGAGGGGAGAAGAGAGGGAGGTACAGGGGGATACAGAGTGAATAAACTGTAATTTAAAAAGACATATACTTCCTCTTTAATTAAGATCAATGCATTTGTTTTTGTTAGTTTTGTAGTAAATAAAGAAGTACAGGTGTTCTCTACACAACAATATATAAAAGATGAATTTTCAAACTGCTGCAGTAGTTCATGCCTTAATTTCTACACTCTGTTCATCGAAATAAATAAATTTGTGTTAACTTAGGTATTTAAATTGTGCCACTTGAATCCAATACTATAAAATTTATATTAGGGGGAAATTACAATTAAAAGTACATTGAACCATGTATTGGTTATTGTAGGACACTGTGGAATATTTTACTGTCATAACTAAAGGATAACAAATATCACTGTGCAGTAGAATAATCAGGTAGATTTTGTTTTCCACTGGGTATCCAGGATTTAGGAGATAGGAAATGTTAGCAGTAACAAAACTATGGTATAGGACCATGTCTTTTTATCTCTTTAACATGGCTACTAGTTCAAATTAACCTCCACAGGCAATTGTCAAGCCTACAGTATACCTACTTCCATCAGGACAAGACAGGTACCCTACACATTAAATAGTTAGGAATACCTCACCACATTAAGCCTTTTCCCTTTACCGGTGCCCTACCCCTCCGATGCACTAGAATATACCGATATTAAGTACAATCTGCATAATATTGTACAATAAAATATCATTCAGTTATAAGAAATGAAATATTGACTTTCAATGTAAAATCCAAGAAATAAAACATTAAAAGACCTATGGAAGACACAAACTAACAGGTAATAAAAGGAGATACAGTTTCAGGCTGAAGAGATAGTGCGGGTTGAGAGCACCTGGGGCTATGCAGAGGAACTGAGTTAGGTTCCCAGCACCCACATGATGGCTTATTACCAATTCCGGGGGGTGTAGCACCCTTTCCTGACCTACATAAAACCATGTATACACATGGTGCACAGACATGAGTGTAAGCAGAACACGCCTATGCACAAAATACCTTCCAATATATAAATTTAATAAATAATAATTTTAATCTCACATCATGGTAATTGAGACTTTAAAAGAGGTTAACAGAGAGACCAAGGAGTTTGCCTCTGGGGAGGGAGATTTTGATCTGTGCATCATAAATTGCAAAATGATAGGCAAAAAGAGTTCTCGAGTCTATCAGGATGATCACAGAGTAACATCTATTGTACATTTCACAAACTGAAAGGGAAGATTTTAGACTTTTAATAATGAACAGTCACTTACTTACTTTTCTCCTGTTGTGATAACATGCCATTACCAAAGAAACTTACAAAAGAAAGCATTTCATTGGTTTTATGTTTTCAGACTTAGAGTCCATGATGGTAGAAGAGAGGTATAAAGACAGGGAACAGCTGAGAACTCACCTTTCAAACAGCAAGCAGGTGGCTCGGAGCACGCTGGCAAGAATCTTTTGATTAGTGAAATAATAAGGAAAATCTTCCCTCCTTCCATTAACCAGAGACTTTCAGGAACTTTAAGGTCAGTATCTATGTTCCTGTAACTACACGGCACTGATTAATCTGCTGCATGAGCTGTAGTTGGCACTACTTCTGCAACAGCTTTCATAGTCTCTACATGATCCATGACAGAAAGTGTCTAAATGCTTTCTTAGAAGTAGGTTGTTGGGGTTTTGGGACCCCCCTTCAGTGATGTTCTTAATTTGGAATCTCTCCATCTAAATGAACTTGATGAACCCTTCAATGGGTAGGGACTAATTTTTCCTCTTTCTCAGTATAAGTTGACATACTTCTTGCTTTATTATGCAGATGGTCTTAATGATTACAATCACATTAGTTTTATACACTTTGTCCATAGGTTTAAATTTGCTAAAGTTATTCAATGTTATACTTTTTACATATATCCCTCTGCTCCATGTTTTGCTCTTCCTTATTGTAAACTCGAGTAAGAACAATCATTAGCAACAATTCCAAAGTCCATGGCTATATTTTCTTAATTTTTTTTATCAAAGGACTTAGTCTATTATTATTATTATTATTATTATTATTATTATTATTATTATTATTATTATTATGTTGCTTTAAGCTTATACAAAGTTCCAGGACAAGGACCAAGTGCAGCCACAATTCCCAGCAGTATTGAAGCTAGTGACCTCGAGCTCATCTCTGGTAGAGCCCTTATTTCCCTTTGAAACCTGATTCACCGAGCCTCTCTTATCTGCACTTCTCTAAGAATTCTGGTCTTCAAAACTCCCAGTAGCATGACCCATGAAGCTCTGATTAGAATACTACAGGAACTCTTTCAGCCTGAAACTCCAGTTCTTTCAAATAATTCCACAACCTTGTTGCTCTACTGATGGACCATACGGTCAGGTTTCTCACAAGAGCAGAATCCCTCCTCCATGGTAATAATTTTCTGAATAACTTAGTTATATCATTGCTGTGACAAAATGCCCCACTAAATCATGTTAAGGAAGGAAGGGCTAATTTTGGCTGGATAGGGAAATAAAGCATATCATAGCAGGTAGGAGTGATGACAACACAGGATCTATCTGTTGTCTTGTCGAAGGAATATGAGGAAACAAGCCATATTGGAGACAGAGCCAGGCAATAGATGGTAATGAATATTGTACTCAGCGTGCTTCTCTGTTTTTCCTTTTTTATTCTTCCCAAATCCAACAAAGCAACCTACGAAAAGAAGCAAAGTTCACTCTTCGGTTAAACCTTTAAGAAAGCCATTAGGCACACCTAGAAATGTGTTTCAGTTCAAGCCAGATCCAGTCAAAATGATAATGAAGAGTAATCACTGCTGACTGATCTATATTGTAAATGTTTCAGGTGTTTACACTGTCAGCACACTTGTATCAAGCCTATCACACTCAGCGTATGTCATTTTATGTTGAGGTCTTTGATCTACTTGGACTTGAGTTTTGTGCAGGGTGATAAATATGGATCTGTTTGCATTCTACTGCATGCAGACATCCAGCTCTCCAGCAACATTTGTTGAAGATACTTTCTTTTTTCCAATGTGTATTTCTGACTTCTTTAAAAAACTAATAGATGTTCATAGGTGTGTGAATTTATGTCTAGGGAATTTGATTTAATTCCCTTTCTCAAAGTGTCTTATTTTATAAAATAGTCTACTTTATTTCTAGTGAATTTTTATATCTTGTTTTGACACTAATAGATATAGCACAAGTTGTTTACTATTTACTATTTACTATATATATATCTCTCTCTATATATATCTTTCCTTAATTTTGTGTTTGGGTGTTTGTATTATGTGTTTGTGGTGAATGTAGGTGACTATTTTTCTATATAGTTAGAACCACAGGTTGAGGAATGTATTCAAATATAAATAGATATGGATATGATGCACATTACGCAAAAGCATATTCATGCATTTGACCATTCTTATTATATTTTAATGCAGCATGCTTGAAAGTTTTTAGGATAGAAAGAATTTACTGACATACTGTCAAATATTCTACCAAACAATATGCATAAAAAGTGAGAGAGACTAAATCTATGCTAAATGAAAATCAAATTTCTGTACATCAAGACCTCTACAGAAAAGAGTGATGATAGATAACCAATCTAGGCCAGAGGCTGGGATCAGTATAATTGACTGAAACCAAGCTTTTTATGCCTAGTGATTTTAGTTCTCATTCTAATCAATTGCATAAAACTTTTCATGAAACAAAATTTGTGTTTAAAACTGTTGTAAGAAAAAATATAGTAAAATATATATTTATCTCTTTTCCTGAAAGTCTCCTTTTGTCAAGTTCTATTTGAGCTCATGTTCTGTACAGGTTTAATTTTGACTAGGAGAGAAAGAATAGCTAATGATGGGATGTGCCAAATTGAGAGCAATAGTAGAATACACATTATCAAAACTATAAAAAGGAAAATGAGAATAAAACATTTTGTTCTCTTTGTTGAAAGAACCATATTTGTTAATATTTCCATCAAAAAACAATTTTAAGTATGTCTTTCTTACATTATAAAATGACTCATGTATATGTATATATATATATATACTTTTATTTTTATTTTTATATTAATTACAGTTTATTCACTTTATAGCCCACCTGCAGCCCCCTCCCTCATTCTCTCTCAATCCCACCCTCCCTCCCTCATCTCCTCTGACGCTTCTCACCAAGTCCACTGGTAGGGGAAGTCCTTTTCCTTTTCCACCTGACCCTAGCTTAATCAGATCTCATTAGGACTGGAAGCATTGTCCTTCTCTGTGGCCTGGCAAGGCTGCTACCCACTCAGGGGGATGTGGTCAAAGAGCCTGTCACTGAGTTCATGTCAGAGACAGTCCCTGTTCCCCTTACTAGGAAACCCTCTTGGATACTGAGTTGCATGGGCTACATCTGAGCAGGGATTCTAAGTCATATCCATGAATGGTCCTTGATTGGAGTATTAGTCTCAGAAAATACCCCAGTGCCAGATATTTTGGTACTGTTGCTCTACTTTTGGAGCTCTTGTCCTCTCCAGGTCTTACTATCTCCCCGCTTTTTCATAGGATTCCCTGCACTCTGCCCTAAGTTTGGTTATGAGTCTCAGCATATGCTTTGATACAATGCTGGATAGAGTCTTTCAGAGTCCCTTAGTAGTAGACTCCTATCCTATTCCCTGTTTTCTCCTTCTTCCAATATCCATCCCATTTGTCTTTCTGAGTGGGGATTGATCATCAATCTGACACTTTCTCAGACAATTAGGAATAGTGCTTCCTCAAGATCCAGCTATACCACTTCTAGGCATATATCCAAAATATCCTCAAGTACACAACAAGGACATTTGTTCAACCATGTTTGTAGCAGCTTTATTTGTAATAGCCAGAACTTTGAAACAACCCAGATCTCCCTCAATGGAGGAATGGATATAGAATTTGTGGTACATTTATACAATGTAATACTATCAACAATTAAAAACAAGGAAATCATGAAATTTGCAGGCAAAGGGTGGGATCTAGAAAAGATCCTCCTGAGTGAGGTACTCCAGAAGCAGAAAGACACATGGTATGTACTCACTTATAAGTGGATACTAGCCCAATAATATACTCTAAAAATACTAAAATCTGTACACCTAAAGAAGCATATATGCTTTTTAGCTACTTCAAATCACCAAGTCTTCTCTATAATCAAAAGTTAATTATGTTTACACTTGAATGAAAAGAATGGCCCAGGAGATGGCAAGGAAAATGTTTGGGCTGCACAAATAACTATGATGAAGGAAAATAAGTAGAGTAATTAAAAAGCTAACCATTACCGGATATTCTTATAAAATGAGAAGTAAATGTATTTTGCAACCAGTTCCTGAGGTATGTAACAACCTACAAGGGAAGTCTTAGATTGGGAGCATGATGACCACAGGACATCAGAGAAGATAAACATTATCTGATAGATAATTGTTCTATAAACTCAATATGCAGCTCTTTTAATGAGGGACATGCATCTAGAAAAGGGAACAAAAGAAAGAAGAACTATAAAAGAGGATAGAAATAAACAAAAGAAAAAAACAGTAAGAGAATGACTGTAAAATGAGTAGGAAGGAAAAATAAAAGATAAATGTTAGAAACTCGGAAGGTATTCATGTATGCCGCCCTAAGCAAGGGGGGTCAGAACTTATTCACCACTAGCGTTCACTGATCTCATTGTATTGTAAGGATCTAATATTATGTATATCCAGCCACTTTCACAAGCTCAAGGCTGAACAGAGAAGGAGGCTGGTATAGCCCAACTTTCACCATTTTTTAAGAAAACAGAAAATAAAGAAGTAGCAGCCTACCTCATAAATGTCTCAGCTTATAAAAGTACCATATTTTTAGATCTGAAATTCCCTGTGTCTGTAAGCTCTGTAAGTCTGTGTTTGCCTCCTGTGAGAAGTCGCTGGAGAATTTTGAAACATTTTCTAAGAAAAGAAATGTAAAGGGAGTGTTTTAGAAGATCATGCCAACAATTGGAGTTTTCCACCATATATAAAGGAAGTTGAACAAAACCCTGTATAAACATGAAGACTTAGTGATTGATTCAGTCAAAAACAATTATAACAAACAAAGAGTAGTTTTCTCTCAGAATATTTCTTCTAGTTACCATACCAGGAAAAAAATAGTCACTTTTCCGTAAGCCATTTTTTCATAAGTTAAAACAACAAAAAGAGTGAGGGATAAAGTGTATAATTTTTATCTGCAAGTACATCTAGCAATCAAAGATGATATAAGTACGGAACTGACTTCAATATAAAAGCCTTGTAATAAAGACATCATGCTATGTTGCCCTTTAGAATATGCTTCCCTATCACAGTCCTCTTTGAACAGTTGTGGAAAAATTTTCTGTTTCAGTGCCTTTCGGAAACCTCAGTCTAGAAACCCACTCTGCAATAAACATTTCCAATATCTTTTGGAAATGACCATGAGTCTTGATGATCATAGTAAACCATTTATTGGCAAGTGTGTCCCAGTCCTCTGTAACAGTTTCTCTGTACAAATACAACCATTGAAAATGTGTGAGAAACCAGTGACAGCATAGATTCACTCCAATATGTTTTCCCTATCTTTTAATGAGTGTTTTTATAAGTCATTTTAAGGTTAAAGAAACACTATGTGTTACCTATAAACATGTTAACAGGCGGATACAGGGGAATCTAGGGGTACTTACTGTTTTATCAAGCAGTAAAAACACATAAAATGTGGTTTTGCTCTCTGCTAGTGATTAATACTACAGAATGTTGGCCCATTGAAACCTAGATTTATTCTCCTCTCTAAAACATCAGGGCAAAGTAATTACATGCTTTGTAATCCCCCAAATCCTCTTTAAAGTGGAGAAAATAGCAGTTTGTAGCTTGCAGTGTTTTCATGGGATTGGGCAAGACAGCAATGCAAAGAACTGATCCTAGTTCCTGCATTTGGTACACTTTTACTGTTGGAGCTGTGGATGATGTCCTTTAGCATCATCAGGACCACACTCATCATTTTCAAGGATAAAAGTGTGAACTCAGTGGCTGCCTCTTTGATAGTCTTCCCCTAAATGGAGGGGGGGGGACAGCCTTACCAGGCCACAGAGGAAGTCGATGCAGCCAGGCCTGATGAGACCTGATAGGCTTGGGTCAGGAAGGAGGGAAGAGTCAGTCTCTTATCAGTGAACTGGGGTAGGGGCATGGAAGGAGAAGAAGGAGAGAGGGTGTAATTGGGAGGGGATTTGGAGGGGGCAACAGCTGGGATACAAACTGAATAAATTTCTGGGTTACCTCACTCAAGATGATCTTTTCTAGTTCCCAATATTTGCCTGCAAATTTCATGGTTTTCTTGTTTTTAATAGCTGAGTAGTATTCCATTGTGTAACTGTAGCACAATTTCTGTATCCATTCCTTAGTTGAGGGACATCTAGGTTGTTTTCAGATTCTGGCTATTACCAATAGAGACTCTACAAACATGGTTGAGCAAATGTCTTTGTGTATACTTGAGCATATTTTGGATATATGCCTAGGAATGATACAGCTGGATGGTAAATACTCACTCATAAGTGGTTATTAGACATATAATATAGAATAAACATACTAAAATCTATACTCCTAAAGAAGCTAAACAACATGAAAGACCCTAGGGAAAATGTTCAATCCTCATTCAGAAGGGCAAATGCAATAAATATCAGAAACAGGAAAAGACAGGAAACAGAACAGGAGTCTACCACAGATGGCCTCTGAAAGACTACTGATTGAGGTATTGAAGCAGAGGCTAAGACTTATAACCAAACTTTGGGCAGAATACATAGAATTTTATGAAATAAGAGGGAGATAGAAAGATCTGGAGGGGACAGGAGCTCCAAAAGAAGACCAACAGAGCCAAAAAACAAAAACAAAAACAAAAACAAAAAAAAAACCAAATCAACAATAACAAAAACACCTGTGCCCTTTGGGCCCTAAAAAGAATGATACCCCAACCAAGGACCATGCATGGAGAGGACCTAAAACCCTGGCTTAGATGTTACCCATAGACTCAGTCTTCAAGTGAAGTCCCTTATAAGGGGAGCAGGGACTGTCTCTGGCATGAACTCTGGCTGGCTCTCTGATCAACTCCTCCTGGGTGGTGGAGCCTTGCCAGGCTACAGAGGAAGACAATGCAGCCAGTCCTGATGAGACTTGATAGGGTGGGGTCAGATAGAAGGGGAAGAGGGCTTCCTATTAGTGGGCTAGGTGAGGAGCATAGAGATAGAAGAGGGAGAGAGGGTACGATTGTGATTGGGAGAAGATGAGGGAGCTACAGCCAGTATACAAAGTGAATAAATTGTAATAAATGATTATAATAATAAAAATGAATACACAAAGCAAATAAATTGTAATAAATAAATAGGAAAAAAAGAAAAAAAAGGACAAAAGTGATAATGAAAATGACTATTGCAGTTCTCTTTACAAGGTGTATATACAAGGAAACCAGTTAAAGAAACAAAAGAAAAAATAAAGAAAGTATAGTTTTTCAAACACTAATGCCTCACACTTATGAAAGGCCTGAGGATCCAAAAGAGTCATAGTGGGAAATGAAATTGGAATTCAAGGTAGTAAATACCAGCATTCATTTCTCTGAGAGAAAGTTTGTTTTTCTCATAACTATGTAATTAAACATGGCATCAAGTACATTGCAATTTTCAAGTGAAGAAGCATTAAGTTTACTTTATAAAAGAAAAAAATCATAATTTGAAAAACTGGGCAATGTCATGGAATATTTTAAATGATAGTGCTGTAAAATTTTTCTAGGTGGTATAATTGTATTTATAAATATGACTTTAGTAATTACATTTCAGTGTAGTCTGTTTAAATTGCTGGACTTCTAATCACATATTAAATGAAAAAAAAATTACTTCAGAAAAGAATAATAAGCGAAACAGCCTTTATTTTTGCTGCACTATTTCTTAAAACACAAAGTTTCCATAGGAAATCAGTAAATGTGTCAGTCAAGTGACTAGACTTAAATTGTGTTACTAGTTTTAGATGACCGTATTCTAATGAGGGTGAGAAAGAAAAAGTATGGATTTATATGGGGGTAGGGTAGTATGTAGAATCTGAAAGGAGTTGTGGGATAGAAAACTGTAATTAGAATATATTGCCTAAAAAAAAAATCTATTGAAAAATTATCTCTTACAGTGTATTCTTCTTTGTATTACAATTCTTTATTTTAAATAAAAGAAGTGACACATTACATTTAGGTACCATTCCCACCAGTGAGAGAACACTTTGCTTACATTCCTGATGATAGTTTATAGGGTGGCTTCGGAATGAAGTCCTTATAGAACTCCGCAATCAGGTCCCATGTTCACCTCAGAGGAGGTACCCTTATCTCAATGATTCTGCCACCATCAGTTAAGGATATACCACGTGGTGGGTTGAATAATAAATGTCTCCTAGAGGCTCATGTATTTGAACTCTGGATTTCCCAGTTGGTGGTGCTGTTTAGGAATTTCATAAAACTTTTAAGATGCAGAGATTTGCTGGAGGAAGCATGTTGCTGGGGTTGACTTTGAAGATGGGTAGATTCATCCCACTTTCTGTTCTCCTCTCTGCTTTGTGTTTGTGGATGAAATATGTGATCATCCAACTTCCACTTTCTGCCCCCATGTCATCCTGGCCATAATAGACTCCTTTCCTCTAGATTAACCACAAAACAAGCAAACAAACAAAAAATCTGTTTCTTTCTTAAGTTACTTTTGTGAACAGCATTTTATCACAGCAAACAAACATCGCAAATTTATAATGAAGACTGACTATCAAATCTATAGACTCGCCATCACATCTGCAGCCACTTCATCCCTACTCCTTAATATCCATCACCACGAGAGACCCAAGGCTGTCTTTCCATTTTAGAGGCACAAGAGATAAGTGCCCACGTGACAAAGAGGATCACCACTGCTCCTGAATAACAATAAGCCCCCTTTATCCTGAAAACATTTTCTCTCAGAAACAAGCTCAGTTAATACTTTTGCTAGCTATATTGTCTTTGTTTTTCACAGAATATTTATTAAAAAGGTTTTGCTTTGAATTCAAAACATCTTCAACAGGCTCACAATTTTATGCTCAGTTGTGAGTTTGAGGGCACTGAAATCTCTAGAAAGAGGGTCCTAAGCACATATAAGTATCATGGGGCTTTGAACTACTGCCATGTCCAGTCTGCTTCAACTCTTCCTGGTCAGTAAATCACTACATGAATAGGCTTCCTTTTTTTCCCCCATTCCTGACAATGCACCTCTTCCAACATGAGAGGATGTACTCATTTTGGATATGTATTCAGCCTTCCTTCGGTTGTTGAAGTTTGGTATTTTTTGGTCACAGTGACACGAAAGAAGAATATCAATAATGACTCTCATCTTGTAAGGGATTCAGTATTTTTCATGTATGAACCAGAACCCCTTCAGTGTCAATAAGTTGAATCTGAAATTAAAAATAAATGTGTAATTTGACCTGTGTGAATTAGCTACACAGTCCATGATAGCACATCCAGAATGAATATTCTGCCAGTAGAATGTGAGGAATAAAAGATTTCCATTGAGACCAAAACATTGAATTTCATTTTTAAATAATTTTTGAGACCATAATATAATTACATCATTTCTTCCTTATGTTTCCTACCACCAAGTCCTCCATATACCTCTACATTCTTTTTTTTAACTTTTATTAATTACACTTTATTCATTTTGTATCCCCCCGTAAGCCCCTCCCTCCTCCCCTCCCGATCCCACCCTCCCTCCCCTTTCTGCATGCATGCCCCTCCCCAAGTCCACTGATAGGGGAGGTCCTCCTCTCCTCATGCTCTGTACAAGTAATGTTACCTGAATATATATAATGTATACTTTCAGGGCTTATAATTTAGTTATGCTCCTCTGGAATATACTATTTTTCTTGATCGTCTCTTAACATACCTCAGTTGCCAGTTTCTTTTTTTGAGAGCATGTTGATATTTGCATTTTTATGCTTTTGTTTTTATGCCATGCTGAAATTGTCAGTATTCTATGCCTGAATTCCAATGAACAAATATATGTATTTCAAGGACCAGCAAGTTTTAGTGAATCACAGCACAGAAGAGAAATAACACTTGAAAATCATATGAAGAAATGTCTTAGGCACAGCCAGACATCAGGTACCATATATACGTTCCTATTAAAGATGGGATCAAATTCCTGAAAGTGCTGGGAGTTAAACCTTGTCAAATCTCCATGCATGTAAAATGTTGCTCCAAGAATGGTTCTGAGGCTGGAGCTGTCTTCACAAGATAAGAAACATGATTTGGAAGTGTCTTTCAATTCTGAATTGTATCTGGTATTATTAGAATTACGTTCGTTTTCTCTCTGTTACCTTGCACTGGTGTTGTTGTTGATGATGTTTCCTTTCTCTTTGTGTGCGTGATAGTAAGGTAAATCATAATCCTTGATAACTGTTTCATATGAAGGAAACCAAAGGGAAGTCTAAACCTGTCCACTAAAAATAGTCTGACGCAGATGGTTTTACCAGTGAAGTTGCTGAAGTATGTGAAGGAGGAACCATATTCCTACTAATAAGAACACTTTCTCAAAGCTGACACCTGTTCGCAAAACTATATAAATAGGAAATTGCATGCCTTTCTAGTTGATTAAAAAATCCTTAATAATATGTGAACATACTGAGCCCATCTCAGAGATAAAGATATAAATAATACTATACTAGAAAAGAGACACATTCTAGGAGTTAAATGTCAGCTCAGCATTAGATAAATCAGTTTAATAGTTTCATTGACACAGGACAGAAATCCTGATTATCTCAGTTGAAGCAGAAAATGTAGAAATTGCAGGATACAGTTCAACACTGACTCATGATATATGTTATCAGAATAAGAATTAAAAGGATTGTTATCTTCTAAAAGTATTCACCAGTATCCTAGTTTAACAGGTGTCAGCTTTGGGGGGGGGGGGAAGAAAGCCCTAATCTCAAGTGACTGAAAGAAGACCAATGTCTTGGGAACTCAAGAGAGGCAGAAAGCTCTTCCCTACTTTAGGGTGAGGGGTGTTCTGACGGTTGTGAGGTATCCTGCTTTTGCCTGGGCTCATTAGTGTACCTGAATACTTTCACACTATGTAGAGTCTGCTCTGTATCAATCTCACCTCAATAAAAGAAGTTTAAAGACAAAAAAAGAAAAAAAGAAAAAAGAAATATGATTTGGAAGTCAATACACTAGTATCCACTGAAGAAATTTGCTAGCCTTTGAGATGCACTATTACAACTGACAAAAAAAAAAAAAAAAAAATTCTCATTAGCGTTCCAACAATTCCATGTTGCTCAATTTTATCTTAACATTCCAGTTCAGTTAATCTTGTTAGCACCTACGTGGTTAATGAATGGAAGGTAGTGAGCACCTGGAGAAGGTATTTTTATCTTCCCAAACTTCAGTTAGTTGAAAAAGCAGCCTGTTTCTCCATGTGGTTGAAGCAGAGCAAAACTATGAAACTCCAGCTTGAGGTGAGCAACATGGGAGAGGATCATTGTCACTCCAGGGCTCTGCCATCAGCTCATGTCCTCAGGGGGAGCCATGTACAGAATGCATCCTTTTATAAAAATTGAAGTTTCCACCAAGCACAGTTTCTCATTAGCCTGAACAAATTACTTTAGCACTTCTAAAATGCCAGTCCACTGGAAATGAATTATCTTCCTTCCTTTGTTTCTTTGCAAGCTTTTCTTCACATAATTCTGCCCTCAATTAACCCCACCTTTACTGTTGTGGTTTACATTGTCAAAGTTTTTGTTTAACTTGTTCATGACAGTGGCCACAAGCAAAGATAACTGCTCACTAAGGATCCCTGACAGGAGATTGATAAGTTTGAGTGTGTACCAGGTGAGACCTGATACTAGGGTAAATTGAGAAAAAGCCGGATTGTATTAAAAAAAGAAAAAAAGCAAACAAACAAAAAACTTACTATTCTAAGGACCCAGAGTACTTAAAAGTATCAAATGGAGGGCAGATAGAAACAAAGCATCAGGAAAGTGGAGCTCAATGACTGAATAAAGAAATGGATGGTAAAAAGGGAGGACTGAAAGAGAAAATGGAAATCTTAAGACGTACCTTCTGTTTTTCCTCCAGAGCTAAGCACAGGAAGCCTAAAGGAACCACATTTGATGATTTTGATGATAACAATTTATTTTCACCACTGATTTTCCTTTGTGTGTGTTTTCCCATGGGGAGCGCCTGTGAGAAGTGCTGGATAAAGGGTCTGAGCTGTGAGGAGGATGGCTGAGTCACAAACGCATAGGGGCTAATGAAAGCAAAAGTGATGGGGAAGTAGCAACCGTTCATTTGCATTTTAACTGTTTCCTAATTCATTTGTCATTCAGTGTGTGCAATAGAAATGCCACTGGATAGACACATGATTATTTTGTATTTGAATGTTTTAAAGTAAGAATTATGAGATCAAACTTTGGCTTTACTAAGAAGTGTTCCTTCCCTAGGGTTTGAGTGTCTTTGCTTATTCTCTGACATGTTATTGTAGACCCTTCACACCAAAATAATGCTGTGTTTGTAGATTTTTATTGAATTCTACAAAGCTTCATATTTGGACTCATTTTAAACCCACCCCACTTAAATCATTGCATGAGATTCTTGAATTAAGAGGAAAGCTTCTTAGAGAGCAGGGACTTCCTATTTATTTATTTTTTAAAATTTTTTATTAATTACACTTTATTCATTTTGTATCCCCCCATAAGCCCCTCCTTCTTCCCCTCCTGATCCCACCCTTCCTCCCCTTTCTGCATGCATGCCACTCCCCAAGTCCACTGATAGGGGAGGTTCTCCTCTCCTTTCTGATCTTAGTCTATCAGTTCTCATCAAAAGTGGCTGCATTGTCCTCTACTGTGAGAAGACAATGTTTCTCCCATCTTGTAGCCTTGTACTTGAATGGTTATGATGCCTTCCTTTATACACTTCAAGGAAACATCTCTGGAATATTCACTCTCTGATCATATTAAGTAATTAATTCTACTAAAATTAAATAAAAAACATGTTAGAATAAAATGATTATAATAAATCTGACTGCATAGTATTGCAAAGTAAATTACCTGCATAATCCTAATCAATATCATTTATAGTGCTGCTAAAACATGAATATCTATACTTGTACAAAGACTTACTAGGTAGAACTCACATGGAAAGGCCAGGTAACAAGTTTTGATTTATGTTTTTATTAGAACTACCACCATTGATTTTTTGCCATGCTATAGAAGAGGTCAAGTGTTTTCATGTGTAGTAAACTATCAATAATGCACAAAAGTCTCTTAGCTGCTAAAAATAAGTATATACACATTTCTATTTATTGCACAAAAGAATCTAAACCACACTGAGTTATATGAAGGCAAAGTCAAGAAGGTTTAGAGGCTGTTATTATGTCATAAGTAAAAAAAGTATGTAGGAAAAGATATTGTAAATATTAATGGCTTCCTGGCTGGTATGGACAGAGGGAGGTAAATGCAAAGTATTTGAGAGTAAATAAGCTTTAGAAGCAAGAAAAAATGCTTTAATATTAACATTAATAAAATCATTGTCTTAAATATAATTTTACTGGTATGTAATATATAATATCAGCATAATATTTATTTCAGTTTCACAGAACAAAACAGCTTTTTGTTCTTAGTAATTATGTTTTCCATAAATGTAGACCAGGTTCTTGAGGAAGACTGGCCTAACTATACACCTTAGATAGTTAAAATGAGAGGTCCTGCAGAGATCTTCAGGAGGCAGTCTAGCCCCAGGGCTGTTTGTGAATTTGTTTCAAGTCTGAATTTTGACTAATTAAAAATGGCTTGCCTGTTCAAATATTATTCATGTCTAAAGTCCAGGTGGATGATACATAATTGCATTCTGTGTTTCTATAAAAGCTTGGCTTTCTCAAAAGAGTTTCTATAAAAGTTGTGAGCATGAGAATTTTTTTTTTCTAATTTAAGGTAATGTGCTAGGATGCATAGCATCTATTCTCATGGAATTACTCCTCAAAAATAAGAAAAAGCAAAGTGTATCAGAAAGCAGATAGGGTGTCATTCTGATGTCTTATTACTCCTCTAAGTAGCCTTATTTTTTTTATTAACTTTCTCTAACCAAACATCTTAACATTTCTTTTAAAATTAAATTCAAATATTATGTGAGAGTTACCTTTGTTTCATTCTTTACATTCCCCTCCTTAAAATCGCAGGTAGGTAAAGTTCGGAGTTTCTTTTTATTTTATTTTTAAAAAAATATGTTATGTGGGTTCATTATATATTTTATATATTTCTACTACAGTGTTGCCTTCATATATTTGAAAAGAAATAAGCATTTCTTATTGACCTCTGATTTCAAAGACTCAAAAACACAATATGGGCCATGGTTCTGTCATTGTGGCAGATATTATGGTTCCTAAAGCCTTCAGTGCTTCGGTTACATGATGTGATAATATATATGCTTACAGGGTACTGATTAACGATTACATGGAGAAACTGGGTAGATGCTTTGGTATTTAGATAACTTGATTTTTTGTGCAAAGTGTAGAGAATCAGTTCTCAGTCTGCACAGAGCGCTTCACAAACACGGGAACCCCAGTTCCAGGAGATGTGATGCCTTTCCGAGCTTGTGCATGCAGCAGGTAGGTGTATATCTAGTGCGCATTCATAAATGCAGAAGGGCAGAGACATACAAAGTGAAGATAAACAACTGTTTTAAACGTAGACAACGCATGCAAACAAAACAAAAATAGCATGTAACGTTTGATAGACAGTGGTCCAAAGCAAGTTAGGTATTACAAATATGAAAGCAATAAAATAGAATACATCAAAATGAATATGGAAACACACTGACATTTAATTTTGTCTTGATTTCCTCTCCCACAGGCATTGGTTTTATACGCATACACAGGCACGCCTGGCTTCAGTGTGTGTACTTGGGGATTCAGGTTCTTCATGTTGTGCACTAGGTACACTTTCCTGTTACGAAATCTCAAATCACCTCTTTTACTTCTGTTTCAAGATAATGTGTTACGAGTTTCCAGAGTTGCAAATGCATGTTAGAAAAGCTCTTGAGTCTTATGAAATTCTGGCTGAATGTAATTGTTATATTTATTTTATTGTTTGAGGGACTGCTTTTATGGGTGTCAGAAATAACACTTATGATGAGGAAGATCATGTGTTACTTTTACTTTACTGTGACTGATATACACAATGCTCCTTTTCTAACACGTGGCTGTACCTGCTGTAACACTCTTCTGTACAGTGGCATTATTTTGCTAAGGTGATATATATATTAGTATGTAATAAATTAGAAAGCAAAATAGGGTTATTATAAAGTAAATCCTGATTAGAGTCTGATTCATCACTGGGAAAAATAATATTTTTTTTAAAAAATTTGATTTCTAGAAAAAAAAAAAACTATTGGTTTAGATAAAAATGGCCCCAGAAGCTCCTATAGTCCACAGCTGGTGAGTCCATTTGGGAAAGATTAGAAGGTACAACTTTCAGAAAGTTTATAGACAGTTTATAGAAATTGGTTAGGTTATCCCAAATAAAGCAAAATGTATGTTGGGTTAAATGTGTGTGACCAGAAGGGAAAAGATGAAAACTGAGACCTCAAGTTCCTTAAACTAGGAAGAAAATGGTACATACTCCTGGGGAAGATATTAATATGTCTCATCAAAATCAATCACAAGTTGTGCCCATTGTCCAAACACAGAATATCACAGAGATTGTTTGTCCAAATTTATAAGGTGGATACTCTTGAAGTACCAAACCTAAAATGTTTGACTGACCTGCCTGTGTGGCTAGATCAATGGCCCTAACTAAGGAAAAGAATGTAGACACTTGAATAGCTGGTGCAAGAACAAATGGAGGCTCAATATACAGAAGAGTCTGCAAACCCATGAAGTTCTCCTGTGTTTGTTATAAAATCAAAACAAACAAACAAACAAACAAATCTCAGTAAAATAGAGGATTTATGAGTGGTGGAGAGAGTAATTCAACCAAAGGGTCCTTAGAGCCTGAAATTTCTTTACCTTTTTTACTACTTAAATCATGCCTATGATAGTAATTTGTTTAAAAGATTGCTTTTTTAGAATCATTTTGCATGAGCAAGATAGGGAAAGGTTTGCTTTCTTAGCACCTACTTACAATAATAGTGGTTCAATAAAGAAATATCATTAGAAAGTGCTTTCAGGGGGAATTTTAAGTTGTCTAATTTTTTTTTTTTTTGCTACATCCAATAGATATAATTTGTAGGCAATTTCCTCATCCTATTATTTATCATTACATGAATGATATTTTGTTGGCTGAATCTGATGCTGATATTTTAGATAAAACATTTAAGAAAACACAAAGAATTTTGCAGTGCTGGGAATTACAGACTGCTCCAGAAAAAAAACAGTCTGTACACCATACTATTGATACATTCTCAGGGTTTCACTGGGCAACTGCTTTGAGTTCAGAAAAATCTGATTCGACAATTACACATTTATTGGAAATAACAGCAATTGTGAGGATACGTACACAATTTAAGATTGATAACGCTTCTGAATATGTATCAAGTAAGTTGAAGCAATTTGTTGCATATTATAACATAAAGTGCATTTCAGGCATATCACACAATCCTTCAAGACAAGCAGAAGTAGAAAGATCTACTTGCATGTGTTAAAGAGACCCTTATAAAACAAGAAGGAAGAGTAAAGAAACCCAGGGACAATTAGTGCTTTGTTAACTTTAAACTTTCTTAATGTTAATGAAAAAGGAACAACACCAGCTGAGAGACAATGGGATATAGAAAACTCTGGAATTGAATTTAATTAAATTCTATATTATAAGGATGTGCTAACAGAAGAAGGAAAGCCTTTGCATTGAGGATGCAGTTTTGTTTATGTTTCTACAGGCAATGAAAAAATATGGTGACTTTCAAAATGTTTAAAGATTAGATTTGACCAGAGAAGACCTCCTGCTAGCTGAGACATAAATGTCTCTGCAGAGCCAATCAATCTTTTTGGATACCTGTATTCCACATGACTTATTATTACATGCCATTCTTCCATATGAATGACATATACATGGAATTCATATGAAATAGATGCATAGATGGAGATTTATAGTACAGTGTCATACATGCTAAAACATAGAGCAGAAAATCATCTTTAGCTGATTTGTGCACACCACATTTTCCATAAATATAATAATGCAGAAATTTACCTGCAATGTTACCTTTAAAAGTTTTTGTCTAATTAGTTTTCAAATTAGAAATATCAGACATCGATGAAGACAAAGAAAGTGTCACAGATGACCCAGTCTCGTAGATTGCCTTAGTCATCTTCAAACTGATTCACTACAATGGTCTATCCTCACAGACTACTTCAGTCAGGACTTCAGTTAAACCTTTGCCCAGAGAGAGCAGGAAGAAATTCTAGGAACAGAATACTGCAATTTACAAGAGGTAGGGTGGGTGGTTTGGGGTAGTTTTTGGGTTAGATATGTTTGTTGCCTTTAGGGATGATGGTTATAAGTTGTATTGATCATGGTCAGGGAGAAAACAAAGTAAAAGATGCTAGAATCGGGGATCTTTATCTGTCTTTCTCTTTTTGTCCTCTATCCTTCTTCCTCTCCTATCAGTGTTATGATAAGGGATGAGGAAAGGGGAGGATAAAGGAAAAGAAGGGAGGGGTAGAAGTGATAGAGGGATGATAAGATAAAAGATAAATTATTATATCTCCTTTTATACTAGAAATCAACAAGACTCAAGAATTTTATATTGGTATAGATTGTCATGTATTGATAGAAATTGAAGGTTATTTTGCTTAATGTTGCTTAATTTATTGTACATATGCAACTCATTTAAAAATATAATGTAAAGTGCTAGTCTTATGAAAGCTACTATTGCAAACTTTTAGGATAATTAGAAATGCAAGTTAGTAGTTAGTCACCTATAAATAATCTTACTTGTAATAAGATTAAACTAAACTACTTGGTACTAGTTTAGCTAATTACAGAAATATACTTTATTTAGCCTCCTGTATAAATTTTCAATGTTAAGCAGATAGTATGTAGCTAGAAACAAACAAAATTTGTCTCTCCAGATATAATATAGACAAATAGATAGACTTTAAACACGTCAGAAATTCACAAGATATGGAATTTAAGAAGTTTTAATAATAAAAGGCTCTTCTGACAGGCATATCTGCTCCTGGCAGCACCTCCAGACTATTTCAAAGATGATGGTGAAGTTATTTTGTGCACCACTGTAGTACAATAATATGTTGTAGTAGGTCAGTATTAATAATTGGTTTTATTAATATCCTTAGATACATGAGCAATAATATTGGCTTAATCATATCCAGTGAATCATCAAGACCCTAGAAAACACACAAAAGTATATGATGAAAAGATAGCAGTAACAAAAATAATGAAAAATGATATAACAGGAGATAATTTCAATGCTACATAAACAAAAGATAAAATAAATCATAAAAAATAAAAAAATACATAAATCTAATAAAATTATGAAGCCTAGCATGATGTCATTCAAGGAAGATATTAAATAAAAAATGAGTTTAGATGATGTCATCATAATTGTAAAATGAACAAGTATACATCAATGGTATTCTTTCTTTGTTACATTAAGAAAAAAATACTTTATTCATTTCTTCTTGACCTTCTAGGTTGGCTCTGTAAGCCTCTTTGTTTTTTGTTTTTTCCTCTTTATTTCTCAGTTTCCATTTCTACAGTTTAGTTTTCTAGCAATATATAAATGTCTATGTGCTTTACAATCACTTAATGTTCTGAATGTATTTTCTGTTATTTTTTCTATGTATTCTTGCAATTATTTCAGCAGGATAATTGAGAAGAGAAGACATAAATATTTCTAGTTGACCATCATTATTTTCATAATCGAATGGACAAAATACATTTTTAAAGACAATATTCTAAATGTTTAATAATTTATATTAGCATATATGTGGTAGAATGTTTGCATATACATTCATTTTTGTCTATTTATGTACCTGTCCACTTAGATATATTGATTCACTAATATTTGAATTCAGAAAAATATAATAAGTGTCAGGACAGTAGGAGAATAGTAAGAATACTGAATAATTGTGTGGTAGAATAGAGAAATGATGGTGCTTTACTTTAGTTTTATCATGTAATAATTTTGTTTCTCCATTTATCTAGGTTGAAAGTTTGGTGAGTATAGTAGTCTGAGCTGGCATCCATGCTCTCTTAGAGTCTGTGGAATATTTGTCTGGGCCCTTCTGCCTTTTAGAGTCTTCACTTAACAGTAAAGTGACATTGTTACAGTTTGCCTCATATGTTACTTTGTCTTTTTTCCTTGTGCCTTTTAATATTCTTTCTTTGTTCTGTATGATCATTGTTGCTATTATTATGTTTGCATGGTTGGTTTTTAGTCTAATCTATTTTTTATCTGTTTGCTTCTTGTACCTATATAGGCTCCTCCTTCTTTAGGTTAAGAATTTACTTCTATGATTTTGTTAAAAATTTGTCATGAGCTTTGGAACTCTTATTTTTCTCCCTCCACTATTTCTACTATTAATAAATTTGATCTTTTCATAGTATCCCAGATTTCTTAGACTTTTGAGTCTTCCACAGAATTATGTTTCACATTCTTGTTTTCTACCTGATTATACTACTTTGGTTGGCTTTGAACTGTCAGGAGATATACTTGGCTGGTGAATTAGGTCATGTGGGTACACTCATTGGCCCTTTGACTTTGTAGCACAAGTCCTCTTTTGTAATTTTTGTTTGTTTGTTTCCGAGTCCAACTTAATTTTAATTGATTCTGGATAATGTTCATGGTGTCATGAGAGTGCTATCCTTTTCCCATCATTATGTACTCAAATTCTCTGAACTAAATGGTCAAAATGAAAGAGAAGTAGTAGGAGGAGGAGGAGGAGGAACATCAGAGGAAGGAGAGAGGAGAAAGAAAAAACAAATTTCTCCTGCCATAAAATGTTGTTTTTCATAGATTTTATTGTCAATTTGATGCAAACTAGAGTAATCTGAAAAGAGGGAACTTCAACTGAAGAATTTTTCAGGTCAGATTAGTCTATGGGAATGTTCATTGATATCGATGTTGGAGGCTACGACCCCTGTGAGCAGCATCATTCCCTAAGTTGTCTGTACTTCACAAAAAAACCATGTCAGCATGAGCCACATAGAGATATAAAGAAAATCAGCAAACAGAATTGTACTGTGGGTGCTCTGGACTGATTTTCTTGAATTATGGACAGTGATCTGGAAGTATAAGCCAAAATAAAGTTTTTGGTTTTTTTTTTAACTGTACTTGTCTTGGTATATTTTATTTGTCACAATGACAGCAGTCAAGTTAGTTTAGTTGTTTCTGTTAGCTACTGTGATCACGCTGATGGAATAGAGCCACTACCTTTCCGAGCTCTAAGATTCCCATACTGTAATTAAAGGAAAACTTGTTATGTACAGCTTTAGAATTGAGAGAATCAATGACAATAGAATCTCTGTCTTGTTATCTACGTCTCCTGACATCCAGAATTCTCTTTTGGCTTTAAACATTCTTGAAAATGCAGTTATGATACATTCTTGGATAAAATACTAAGACACTAGGCAGACTTTGGCAATTGCCACATATGCATGCCAACAAACCTTCAGCATCCTCACAAGACCTTAATGTCATTATGATATCATTATCATTGCACTTTACAAACACACACACACACACACACACACACACACACACACACTGTTTTTATTTTGTTTGTTTATTTAAAGAAATGGAAAGAAATACCATAAAAGAAGCTATACTTAAGAAACAAACTTAACCTTCATGAATATGCCACTGCACTTATCAATATTCATTAATACTCTTTAACACTGCACAATACAGAATCCAGTGATTTGCCTACATTAGAAGAAAGTATTTCAGCCTCAGGAGTGTACTGTCAACTTGTTTTGCTAAACAAACTTCTATGGAAATTTTTACTCATCTAATTTTTTTTCTCCAAATTATAAGAATCTAATGCTTTATGTGGTAACAAAAGGGTGGCAGTGTTTGACCAAATAAAGACAATAAGATGGACTAAAGAAGAATAAGTGGCTGATTTGCTATTGATGTGCTATTTTTTTCCATTTACCTGAATCTTTTATTTTTAATATTAGTTATAGTTTGTTAACTTTATATCCCTGCTGTATCCCACTCCCTCTTTCCTTCCCAATCCCACTCCTTCCTGCCCCTTTCCAAGTCCACTGATGAGGGAGAACCTCCTCCCCTTACATTAGATACTGGTTTATCAGGTGTCTTTAGGACTGCCTGCATTGGTAGCTCAGTATCCAAGTGGGTACCCTAATAAGGGGAACAGGGACTATTTCTGACATGAACTCAATGGCGGGCTCTTTGACACCGCCCCCCCCCCAGGGAGGAGCAGCCTTATTGATGTGCTATTAATGACACTGGTTTTTGTTTCCATAAGCAATTCACTGAAACTCTGCTTTGTAATAGATTGTAAACCTTTTGAAAATATTAACTTCTTTATGTTTCTCCTCCCCTTGCCCTAACACAATTTTATCTATTGCCTGTACTTTTTTCTAGATGGTCTCTTAAATATACCGTTAGGAAACTTCATCTGTTCTTCTTATGTTAATCTCTACATTTGTGTCACGCACTCAGTTGTGTGGGCAACACCTCAAAAATGGTATTCACTGAGTGAAAAGTAAACAAAATTAAAATTTGAGTTCTCTGTCTCCACTCTGCTGTCTAACTAAAGCACACACTATATTAGGCCATGACCATCTTTTCCTCACACTTCCATAAAGGGGATATAATTTACTGAATATTTTGAGTCATTTCATAACACCTATTACATAACACTCAGCGTTCATTGCATTAAAGAAATGAGAAGTAGTACTGGAACACTGCATCTTTCTTTGCTCCTAATACAAATAAAGTATGCTGCTAGCAAAACAGTCAAAAATATTTGTCCATAAATAATAATTACAAATTTAAAATTTTAATATTCAAAATGTGGGAAAATCACAGCAATTGAAATTTATTAAAATTATATGTTAACACAGAAAATTGTTATGGGAAAATAAAAATGTCAGAGTTAAAGATGAATAGTGTCATTGTTTTGTGATCTGTTTATGGTAAGTAGATAATATGTTTTGAGCTCTTTATGATATACAGTAGTAACAGGAATAATTGTGTAATTAAGATGGCATGATGCCATCTATTACAGTCTCCACTGACTAGAGAGGTGACAGATGGGTAATTTCAAGCTTTTAGTTGCAGAAAGGGAATAGGCTTATTGCTTCATATGTCAGGTAAGCCACTTTGCAGGCATCTTCAACTTCATTAAAACTTTCCCATCTTAAACCAAATGCATGTCAATATGGAATATAGCTTGTTTGGGGATATTTATGCTTCACCTGTCTCATTGCTTCATCTGTCCTGTGTCATTTTTTTCTGTGCATAATTCCTCTACAAAGTTAGTGATGAATTTGGCAGTATTCCTGCTACTCTTGGAAACAAGATAATTAGACCTGGAAATTGAGCCATTGCCCCGTAGCTAAACATTTTCTTTTCCTCCAATTTGACCTAAAACAAAGCAGAAATAAGTGAATGCTCTTCACCTTTGCTTCCACTTACTGAAAATGTGATTCCTTCATCTTATATTGTCAGTTGAAGAACGAATGGAGGACCACCGCCACTCTAATTCCTCAGAACATTTAACATGTAATAGTGCTGCTTTTTTAGACAACAGTTATTCTAATGAAGTTAAATAACAATTCTATGGAATATACATTATAATGAATCTTTTACCCAGTTAAAAACAACATTAGGCAATTTATGTGCTTTAAGCACTTTCATTGCGGCATTTTAATTTGAAATATATATCATATAAATTTATATATATATATATATATATATATATATATATATATA
>NW_026596244.1:932983-982314 GCF_907164565.1 Psammomys obesus | reverse complement strand
TATATATATATATATATATATATATATATATATATATAGTCTGTGTGTGTGTGTGTGTGTGAATGAGTACATTTTACTTATATTCCTAAATTACTGCCCTCTCCCTTCTCAAGTTCTTTTCCTGTTCTGCTTCCTCCTCGAAATTGCTCTCCTTACTATGTCTATTATGCATCCTTTACTTCTCCTTTGACTCACCCTCACCACCTTTTTCTTTCTAATTAAGCAACCACGCCTTCAGCACACAAACACTTAAATATAGATTCTGCATGTTATAGAAAGCATGCATTCTCTTTCTCCCAATCGTAGCTTTTTTCACTTAGCATGAAGTTCTATCCATTTTTTCTAGCAAAAATCATTATTTTACTATCCTTTAGATTCTGTAGTGAAAAATCACACATGCACACACGCACACAAACAAAACATTTATAATTTTCTCTTTCCATTCTTCTGGTATAGATAATTATTAGTTAACCTTTCCTTTCTTTAAATTTTATTAACTTTAATTTTTTAGCAATTTTTATCTAAACTATAAATTTAAATCATATCTACTCATAGCACCCCACTCAAATCCTTTATAATCCTGCCGTATTGCCTTTCACCCTGGATAAAGAAGAATCCACAGGTGGTCATATCACTAATAAATAATAGAATGATCGTTCTTCCCCTATCAACTCTTTACTGCCTGCATAACTTCATGGTGAGCCCTGTAGTTCATCAATACCGACTATGCTGGGATTTTGGCTAGATTGACTTTTATAAGTACTGTTTTTATTTCTTCTTTAATAATATTCAACTTTGTTCATTTATCCAATTTCAACAGATTTTGGTGGTTTTTTTGCTTTTGCAATTCTTTTTATTAATTAAATTTTATTTGTTAATATTAATTAGAGTTTATTCATTTTGTATTCCATGTGTATCCTTCTCCCTCATTCCCTTCCAATCCCACCCTCCTTCTCTCATCCCCTCCCATTCCCCTCTCCAAGTCCACTGATAGGAGAAGTCCTCCTCCCCTTCTATCTGACACTAGCTTGTCAGGTATCAAAAGTACTGGCTGCAATGTCCTCCTCTGTGGTCTGGCAAGCCTGCTACCCTTGGGGGAGGGGAAATCAAAGAGCCAGCCACTGAGTTCATGTCAGAGACAGTCCCTGTTCCCCTTTTAGGGAACCCGCTTTGATATTGAGCTGCCATGGTCTACATCTGAGCAGAGGTTCTAGGTTATATCCATGAATAGTCCCTGGTTGGAGTATCAGTCTCAGAAAAGACCCCTGTGCCCAGATATTTTGGTTCTGTTGCTCTCCTTGTGAAGATCCTGAACCCTCCAGGTCTTTCTATCTCTGCCTTCTTTCATAAGATTCCCTGTACTCTGCCCAAAGTTTGGTTATGAGTCTCAGCATCTGCTTTTATACACTGCTGGACAGAGTCTTTCAGAGGCCCTCTGTGGTAGGCTCCTGTCCTGTTTCCTGTTTTCTCCTTCTTCCAATACCCATCCTGTTTGCTTTTCTGCATCAGGATTGATCATCTTACCCAGGGACCTCCTACTTACTTCACTTCTTTAGGTGTACAGATTTTAGTATGTTTATCCTATATTATAGGTCTAGTATTCACTTATAAGTGAATATGTACTGTGTGTGTCTTTCTGCTTCTGGGATACCTCACTCAGGATAATCTTTTCTAGATCTCACCATTTGCCTGCAAATGTCATGATTTCCTTGTTTTTAATTGCTGAGTAGTATTCCATTGTGTAAATGTAACACAATTTCTGTATCCATTCCTCCATTGAGGTACATCTGGGTTGTTTCCTGGTTCCGACTATTACGAATAAAGCTGCTATGACCATGGTTGAACAAATGTTCTTGTTGTGTTGTTGAACATCTTTTGGATATAGGCTTAGGAGTGCTATAGCTGGATCTTGAGGAAGTGTTATTCCTAATTGTCTGAGAAAGCACCAGCTTGCATGCAAGATATTTATTGTTTGTCTTGTGTACATTTGGGAGAGAGCTCTTCTTCCTCTCCTGCTGGCTGTCTTTTTCTCTGGTGACTGTCTAAACCTGTAGGCTGGACAGTCCTCTGGTGACTGTTCCATTCAGCAAGGCCAATGTTTCTTGGCGACTGTCTCATTCTGTAGGCTTTCTGTCTCTCTGGAGACTGCTTTGTTGTTGTGCTGATTTTTTTTTTAACTAGCTGTAACATTATTTGTCATTATTTGGTGTTATTTTCTATGGTCTTTCAGTCATTTTTAATTTCTAGATTTCCAAATGTTTTCTCTAGCATTTTCAGAGTTTGGGGTGTCAAATCAAACTAAAATCTTTGATCCAATTTACCTTGATTTCTGTGCATGTAAATGAGAGAAAGGAAATAGTTTCATTCTTCTTCCATATGTGGAAATGCACCTTTCCCAGCATCCTTTGTTAAACATGAACTTTGTAAAACATATGTATGTTTTTCTTTATTGTCTTTTAATGTTTTATCCTTACGGTTTTAATGCAATACATCATATCTCTGTGTGTAGCGTAATGTGATTAATTTTCTTTTCCTACACAAATCCCATTTTTTTTCTCTCTCTCTTTTATTTTGTCTTTTGGTTTTGCCAAGAACTTATGAATTGTACTAAACATGGAGACAGCTTAGTCTTCATAAGGGTAGCAGGGGCTCTCTCTGATATGAACTCTGTTGCCTGCTCTTTGATCACTAGGCAACAGAGGAAGAGGATGCAGGTAGTTCTGATGAGACTTGATAGCTGCAGTCAGATGATAGGAGAGGACATCATCCCCTTTCTGAGGAGTAGTGGAGGGAGAGAGGAGAGAAGAGGTGGGAGAGTGGGTTGTGAAGGAGACAAGGGAGGGGCCTACAATCAATCAGGATATAAAATGAATAAATTATAAAAAATTAAAAATAAAATAAAACAACAACAACAAAGAATTGAGAACTGTCCCATCTTGTAGGCTGTCCATTTATCTGGTGACCGTCCCACTCAGCATGCTGTCTGTTTAACTGGTGACTGTCCCATGCTGTAGGTTGTCTGTTTCCCTGGGGACTGCATTGTTGCTGTGCTGAGATATTCTGTTTAGTTGATAAGGTCAGCATTCACAGTTATAAACTCTCTTAAAACCTGCCTTGTTTGTACCTCTGAAATTATTGTAATTGAGACATTAATTTTTATTTGACACTAGGATTACACTTTTTACCTCATCAAGAATAGTTTTTTAACACAATATATTCTGATTACACTTTTATCTCCCACCACTCTCAGATTTTTCCCATGTCTTCTCCCATCTGAATCCACACTCTTTCTGCCTCTCTTACTAGAAAACAAATGGACTTCAAAAGACTAATCACAGTAATAAAATAAAACAGAAGAAAAACAAACAAACTACAAACCAGAACAAGACAAAACAAACAAACATTAAACACTGAAACAAAGAAAAGGCAGAAGCATATATAAACACAGAGATACTTTCACATGTAGAAAAACCATAAAAACACAAAACTAGAAACCATAATATATACATAAAAGGCCTGAAAAAATTCTGACAGACATTAGAGACAAACAGCTTCTACAAATGCTTTTTATTTAGTTTTGTGTTGACCATCTAAACTTGGAAACGGTGCCTGTCCTTAGTGGGAACTAGAAAAGATCATCCCGATTGAGGTAACCCAGAAGCAGAAAGACAGGAAAGGCATATTCTCACTTATAAGTGAATATTAGATATATATTACTGGATAAACATACTAAAATCTATACACCTAAAGAATCTAAGCAAGAAAGAGGACTCAGGGTAAGATGATCCTCACTCAGAAAGACAAATGGGATAGACATCCAAAGAAGGAGAAAACAGGGAACAGGAGAGGAGCCTACCACAGAGGGCCTCTGACAGACTCTACCCAGCAGGGTATCAAAGCAGATGCTGAGACTCATAACGAAACTTAGGGTAGATTGCAGAGAATCTTATGAAAGAAGGGAGAGATAGAAAGACCTGGAAAGCACAGGAGCTCCACAAGGAGAGCAACAGGACCAAAAATTCTGCCCTCACTGGTCCTGTAGAGACTGATTAATCAATGAAAAACAATGCATGGAGAGGACCTACATTCCCTGCTCAGATGTATCCCATGGCAGCTCAGTTTTCAAATCAGTTTCCTTTTAAGGGGAGCAGGGGCTGTCTTTGACCTGAACTAAGTGGACAGCTCTCTGATCATCTCCCCCTGGGGGTGTACCCTTACTAGGCCACAGAGGAAGATGATGCAGCCAACCTTGATGCAACCTGATGGGCTAGGGTCAAACAAAATGAGAGGAGGTCCTCCCTATCAGGGACTAGAGAATGGGCACATTGGAAGAAGAGGGAGGGTTCTAATGGGAGGAAGGAGGAGATGAGGGAGGGGGCTTCAGCAGGGATACAAAATGAATAAATTGTAATAAATAAATGAATAAATAAATAGTGAGCTTAGGAGAAAATTACATTTTCCTTTGTGAGTTCTTATTCCTTGTAGATATCTTCCAGGTTAATCATATGTTCACTTTACCTCAAGATCCTGGGATTCCGCAAGGCCCAGACCCATGTAAACTATGTGCATGCTGCCACAGTCTCTGCGGGTTGCTGCTGCTGCGTTCAGAAAGCTTTTTGTGTTTGGTGTCCACTGCTCTCTCTGGCTCTGACAGTCTTTCTGTCTCCTCTTCTACATGGTTCTGAGCCCTGAAGGGAGGAAATTAGTGAGTTTAATGGAGATATCCCACTTATAGTGTCCCAAGGTCTTTCAATCTCAGCAAATTGCCCAGATGTGGTTATCTGCATTTGTTCCCATCTGCTGCAGGAGCAGGCTTCTCTTTTGATGCTACTTAAAAATCATAATTTAGCCACTCCTGATGAGACCTAACAGACTAGGATCAGAAGGAAGAAAAAGAAACCCTCCCCTACCAGTGGACTTGGGAACGGGAGTGTGTGGAGAAGAGGGGAGGAAGGGAAGGATTGTGAGGGGAGGAGGGAGGAAACTAGAGGGGAGATACAAAGTAAATAAAGTATAATTTAAAAAAATAAGGGAGAATGTTTTATTAATAAATTATATAAAAATACTAAATAAAGTATATTTGTATTAAAAGGAAAAAATAATTTAATTTAAATTTTGTACTAAAATGGTAGTATTTGGTTTACCTAGGTAAATAAATGCTTTTTTTCTAAAGGTGCTGTTATCACACTGTGTTATCATAGTGGCAAGGCCTGGATCTAAGATATTTTCTTATCATCAAAATGGGAAATATCTCTCACATTTTAAACAGTAAATACTATTTCCCCGTTTTAATTATCCCTTACTCAAACTCACTGTCACAAAATTTAACTACTCTCTCTCCCTCATCTCACCTTCTCTCTCTTATCTCCATCTCTCTCTCTCTGTCATACATGATCATAGTGTGTGTGTGTGTGTGTGTGTGTTTGTGTGTGTGTGTGTGAGTTAAAGTATATATCCTTTGCTTCTAAAATCATGAGCTCAGGAAATTGATTAAGATACTGTTTCATTTCTGTTGAGACAGCACATTTTTATTTAAAGTTTTAACCGAGCCTGAATGTACACTACACATACCATGTTTGCTAGTAGATTAAATGGATTTTCTTAAAGGTAAATTTTGAATATATTTCACACTGATTTCCCTTTTCTCAAAAATGTTAGGAACTTCAGGACTTTCATTCACATTATGTAATTAAAACCCTGATTAAAATAGAATGAGAAAAATGAAGAATGAAATTAAAAAAAGATTGAAAGTTTCTTTCCTGTATTTCACTTAAGAAGATATAAATACATTTACTAATTTCAGGTTCCATTTTATTATATTTAATGATATATACCTCAGGAAATACAAATGCTTACAAAGTATAAAATAGTGGTAAACTCTTTTTTGTGGTTTTCATAGTTTTTAATCTATATTAGACATAACATGTATAATATTGAATAGATGAATGTTGCAAAAGGATTTCATATATATTGTATATGAAATATATATATAATATCTTCACATATCAGACTCATACTAAAATTGATTGTTTTAGTCATCTGAATCTGTCAAGCTAAGCATTCAAAAATAAAGTAATCTCTTTGCCTTCAAAAGTTACAGGAATATAAATAGTGAACATTACATGACAATTCAACTTGAAATACAAAATTCCTTCTTTTTAATTGCTGAGTAGTATTTCATTGTGTACATGTATCACAACTTCTGTATCCATTCCTCCATTTGATCACCGCCTCCTGAGAGGGGAGCAGCCTTACCAAGTCACAGAGAAAAACAATGCAGCCAGTCCTGATAAGACCTGATTGGATAGCTTCAGATGGAAGGGGAGGAGGAGTTTTTATGTTCATTTTCTCTGTATATGCCACTAATTATGCCTCTACTTGTGCCTTCATTTGTTTGGCTGTATTTGCCTGAATTTCTCTGAGAGCTTTGTTCGTTTCTTTATTTGCCTCCATTTGTATGGCTATTTCTTTGAGAGCTTTCATTTTCCTTTTTATATGCCTCTATTAACTGGATAAGCATAGTTTTAAAATAATTTTCCTATGTTTCTGATTGATTGGAGTATCCATTGATTTGGGGGTTGCTGGTGAAGCCATGATGTCCTGATTTTTGCTGGATCTGTTCTTACGCAGACCTCTGGCCATCTGCTTATCCTTAACTTTTACTGTTTGTTCCTGGAGCCTGTACTTCAGAATGGGTCCGTCTTTCTCTGGTGTCTGGAGTATTCTTCAGGAAGATGAGTGAGGTCCACCGGTTTGAGACTGTGTGTTGGTGTTTCAGCTGTAGCTAAGAAAGGAAGTTCACAGGCAAGGGTGCACACGTGGATGCAAGCAAGCACAGTGCAGTCGTGTGTGTGGAGGCGTGCTTTTGAAGGACAGGGGTACTAGAGTGTGTAGATGTCTGCAATGCGGGGCTTAAGCGCAGGAGGGGTGTGGGTGCTTGCACCTTTCGTGGGCGCAATGTGCCTGTGCAGGTTCCCTGAATACCTCAGTGGCCTACAGGCCTGTCATACTGTCTTCCTGGTGTTCAGATCTGTCTTGGCTCCAGGATTTGTTTGCCTGGACTCCACTGGTAGACCCACAGAACAGGGGCTTTCATGTTGGGAATGCTGTCCCAAGAATCCCTAAGTTTCCCACATTGGGTGTGTGGGTGGGTGGGATCTGTTATCTGGCTGCTAGCATAGAGGGTCCCTGGATCTGGAGTTCTGCATGCGTTCATTTGAAGGCACCCTCACTTGCTAGCAGGCCTAATCGGAAAGCACAGCTAGCTATCCCCCTGTTTTCTACTCTCCGATTTGAGTCTGCAAGAGCAAATGAGAGTGTAGGAGATCCATCAGCTCAGTGGTATCCACTGTTTTTGTACCGGGCAGGGAGACCCTTACTTGGGGTGGCCGCTTTGGTTGTCTCAGCCATGGAGCATGGAGGCTCCTGTTAGGTCCAGCTGTCACCCCATTGCCACTGCTGCAGACCTGGGAGTCAGGTACAGTCGCTTGCTGGGAGGCGCTGAGAAACCTTGTACAGCTGCCTGAAGAACTGGGAGGCTGGCACAGTGGCCTGCTTGGAGGCTCACATAGCCGCCCGCCCACTGCAGCCACAGTACTGGGAGGCCCGTACAGAAGCCCACTGGGAGGCCCTGGGACCCCTCTAAGCTGCCTGTGGACCTGGTACACCCGAACAGCCTCCTGCTACTGCCTGCCTCTGCCATCCCAGTTACAGAGCCCCGCTTGGAACAGAGGGTACCGTGGGCCACCTCTGCCAAGGAGGTAAGAGGGAGGTCTGTCAAGAGGAAATGCAGGGGTGTTGAATATTCACCATTCTCAGTCCTGGAGACGTCTCCGGGTGACCTGGAAAAGGTCTCAGGTCATGGGGTGTCCCCTATCGCCCAGGAAGCATCAGTGTGGATGTTCTCGCTTCAGCCGCCCCTCCACTCACCAATTTCGGAATTTCGGATCCTGTGCCCCTTATATGGTGCACACTGGTGGCCACCATCTTTGATGGCCCCGACTATTCACAGTTTCAACGAATGAGCTCTCATCAAAGTGTCCCTTTAGTTTCTTATCAGCGTAATTAAGACGTAAACAATTCATAGAGTGCCATTCTTGAAACAAAACTGGAAAGCGCGTACTCAAATGAAATTATATTGAAAAGTCTTCACAGCTTAGAGTTACAATTAGACAGTAACAGATAAAATCTTGAAAAAGTCTTGGCACATACTGTCTATTCCATCTACAGAAATATATGATTTTTTAAATTTTAAAATAATGCAAAAGAAAGGCAGTGTTCTTCATTTAGGGTTTTCTATCACTATTAAATAAATAGTTTTAAATTGGTTTGTTGTACAACTTCACAAATATATATGTGTGTGTGTATATATTATATATATATTTTCAATATATATTTACTAGCCTATATTGTTTTATCTTAAATAAATAAAGGATCATAAAATAAAATGTAAAAGTCCTATTTACTGTAAGGAGAAATGAGGGTTTTATATAGGTAATCAATCTGTGTAGCACTTGCAGTAAGATGATCATTAATTTGAAGTCAGTTTAATCTAAATATCAAAAGCCTATCTCTAATTAGGGGACAATTAGACGCGTACAAAAATTTATTTTTATTGTATAGAAATATGTGCATATATACGAAATTCAATATATGAATAGCCAGTGATTTTTCTGGTGGGTGTAAAACATATTTGATTTCATTTTCATCTTTATTTAGGAGTTTTATTTTCCATACTAACTATACATTTTGACAATCTTAAATCTTCGTTTATTAGACATTTAATATTTAGCTCTCATACATATAAATATTAAACATAGTTGTCAACATGAAAATAAATGAGCCAAATTTATTTGTTTGCTGCTTCGACTATTTTCTATTTTCACTTCTATTACTTCTCGGAGATGCAAAATCTTACCTATCATTTACTGAATAGAAATAATATTGCAAGTTTTATACATTTTAAGCAGCCATAAAAATTTTAATAGTATGCATAATAAAAAATTTTCACTATCTATCTGGCAAAACTTGTCTGCTTGTCTTTCTTAATTTCATTCAAGTATGAGTGTATCCTAGTTTTAGAATATAATTTCAATGCAGTTTTTTATTCTATATGTGAATGATGACAATTATGAGTGTGTACTGTTTTACTCTCAGATAAGAAACAATCTTTATCTTAACATATTAAGAGACTGTCTTTAAGTGGTACTTGAGTAACGATATATATTTTTTCAAGTAAAATTATAAATTTTTTCCATTTTTGAGGAAATGATCAATGGACATACAGCTTAACAAATTTTAGTTTTCTATTAATAAAGACTAAACATTATTTTAAAACAATTCTATATAAATTCACAAATTATCTGTATTAGAGAACTCTTATCAGAATTGCTACTATGTCATATATAGCATAGAAAATGGTGATGAAAAATATTTCCGAGTTAAAAAATACTATTCTAACCCATCTGTTCTTCTGCTATATGACTACAGTATGCTACATTGTATGTCCCATTGCTTCAAAAGAATTTGCTTTCTAATTATGTAAAGTTTGGTAATGCTCCACTGTTTGCAAACTGTGAAAGATGGGAAAACTCTTTGCTTCTGTGGCTTAATAGGGAACTACAAAAGAATGTGGACCATCTCTCCTGAGTTGCAGTATTTTTACATTTGCCAAGTGCAAAAGAAATCATCCTTTTAAGACACGGAGTGATTTTTATGAAGATTAAAGTAATATGAAATTGATGGATGCACAAGCTCGTGTTCAAGAGTACCTTGATGGTTCCACTGCATGGGCAGTTAACAATGTCTAGCTGTGCTCCTGAGGATTACAGATTCAGAAACACCTATCTCTCACCATTTAAAAGGATCTGCTCCTCACTGTATGAAGTCAGAATTATTTTCTAAACTTGTTCAAATTTCAAAATTGTTTCTATGACTACAAAAATATTTAGTCATGTATATAACTGAATTTTACTCATATATATTGTCTAATAATCTTATGATGTCCATGCTAGTTGTTGTAATTTGTTGTAAAAATCAAGTAAGAAAAGGGGGTTACCTATAATTTTACTAGAAGTATATAAAAACAGAAGAATACAAATAGTATACATTAGATTTTATTTATTTCAAACTTTATTTTGATAAAAATTATCTTCCAATTTTGGATATTTTTGAGAAGTGAGAATGACTTTTGTCTATAATATAACCTGACACCTTTCGGTGAGTTTAATCTCTTCCTTACATTCCAGTCCTCAAGCCCTGGCTGTAATTTTTCTAGTTATAAGATCTTCTTAGCTACAGCTTTATTAACTAAATGGTTACTAAAATGCACAGTTGTGTTGCAATGTGTTCTCTAAGTAATGTTAATACCTGCCTTTAGTGATTGCACAGAAATTACATAAAGTTCTATTTTTGTTTTATGTATTGCTTTGCTTGCTTTTTCATGTGAATATCAGAACATACTGTTTGGGATCTCTACTGACTGCAGGTGTTTCACTTGGGCATCATAATTATGCTGTTCATGCTCAACCTCCAAACCAGTGGTTCTCAAGCTTCCTAATGCTGTGACCATTTCATGCAGTTCCCCATGGTTGGTGATCCCAACCATAACTTGCTTCATTGCTACTTCATAACTCTATCTTTAATACTGTTATAAATTGTATTGTAAATATCTGACATTCAGGATATCTGATATGCTATGCCAAAGGAGGGATAACCCACAGGTTGAGAACCACTGCTCTGAACCTCCTTTGTCTTCACACAGTCACAGAAGCTCTATACTATCCTTTGTGTCTTAGTGTTATGACAATGACACTATACTACGCTGACTGCTTAAACAAGCCAGCTCACCACGTATTACAGAGCTTGTCTGTTACTTTCTTTGCCTCGGGTCACTAATCAATTAATCAGAATAATTACAGTACGTACAGTCAAAGTTTTTTTTTTAAATATCTGAACTTATGCTAATGAAGAACTAAGAGCTATAAATGTGCTCCTACATACCAATATAAGCCATTTTTCAAACACTGCTGCTTCTCAACTTATTAGGTTGGTCAAGTATTTATACTGAAAATACAAATATAAAGAGAACTTGAAGTTGTCTAACTTGCCTTATTCTTTCAGCTTTCGAATCTTGCATTTATTTGTTTGTGTGTACCTATGGGTGTACATATCACAGTGTACATCGCACATATGAAGGTCAGAAGACAACTTGTGGTATTTGATTCTCTCCTTGTACCATTTGAGTTGATTGGGGTGGAACTCAGGTCTCAGCCCATCAGGATTGACAGCAAGCATGATCAACCACTGAAGTCATCTTTCTCAACAAACTTCTGTGTGTATGCTTTGGCAGTGACCGAACACATGTTATTTAACTGTGTACTACACTCAAACTTCTTCAGAGGCAATAAAGCTAAAACTTACTGTGTAAGTTTTATAAAGGAAAAAGATTGTCACTTCACAAAATTGTGTAAATGACATACTTTCAATCTCCAGGCTAACAACTTTATCAGTGAGAGTCTAAGTTCACCATATATTTGAACATTTGAAATAAACACTGCATGAATCAACTCAGCACAGGCAGAGTGACAGTGCCTGTGGATTTGGTTCTTGTCTTGAATTGGTAATGAGACTTCCTGATAATTCTTCTGTGCTCTAAATAACTTCACATCAGTAATGGGAACCAAAAACTGTAAATTATATTTTATATGTAGCTGACTGGTAAGCAAATTTAATATCATGCAAATATTTTGAAGTAGATTAGTTGATGGAGGAATGGTATCTGAATACTAATAACATGTCTCTCTTTGCACAGTGCAGAAAAAAACTTCAATCCACAGGGAAGGTGTCAAAGTTAATAAAGTAATGCCATGCTATACCTTCCTTATAGTTGGCCTACACTGACATGAAAAATTATACTGGGAGAAGTACAGAACTTTTTAGATATAAATAACCTTACTGTTTTATAAAAATTTTATCAGGAACTGGTAACTAAAGGGAGGAAAGAAATTATTGCAAAGAGTTTTATTGCCACCTATTGACAATAGGATTTGTGATATACTGTATGATCTATTTTTTGTTATGTGAGTTTGGAAGTGCTTTTTAATACAATGGCATAACAGTGACTAGAAACAAAGTCTTATGTAGAGATTATGGATTTAAAAAATAGATATTTACACTATCTTATAAGCATCTTAAGGTCTTTTAAGAAGAGTTTTCCTATAATATTACGCATGATTATTCGAGCATTTGAATAGTAACAGATAAAGCCTTCTGAAATTAATGTGACATTTCCTGTGGAGGGCTGATATTTACTAATATCTCCTGACCAACAACCAGAGTTGTTTCTCTGAACAGTTAAAACTGGCAGCTCTCTGATTACAGTTTGCTGTATGTGTTGGGAGAGGGGGAGCAGTGTAGCCTTGCCAGGCCACAGAGGAACACAAGGCAATCAGTGCTGATGAGACCTGATAGGCAAGGGTCAGATAAAAGGGGAGGAGGACCTCCCCTATCAGTGGACTACGGGTGGGATTGGAAGGAGATGAGGGAGGGAGCCACAGCTGGGATACAAACTGAATAAATTTTAATAAATGATATTAATAAAAATGTTAAAAAGGAAAAAAGTTATAATTTAATTGTATCCCTGAAGATAAAAAATAAATTATTCAAATTTAATTAAATGCTATTCTTACAGAAAGGGGGATTTGCTTCTGAATATGAACAAAATACTTAGAAAAAATTATAAAAATAAATCTATATCATTCTAAAATGTACATAAAACATTTTGTTCCACACAGAATATTAGTAGAGAGAGAAATAGAAGGGATTCATACTAAATATGGCTATCTAAGATCAAGAGGTGTAATTTGGTGATAGAGCTCATGTCAAATGTAAGAGCTTGGTTTTCATCCTACGCTTCAAAAAAACAGATTTACCATGCCCCGCCGGTGTCCACAGGCAAATGGATGGAACTAGAAAAGATTATCCAGAAGCAGAAAGGCACACACTATATGCACTCACTTATAGGCAGAAATTAGACATAATATAGGATAAACATATTAAAATCTAAAGAAGCTAAGAAACAGGAAGGACCCTAGGAAAGAGGCCTAATTCTCATTCAGAAGGGCAAACCGGATAGACATAGAAGTAGGAGACAGGGAACATGATAGGAGCCTACCTCAGAGGGTCTCTAAAATCTCTACCCATCAGGGTATAGAATCAGATGCTGAGACTCATAGCTAAACTTTGGGAGGAGTGCAGGGAATTTATGGAAGAAAGGGATAGAAAGACTTGGAGGGAACAGGAGATCCACAAAGAGACCAACAGAACAGAAAAATCTGGGCCCTGGGGAGCCCACAGAGAATGATGAATTGACCAAGGACCATGCATGGAGAGGATCTAGACCCCCTGCTCAGATGTAGCCCATAGGCTGCTCAGTTTCTAAGTGAGTACCCTAGTAAGGGGACCACATTCAGTCTCTGGCATGAATTCCTTTGCCTGCTCTTTGATCTCCTCTCCCTGGCCAAGTAGTCTTACAAAGCCACAGAGAAAGGATCCAGACAGTCCTGATGAAACTTGATAGGCTAGGGTCAGATAGAAGGGGAGGACCTCCACTATCAGTGGTATAGGGGAAGGACATAGGGAGGAAGAGGGAAGGAGGGGAGGATTGGGAGGAGATGAGAATGGGGGCTACAAAGTAAATATAGAGCTGGGATACAAAGTAAATAAATTGTAATTAATAATAATAATAATGCAGAAAACAGATTTACACACAAAAATTAACTTTGACTTAGGGTACATTTCACATGTGATGTAATAAACTCAAGAAGAGATTATTCCCTGAGATCATGGCTTCTCCTAAAATAATAGTTTTATTGTCTTTTCCAATCTCATTTCAAAATTCAGTAACAGGAAAATAGACACTGAACTTTATCAAGACAGTGCATGTATTGAGAAAATTAGAATAAAATCCTTTTATGATTGCATGATTATGTTTTCTCCCACAAGCCCTTCAGTTCTGAGATGGAGTACATGTCCTGTGTTATGCTCCTGTTTCTGGGGTAATCTCTGGCATATGTAGGGTGATGGCCCTACATTCCTCTAAAGACCTCAACATAAAACCAGATACGCTAAATCTGTTAGAAGAAAAAGTGGGGAACAGCCTAGAACTTATTGGCACAGGAGACAACTTCCTGAACAGAATTCCAACAGCACAGGCTTTAAGAGCAACAATCAATAAATGGGACCTCATGAAACTGAAAGCTTCTGTAAAGCAAAGGACACCATCATCAAAACAAAACAACTGCCCACAGATTGGGAAAGAATCTTCACCAACCCTTTATCTGACAGAGGGCTAATATCGAGTATATACAAAGAACTAAAGCAGCTGAAAAGCAGCAAACCAAGTAATCCAATTAAGAAATGGAGAGCAGAGCTAAACAGAGAATTCTCTGTAGAGGAATATAGAATGACAGAGAAACACTTAAAGAAATGCTCAACCTCATTAGCCATTAGGGAAATGCAAATCAAAATGACCCTGAGATTTCACCTTACACCCATCAGAATGGCCAAGATGAAAAACTCAAGGGACAACATATGCTGGAGAGGTTGTGGAGAAAGGGGAACCCTCCTCCATTGCTGGTGGGAATGTAAACTGGTACAACCACTTTGGAAGTCAATCTGGTGCTTTCTCAGACAACTAGGAATAGTGCTTCCTCAAGACCCAGCTATACCACTGCTAGGCAAATACCCAAAATACTCAAGTACACAATAAGGACATTTGCTCAACCATGTTTGTAGCAGCTTTATTTGTAATAGCCAGAACCTGAAAACAACTCAGATGTCCATCAATGGAGGACATTGTGGTATTTTTACACAATGGAATACTACTCAGTAATCAAAAAAGAGGAAATCATGAAATTTGCAGGCAAATGGTGGGATCTAGAAAAGATCATTCTGAGTGAAGTATCCCAGAAGGAGAAAGACAAACATGGAATATACTCGCTTATATACACCTATATAATATGATAAACATAATGAAATCTATACACCTAAAGAAGATAATCAAGAAAGTGGACACGGGGTATGATGATCAATCCTCATTTAGAAAGACAAATGGGATATGCATTGAGCGTATGACAGGAGTCTACCGCAGAAGGCATCTGAAAGACTCTACCTAGCAGTGTATCAAAGTAGATACTAAGACTCATAACCAAACCCTCGGCAGAGTGCAGGGAATCATATGAAAGAAGGGGAGTTAGTCTGATGTGGAAAGGATAGGAGCTCCACAAGGACCAAATATATCTGGGCACAGGGTCTTTTCTGAGATGGACACTCAACCAAAGACCATGAGAGGATAAAACCTAGAACCTCTGCTCGGATGTGACCCGTGATAGCTCAGTAATCAATTGGTTTCCCATAGTAAGGGGAACAAGGACTATTTCTAACAGGAACTCAATGACTGGCTCTTTGACCTCCCCACCTCCCAAGGGAGGAGCAGTACTGTTAGGCCACAGAGGAGGACTTTGCAGCCAGTCCTGAAAATACCTGACAAAACAGGGTCAGATGAAAAGGGAGGAGGTCCTCCCCAATCAGTGGACTTGGAAAGGGGCAGGGAGGAGATGGAGCTGAGGGAGGAAGGGTGGGACTGGGGAGGGAATGAGGGATACAGCTGGGATACAGAATTAACAAAATGTAACTAATGAGAAAAATAAAACTTAAAAAAAAAAAAAAGAAATTCTGTAGGCATATTAGAAGGATTTATTTCCTTCTTTTTACAATGAGCCTGGTAAGAATTCAACTGATATTTTGTTGCCATTGTTTACTTTAAAGTGGTAAAGTTTTCTAGGTGTGATGAAAGCTTTAATGAAACATTTAAATAATACAACAGAATTGGGGCTTTTCTAGCTACTTCTTTGATATAAATGAGAAGTAAGCAGATAAGTCTGTATGTGTTTGAAATTTTACTTTCAATTCTTTTTGTAGATATAAAAATAACAAGTGTTTTATGTTGTCTTTGACAAATGAAACATGAAAACACTACTTTATTCATGATGCTAAATTTATTCTACTTACACAGTCTATAGTTATTTGTTTCTTTGATGATTTCATCTTTGCTTTAAAGGTCCAAATGAGACCAAGTACCTTCCCATTAATATTTCTAGATATCTGAAAGATATATGACAAAATGCAAATTTTTTCAAATATCAGTGATGCTGCACTTTCATCTCTGTGAGTCTTTAATGTTTGTCAAAATAAGAATACAAAATGAAAAAAATACAAAATAGAGAAGGAAATGCATTGCTTTTATTCTGAAAAAAAAATTCCCTTTAAATGGTTACATGACATTGAACAATATTTTTTTTCATTTTCTTGAATTTTATTTTTTCTTCTAATTGATGATTTTTTTAATTTGTAAGTACATATGCTCCTTGGTTTATGAAAAGTTTAGGTCCAAATAAATCCGTCATAACTGAAAAACATCCGGAGTTAAAAAGCTGGACAAAACTGTGAATTGTGCACAAATTTTAAACAACATGCTAGTGGCTGTAAACACACAAAAAAATATAATAATTGGTAAACGTTTTACAGGAGAAGATACCAACTTGTCCAAAGTCAAACAGCAAGACAGGATGAACCAAGATTCAGACAATGACAGTTGATTGCAGTTCTATAGATAACCATTCCAAATGGGTTCTTCTTTCTACGGGATATTATAAGCAGAAAATCTACATTATATGTCACCAAAATCCTAAAGCATCACAGATTCTTTAACAAGTCAGTCAGAAATAATCAAGTAAACAGGGAATACATAAACAGATTTATTTATTTAGGGTAAATGTCTAATGCTTGCCTGCAAGAGACTAAATCTAGTGTAATGGGTACTTTAAATATAGGTTAACTCTGGGTACAACCATTCCTATGTCAAACAAGAGATCTTAGTTGAAGTCAAGTCAATTTGTAATTTAAGATAATTTGATTTAATAAAAGATAATACTATCAGTCTATTTTTACAAGTCGTTTGACAAAATTACAGAAATCAATGAACGAGACTAACTTATTCTGTTGTAAACTCTGAATGATGAACTTGGACTGAACATGTTTAAAATGTGATTTGATCCATCACTTCTCAGATTATGTAAGGTGATGCTTGAGAAACACTATTTAAAATATGAACACATGAATGAATCATCTTAATCATTTCAGTCATTAATAAAGAACTAATTTACACTTTCTTCTTGGGTCTGTGTGAGGAAGGTTTAACATTGTTGTAATATTAATGGTACCTGTATAGTCTTTTTGAGGAGTTGCTTCAAAAACTATAGTCCAGTGGTTTTTGTTATAATTTTATCTGGACAAAAATCACTGACATTTCATGATTTTCACTCCACCATCTCCTTTGATTACAGCAATCCCATCACTATGGGTGGGTGTTACAAAAGTCACAGACACCCATGGTAGTGTCCCAACTGGGATTATTTAGAACTTCAGAGTTTTTGTCTAACAAAAAAGGCATAGTTATTTTGCTGCTGTTAAGCAGTCCCTGGAGTAGAATTGAAAGAAAGTAAAGACAGTGTAGGAAAAAGAGGAAGAGGAGGAACATGAGAGCAGGGTATTAAGACTGAGATTATTAAATCACTGAGACAAACATAGTCTTTTCGTATTTTGACTCTTCTTGCTCATTAAATTCTTCAAGATTATCTTCCTGAATGAAGAAACTGTATTTCAAATTTGAAGTTATCAATCATTTTTCTACATAGACAAGAGTTATTCTCACAAATAATAGCAGTCTTGATGAAACAGGAGTGTGTATTTTATTTCTGATTAATATCAATTTCAGATCAATGAGCAATTATGGAAGACTTTCTTAACAAGAAATGGCAGAAGTCTTGTGCAGTGTGTTTTCACATTTCAAATGAAGAAAATCTTAAAAGTAAAGGTTGCTGTTTTGTCTAACATACAGGGTGGGGTCATCCAGGAAATTGCTTACGGGTAATCCTGAGGACCTACTTGCAGTTTCAGCAACCACATAAAATGAGAAGCGTGGTGAAACAGGTCTGCAATTCTAGTGCTTGGAAGAGGATGCCTGGAGTTCACTGGCCTGCAGGTCTGCTTTGTTTGTCTGTTTGTTTATTATTTATTACAATTTATTCATTTTCTATCCCCACTGTAGCCCCGCCCTCATCTCTTCCCAGTCCCACCCTCCCTCTTCACCCCTGTGGCCCTCCCCTAGTCCACTGTTTGGGGAAGTCCTCCCACCCCTCTATCTGACCCATAAAGCCTATCAATTTTCAGGTCTGTCTTAGTTTATATGATCAAAGTCAGTGAGATTGATAGAAAAAGAAATCTACTTTGACTTCTGATCTCCAAACATATCCACATACCCATGTGGACACATAGACATACACACCCCCCCCCCACACACACACACGTGTAATATATACACAAATGTAAATAGATATAGATACATAGATAGAGATAGAGAGATATAGAGAGAGGATAGATGATAATGAAAATGAAAATTATTTAAAGGTTCTGAAGAATGTAGCACATAAATGGAATCACTAAGATAAATATAGAATAGTAAGGAAAATAATGCTATATAATTAAGGCAGAGTTCATTGCTAAAAAGACACTATTCCCCACAAAACACATCTAAATTATGACTACTTGGCAAAGCTGTTTATTGGAAAGATTAGTAATTTAGGGCTTTTCATACTATTAGTAAGATTTACTGATAGCAGCTCAGATCAATATAATTTATTAAAGTTATATATATATAAAGTTATATATATATAAAGTTATATATATATATATATATATATATATATATATATATATATATATATATATATATATATATAACTTGAAGTAAGTTGGCTATTCCAACTTTGTTCTTATTATCTAGAGGTGAATGTCCTCAAGAATATTTTCTTATTAAAATTTCTGTTGGTGATATCTGTAGAGAGTATTTAAACACTGTGAGGTTAGATAGGGATTACCACTTCAAGTGAAAATGTTCAATGATAATATGAACAGATAAGTTAAGATCTTGCTGTTCTCCAAAGCAAACACTGATATACTTAGTTTTGCAAAATACACTGATAAGACTTTCTTAAAGATAATTGAAAACACCATAGAGTGTATCTTTTATCTTTTGTTTCATTACAAATCTTCTTTAAGCTTAGCAGAAAAAAAAAAGAGTATTTAACTTATTTGTGATGTGGTGCTTAAGATCTAATACTTTTAGAACGTTCTTATGCTGGGGAAATGGTCTGGTAGTATTCCTAAAGTTTCTGTTCTTTGCTTTTTGAAAGGAGAATCATTGTTCTTGGGAATCTTATTGGGTACTTGCTTGCTTTGCTCCAGGAGTCCTATCTTCTATCAGATGATGAAAACATACACAAAGGTAAGGCTAAGAAAAATCAGCAATGACAACTGAAAGAGCAAACTGTACTGTTACAGTGATTTTGCACAGCTAACCCAAGGTCATTTTTAATAGACCTTATAATTTTATTGTACATCGAGTCATTATTGTACCAACATCACAGATGTGGTCTAAGGATTCAATTTATCTTACAGTATACTTACTATTATTTTTTATCTTTAAATTTAATTTTATTTATATATTTAGTTATTATAACTTTTTCACTTTGTATCCCCACTGCAGCCCTCTCCCTTGTCTCCTCCCGGTCCTACCCACCCTCCCCTTCTCCCCCTGTGCCCTTTCCCTAGTTCCCTGATAGGGGAGGACCTCCTCCCCTTCTATCTGACCGTAGCTTATCAGGTCTCATCAGGGCTGGCTGCATCATCTTTCTCTGTATCCTGGCAAGGCTGTACCTACCCAGGAGGGAAGTGATCAGAGAACCTGCCACTGAGTTCATGTCAGAGACAGCCCCTTTTCCTGCTAGGGAACCCACTCAGGAACTGAGCAGCCAATGGGCTTCCTTTGAACAGGGCTTCTAGGTCCTCTCTAACATGGTTCTTGGTTGGAGTATCAGTCTCTGCAGGCCCCTCTGGGCCCAAGTATTTTGGCTTGTTGGTCTCGTTGTGGTGCTCCTGTTCCCTCCAGGTCTTTCTCCCTCTTCTTCCATAAGGATTCCAGCACTCTGCCCAAAGTTTGGCTATGAGTCCTAGTATCTCCTTCAATACCCTGGTGGGTACACTTCCTCTGTGGAAGGCTCCTGTACTCTTCCTTGTCTTCTCCTACTTTTGATGTCTATCCTGTTTGCCCTTCTGAATGAGGATTATGCATCTTTCCTAGGGTCCTCCTTGTTGTTTACCTTCTCTAAGACTATACATTTTAATATGTTTATGCTATATTATATGGCTAATATCCACTTATATGTCATATGTTTCTTTCTGTTTCTGGGTTACCTCACTCAGGATGATCTTTTCTAATTCCTACCATTTGCCTGAAAATTTCATGATTTGCTTGTTTTTAATTGCTGAGTAATATTCCATTCTGTAAATGTACCACACTTTTTATATCCATTACTCCATTGAGGGGTATCTAGGTTGTTTACAGGTTCTAGCTATTACAAATAAAGCTGCTATTTTTATTAAAAAAAAATAACCTAGATCCCTACTCAGATGTAGCCCATAGCAACTCAGTTTCCAAGTGGGTTCCCTAGTAAAGGGAGCAGGGGCTGTCTCTGACATGAACTCAGTGGCTGGCTCTTAGATCACCTCCACCTGGGAGATGCAGCCTTGACAGACCACAGAGGAAGATAATGAAGCCAGTCCTAATGAGACCTGATAGACTAGGTTCTGATAGAACGGGAGAAGGACCTACCCTATCAGTGGACTAAGGGAGGGGCATAGGGGAAGAAGAGACAGGACAGGTAGAACTGGGAGGTGAGTAGGGGGCTACAGCTGAGATGCAAAGTGAATGAATTGTAATAAATAATAAAATACTAAAATTAAAAAATAACTAATCCTAACATTATCACAGATTAATTCCCGAAATAACTCAAATACATGTATATGCTTATTTATTAATTGCATTTCCAAAAATTAATTTCAAATTAATTTTTATTATTATTATGTGATAAGATTAAGTTTACATCACAATTTCATTACAGGTTTCTAATAATAGAAAGCAAATAATAGAACAGACACTTGGCTGTGTAAGTCATTGGGCCCTAAAATTTGATGTGCTATTAACTGAAATGACCATACATTCCCTTGTCATATACTGCCTTATACCTCACTTCTACACATGGCTTATAAGATTTTTTTCTTTTTATCAGTTAATTACACCATTTTAAGATCAAGTACTGCTGGATGAAAAATATTGTAGTCTGGATGTGAAATACACGAAACAAAATAATTAGTGTCAAACCACCAGTATGATCTAACAATCTCAGTTTTGGGTGTTAACGCTCGAAGTAATTAAAATCAGGATCTTAAATTGATACTTTTTACCCTTATATCTATAGTAGCTAAGATATATATGTGTATTACATAAAAATCAATTATGTATAGAAATAGATAAATATATAAAATCTCTATTTTTTTCTGCTAAGAATAATGAGTGAATATTTTAGAAAGAAAACTATCAAAATTGCTCATGAAACAGCAAAATAATCATTTATATACCGTTTGATCAAGAAATTACAAGAGTGTGTCATCTGCCTTTTCACAATATAAAGAGGGATTGGTTTGGTTGAGTGTTGTAAGCCTCAGATAAAAAAATATTCTGTATCTAGTGAAGTATAATGAGTGATTACTTCCTCAGTTAGAAATGGAAAGTTTTTAATTTCTACTACCACCAAACAGTATCAAGTTCAGAACCATGAGCATTGCTGCTTATATCAAATCTTTATCTGGAAGTTGAATGATGTTTTTAAAATTATCTGACATATCCTTGTCTAAAAATAACATTGTATAATTTAGATTTTAATAAAATTTTTTTACAAATCTTACATAAGTATGAGCCAAGACACCTACTGGATAAAAGTAATAGCCCAGGCAGAGTCCCATGAAATGGTTGCTACAGAGGTGGCAGGTATGAGAATGCACTTTCTTCTGTCCTCTACAAATGGATTAATTTCATTGTTTTTTTGTAATAAATTGAGTTTCATTAGAAATTTACTATATGGAAGAAGGAGAAGAAAAAAAAGGAAGCAGAAGAGGAGGAAGAAGTGTAAGCTTCTTTCACTGTTTTCATTTTTACATTATTAATAGGAGTCAAAACTAATGTGATCTGTCTTCCAACTTGTTTGTTCTTTTAAGTAGGTAGACAGTTGACAGGTTAATTTTGAAATACTTAATTACGAGCAGGAAAATGATGTTAAATCCTCTGCAAACCTACACACCACAGCTCATTTTAGACATATACTAGTGGAAGCCATTGTTCTCTGGTACTCTGGAAAAGTGTTAAGGATGATTAAAACATTGTTAAGTGTTGTTACATTAGCTGATAATGATGATAAATACTTAAGGTAAGCGCTCCTTTTGATCATTTTTATCCTTTTGAACAAGCTGAAATGTTGAGGGAACAGGCGACTTTTATGTCATAACGGGCAGATATTAGGCTCTTCCCCAGTGCCCCGGTTGTCTTGCATAAAGTTCTATCATCCAAGTAGCAAAGCGAACTGTTCTCTACCCTTATGGGAGCAATGGTTGTTTTTGTATGCTCTCTAAATATTCAGGTAAACTTCGTTGTATCCACAGTTGCTTGTGCTGTTACGCAAAATACTTCATTGGGCCTGAAGAAATGAGCTCAGCCACAACTGAAACTGCTTGTCCCAGATGTTTTGAATTCAAAACTTCTGCCGGTGGAACAGGAAGGATTAAGTTGTGGCTGGTGCAAGGGGTAACGACATGATTGGTGTGACACAGCCTTTTGTTTGCTTGAAGTTCAGCAATTACAGGGCTAAAGCCTCTTTTCTAAGCCATTTTACACATTTGGTAAGCAGACTTGGGGGATTCAGTGGTCCAAGTCTCTGTGACTGTGATGATGGTGTCAGTGGTGACAGAGCCACTGAGGGGAAAGCGGTAATAGAGCCAGGAGTGGCAAAAGCACTGGTGATAGATGCAAGGATGAAAAGAGGCAGCTAAACAATTGCTGGCTGAGCTTGTAGAGCTACTGGGCCTTAAAGACAGAAGTTCTTAGGCATACTAGGCCTGGGAGGTGCTGTCAATACTCCAGCACTGAGGTCTGAGGGTGAATAACTGGACTCCTAGATTTAAGGGGCTCAAAATCTTAGTTATATAAGTTACCTATTACAATACAGAATACCACCTGCCTGCTTCATTCACTGCTGTTGCTGCTAAATCTACTTTCTCTGGGCATGCTCACACTTCTTACTTGGGGAAAGCAAGTAAACCCACCCACTAAGTGTTAATACTATTATAAGCATTGTCTCATTTCTTTATCCATTGATAAAAATGACTACCTGACAATTTCATGTGTTCCAAGTATTTATGGCAAGGTAAGGCTTTAGGTATAGGTAAAGCTACCAAAATAGCAGGAAAGGCAATTTAAACAAATAGAATAAATGCATATAACATATTGTCCTTAATAATACTAGTAAGCCACATAGAATAAAGACATTCTTAATTAGTAATATATGTATGTGGTTTTTTTTTCAGCTTAAGAATGCGTAATATGCTTTGGAGACCATCTGTCTTTGCTCAAATTTAGCCCTTACTAATTATGACTCCTGGCAATTTAAGTTTTCTTGCTTTACTTTTTGAAAACCTATGATATAGAGATGATAATAATAGCATCTTCCCCGAAGTAGCTGAAAATTAACGAAGCAGTGTAAGTAAAGCTTTGGAACTAATATCCCAAACACTGTTACATGCATAGCTACCATTACAAAACCAAGAATAGCAATGACGAGATAGCATCATCCTCAAGTCACTGACTGCTGTTATCACTGCCATCATTCTCCAGTTCACCCAGGAAAAAAGAAACAGGCTGCACTGTGTGAGAGCAAGAAAGGATTCTTAGTTCGATCTCCCTGTTTCCTTCTCTGATAGTTCTATTTATTCTGTATATTTTAGGTAAAATTACTAGATTTCTCAGAATGTTAGCTTCTCCTTCTGAAAACCCTTGTTAATGCCTCTCACCTTCCTCTCTATGAGCAACAGAAGGTCAGTGAAACATGACAGCAGAGAGGCTCAGTTAGAAGCAAATAACAAGTAGTGTGAGGGTACTAAAAATAGACCACCTTGCTTTGTTTGCAGGCTTTTGCTTGATTGACCATGGCATTTTTAGGTTGTTATGTCATGATTTTGTAAGTAATTCAAAGAAAATTAGCTAATTATTATTATTATTATTAATTTTACATTCTATGATACCTCTAAAATCAAGTATCAAAATATTTAACATATGTATGTAATCACTGGAATTGGACATTTGACCTTCTGTAGGTTTTGCAGACCTGATGTGCTATGCAGAATAAATGAGCATAAAGCAGATACAAGAATTTTTTGAAAAGCAAAACAAAAAAATTTGTCAGGTACTGACAGAGATCGAGCAAGAGTATTTCTCAGCACAAAATAATGGTGAACTCATCCAGACTAACTGTGATGATCATAGCCTGAGGCATTTGCATATTCTTGGCCTAAAGATTGCCAACTTCTTCTGACCAACTCAGAAATGACAGTCTATCCTTGTCAAGGTCGTATGGAGACTTAGTCAAACATCACTATTCCTTTTACAAGCAATATGGAGACTCCAATATTGTGAATCATTCTTAGGAAACAGACTTCATGGTGACCATGAGCATCCAACCTATCCCCCTAAAACCCTGCTTTCCTGTTCTGTGATCAGTCCAAACAGACTGCAACCCAAGCTGAAGGCATAACTGTCTGTCACTCTGTCCTAGGATGTGGTCTGGAACTGAGCAGGTGGTTTAGTGGTGCCAGCAGCTGAAGGAGAAGGGAGATGAGAATTGATGTCCTTCTAAGGACAAGGCAATAAACAAAAGCTATGAGACTCAAGTTAATGCTCCCTATGTAAAAGACATTAAAATTTTGCAAGGCTTCGCACAATGCTCATTCAAAAGGGCAAATGCAATAGATATCAGAAGCAGGAGAAGACAAGGAATAGGACAGGAGCCTACCACATAGGTCCTCTGAAAGACTGCTGATCAAGGCATGGAAACAGAGGCTGAAACTTACAGCCAAACTTTGGGCAGAATGCAGGAAATCTTATGAAAGAAAGGGGAAATACAAAGACCTGGAGGGGACAGGAACTCCACAAGGAGACCAAAAGATCCAAAAATAATAAACACTGGGGGCCCTGAAAAGAATGATAGCCCAACCAAGGGACTATGCATGGTGAGGATCTTAAACCCCTGCTCAGATGTATCCCATAGACTCAGTATCCAAGTTGGTTCCCTAGTAATGGGAACAGGGGCTATCTCTCGCATGAACTCAGTGGCAGGCTCTTTGATCACCTCCCCTGGTGGTGGTGGGGGTGCAGCCTTGCTAGGCCACAGAGGAAAACAGCCTCTGATGAGACAGCCAGTCCTGATGAGACCTAATAGTCTAGTGTCAGAAGGAAGGGGGGAGGACCTCCCCTATCAATGGATTGGGGGAGGGGCATAGGAGGAGAAGAGGGAAGGAGGGTGGGATTGAGAGGAGACTAGAGAAGGGTCATAGCTAGAGTACAAATTAAATAAATTGTACTAAATGAAAATAGTAATAATAATGAAAGAGAAAAAACTGCAAGGCTTGCTAGTATTTACAGAATAGGAACAGAAAAGTCCATTAAAAATTTTGTGATACAGTGTTCAACTTTACAGTGTAAAGTTTTTTATAGAAACCACATGATGAAAGAATTCACAAGCATGGGGAAATGTGAACTATTTTTGCTGTAAAAGAATTATATACAGTACATACTTAAAATAGTTATTTTATCAGCTAGTTACTTGTCAGTTGCCTTGAGTGGGCATTTTCATGATAGGTGAGTGTGAAAATTAAATTGCGGGAAAACAAAGTGCAAATTACTTTTTGCCAAGTCTGACTGTGAAAGGAGTAAATGAAATAAGATGATAACTAAAACAACATGGTGATTTTAAACAAACAGTTCTTAAATAAAAGTATAAATAAAGTTGAAATAATTCAGAGAATAATGAACCTTATTCTTTGGAAACTTTGGAACAAATGTCAGGTTGCTAACTATATTGTCTAAAAATATAAAAGATATGTTTTTCCTTTAAATCAAAAGTGAATGATATATGACTGTACTCCTTAATATGCACAAGGGGTTACCAGTCATAAAATTTGTGCATGATTTATTTGATATAAAGTTTTAGGAACAGCTTGTATTGGACTACAATAAAAAGAAAACACAATTGAGTTACACATGCAGAAATCTAAACCTTACTTTCTAGTTATACCTAATGAGGAAGGCAGAGCAGGATTATGATAAAGGAGAAATCCACCTGTAATAAAACCATAGCAAAAGGCTCAGTGGATGCAACAGGATATTGGAAGTTCTCACTGTCCTTGCTAGTTAGAATGAATCAAACCAAAATGGCTGCAGTGTTACACAGTAGCCACAGAAATTGATGCCTCCATAAGACAGCTCTTGGTTGGGACACAGTTGTGAAGCATCAGCAGGTGTCACCTTGACAATGGGGAGGCTACTTATTAGGAGAGATTATGTGGTTAATAGAGCACCCACTAAGGATACTTTTAGGAAATCATGAAATTTGCAGGCAAATGATGGGAACTAGAAATGAATGTCCTGAGTGAGGTATCCCAGAAGCAGAAAAACACACATGGTATATACTCACTTATAAGTGGATATTAGACATATAGGTTAACCATACTAAAATTTGTACTCCTAAAGAAGTTAAGCAAGAAGGAGAACTCTGGATAATATGCTCAATCCCCATTCAGAAAGGCAGAGAGAATGGACATCAGAAGAGGGAGAAAACCAAGAACAGGACAGGAGCCTACCAAAGAGGGCCTCTGAAAGACCCTACCCATCAGGATATGGAAGCAGATGCTGAGACTCATAGCTAAACTTTGGGCAGAGTGCAGGGAATCTTATGGAAGAAGGGGTAGATAGAAATACCTGGAAGGGACAGGGAACTATATACAAGGAGATCAACAGAGCCAAAAATCTGGGCCCACAGGGTCCTGCAGAGACTGATTAATCAATTAAGGACCATGCATGGAGAGATTCTAAACCCCTTGCTCAGATGTAGTCCATAGGCAGCTCGGTCTCCATGAGGGTTCTGTAGTAAGAGGAGCAGGGGCAGTCTTTGGCATGAACTTGTTTGCCTGATCTTTCTTCACCTCCCTCTGGAGAGGTGACCTTATTAGGCCACAGCTGAAAAGGATCCAGACAGTCCTGATGAGACCTGATAGACTAGAATCAGACAGTAGGGGAAGAGGACTTCTGTCACCAGTGGACTAGGAGAAGGACATAAGGGGTGAAGAGTGAGAAAGGGTGAGACCAGGAGGAGATGAGGGATAGGGCTACAGATGGAATACAAAGTGAATAAATTGTACTAATAATACTAATATCTTTAATATTACAAAAGGGTGTCTCTTCCTTTCCTATATTTTAATTTTTATACGATCACTCATTGCTGTATGTTATATAAGAAAAAGTAAGTCACAGGTCTGTACTCACTCAGAGCTGTTAAAATCAAAGTGATCTATAACCTAATTTCACAAAATTCAAAACAAATACTTCGAATAACATTACAATAATAAAGCTTGTTAAACCTCCACAAAAAGACCAACAGAGCCAAATAACCAGGGCAGCAACGATAGACCATGCATAGACTAGACATAGACCCCCTACACAAATGTAGCAGATGGGCAGCTCAGGCTTCATGTGGTCTCCTATTAAGGAGAGCTGGGCTCTCTCTGACATGGACTGTTACCTGCTTTCTGATCACCCCCTTGCAAGGCTGTATAGCCAGGCCACAGAGGAAAAGGATGCACTCAGTCCTGGTGCAACTTAATGAGCTGGTGTTGGGGGGTGGGGGAGCTCCCCTTATCTAAGGAATAGGGGTTGGGGGAAGAAGAAGGGAACGTGTGACCAGGAGGAGAGGAGAAAGGGGGCTACCACCAAGATGTAAAGTGAATACATTAATTAACTAATAAAAAATAAAATATATTAATTGGTTAAAAAAAGAATAGCATCTTTTGTTTAAGTGCTTTTTTTTTTCAAAATATCTTAACCAAGACTGTGAAATATGTAATATGTTTTGAAATAGTTTCAGTATATCAGGGCTTGTGAGTAGTAAGTTAGTCTTCTAATCTTATAACAGAATGGCTCTGCTTTTCGATGTCATTTTTACCAATCTGATGTGCTCAGACAAATATATCTTGCTTATTTTTTTTTTGCCAGATTTTAGAGTTTACAGTGGTTTCTCTGGAACAAGATATAGAAACATCTGCCCTAATTCCCATCCCAAAACAACACTGTAAAATGTCAAGCCCATATACAGTATTAAATCTGGACATTTGTCATTACTAGCCATTTGGCAAAAGACCAAATTTTTTCAGCTAATAATAAGTTCATAAACACTATGATTCACTAGCTAAATGTTGTGATCAGAACATTCAATGTACAAACCAAAATATCACATCAATCTTCTTTTAACTTTTAATTAAAATATCATTATGACACTTCTCCCTTCCTTTTTCTACTTCAGTCTTGAAATAATTTAAGTACATGCACCACATGGTCTTTATACAAAAATAATTGGGACTGGTGTCAGGAAGTGAAAACAGATGGTCACATCCAGGAGTTTTAGAATGATACGCTTGTACACATTCATATACATACAGTCATTTTTCATATTTATATTACAGAAAAGATGGAAACAATCAGAGTAGAAGTAAAACTGAATTGATAATTCAGTTCATCATAATTACTGAAAGTACTGTATAGAAAAGAATAATGAATGTTACATTATGTCATATATAGATGTATAAGTACATATGTATTGTGTATGTTATAGAACCATTGTTTTTTGTTTCTGCTTTTGTTAATTAATTTATTTTTTCATTCTTACAATTTATTCACTCTGTATCCCAGCTGTAGCACCCTCCCTCATCCCCTCTCAACCTCACCCTCCCTCTCTCTTCTCCTCTCATGCCCCTCCCTCAGTCCACTGATAGAGGTGGTCCTCCTTCACTTCCATCTGACCCTAGCCTATCAGGTCTCAACAGGACTGGCTGCATTGTCTTCCTCCGTGTCTGGTACAGCTGCACTCACCCCAGGGGAAGGTGATCAAAAAGCAAACCACTGAGTTCATGTCAGAGACAGCTCCTGCTCTCCTTACTTGGTGATTGAACTGCCATGGGCTACAACTGATCAAGGGGCCAGCATCATTACTTTTAAAAGTTTGTTTCACATTAATTACTCTGAAAATTTTAATGTTATTCTTGGTTCATTTTAAAATATCAATATTTGTATTTCATTTTGGTCAGTGGTGGCATTGTCTTCTTCTGTGGACTGGCAAGGCTGCTTCCCCACCAAGGGGGAGGTGATAAGAGAGCCTGCTACTGAGTTCAAGTCAGAGAAAGTCCTTTACTAAGGAACCCCACTTTGAGACTGAGTCTATGGGCTACATCTGAGCTGGGGTTTTGCTAACATTTTATCTTCTAATGCATACATATCTATCATAAGTTTGGAAAAAAAAACTCTTCAGCATTAACAAGTGATTCTTACCAAGCCTTTCATTTCTTTTAGAGAAGACATCATTTGTATAACCATAATTTTCTTTCAAAAAACACCCTTTAAGTTGAGTATTTAAGTGTTCTTTGCAAGGAAAGTGTACCTTTAGCCTCAACAACAAATAAAGTAAACTAAAATAAAGCACAACTAATAAAATTATCACATTACATTTACCAATAGCTGAACTATGGAAACAAATATTTGTTGAAGTAATTTCAAACATCAGAAGCTAGAGGAGGAGTTTGTTCTTCAGGACAAGAATGAACCAGGGTTGAATTTAGTGGAGTGGCTTGACAACAGTGTCTGGATGACTATTTTTTTTCTCTCTCTTCTACCAGAGGGGATGCTTTGGGGAGAGTGATTGTTAGCCAGTTGATCCTTGAATGTACTTTGACCCAGATTTTTCTTTCTCCTTAGAAATTTCATTTTCCCAAATCTGAAAGCTATACTTTTCTGCCTGGAAAATTAGGCCTGAAGAGAGAATCTTTGAACCATGAGGGAAGCCTCAAGCACAGAATGAGGAATACAAAAACAAAACAAACAATCAACAACAACAACAGGCATAATAAATCAGACTGACCAACTGGTGCATAAATAACCTGGCAAAGGATGGGAAATGAACCCAGATTAATATATATATGATCTTTATGCTTGAAGATAAGGAAAATTCAGTTAAAAAAAATCCGAAGCAACTATTCTGTCTTCAAGAAAATAAAGTCCTAATTAAGTTACACCATATCATATTATCATATGTAATCAGAATCTTTCAGCAGTGAAATGAGATAATTCAAGACATGTTAAAGTATTTAAATGTAGGTTTATTGGGAGCGACTCTTGGCTGTTCACAGGTCCCAAGGAATGGGGCCAAGAAAGTTGCCACGCAGGGGGAGACAGAAAACCTGGGAAAGAGAAAGTGCATGAAAAGATGGAGGAGAAAGGGAAAGTAGATCGAGAAAGAGAGAGGGAGAAACAGAGACAGAGAAACAGAGAGAGACAGAGACACGGAGAGTCAGAAAGACAGAGAGGAGAGGAGAGGACAGGACAGGACAGGACAGGACAGGACAGGAAAAAAGAGAGGTGGAGAACCAAAATGTTTGGATTACATAATGAAGAGGTAAAGAGCCTTTCGGGGAGGGGAAACCCCTGCCCCCCGGGCTGGAGTGGAGAGCTGACAGTAGAAGGCAAGGTATGCCAGCCGCTTCTTGTAGCAGGTAGGGGCTGAGGGATGTTTGGAGAACTGGAAGTCAGATCCACCTTGGTTCAAAAGGCACCTCAGCTGCCTGTGCCGGATCTGAAGCCCAGCAACAAGTATGACCTTGTTTCTGGGTTATTTACCTGACACAAGCAACTTAAGTAAGGAGGGCTTATTCATTACTTTTACCTAGCTGTGATAAAATCCTACGACTAAGAGCATTTTAACGAGCAGTTTATTTTGGCTGATATTCCAGACTGGTAAGCACAGATCATGCATGGTAGGCAGGCGTGGCAGGTATGGCGGCAGGAGTAAGATGAGAGATCACATTTCCTGCTTGCAAACATAGGTAGAGAAGTGAATGTGTGGTCAGGCTACGAATTCTCAGAGCCTACCCATGGTGACATAGCTCCTCAAAAAGTACCTCCTCAGAAGGAGCAAGCATTCTAATGTGTGTGCCTAGTGGGCACATTACTCTTCAAAATTCCATAGGATTTCTTATTTTTTCTTTATCCTTTGATGGGATAATTCATTATCACAGGTAAGTCATGCTTAAAGGAGCACAAGGCACCTTAGTACATTGAATCTGTAGTCAGAGTACAGTGCAAGGTGAATCCTGATCCTCAGTTCCTTTCCTTGTTATCCCCTACACGACTCCAGCCCTTTGAATGTTGCTACATACATTTATGGTGGATCTTCCTACACAGAAATTCCCTTATAAGCCCAGAGCTTTGCGTTTATGGTGACACTTAACCCAGTTGAAAATTATCATTAACCATTACATCATATCTTTTAGCCATCATTCTATTAGAAAATAGAAGGAAATATGTAAAGAACTGGCATTTAATTCAAAATGGTCACATGAGGTATAAGAACTCAAGATTTCAGTTTGATGTTATCCAGAATATAAAAATTAATAACAGTGATAGAATACTCATGTTATGATAGGTTCAAGTAGAAACATTCTCTCATGGAATATTTTTATTTATAAGTATCATGAAGGTAAGGAATACACACATATTATTATAGTACAAGGTAACAAAACTTTTCTAAATAAACTATATCAGTGTGCATATGAACCTTGAACATTATAGGTAATAATTCTTGTAGATTTAATCATCACTTGAAAAAAACTCCTTGATGACTTAGGAAACAAATTATTCATATTTAAATTAACCCAGATTTAACTGATTATATTAGTGCCATTAAATAATTCAATTGTGTTTTATCAAACTAAGGTATATTTAATTACAGAGGTTAATGCAGTCAGTTCAAACATCCTGCATGAAGACATTCATTTACATAGCTTAACGCATGATAGTATATATAGTTTTTTGTACATCCAGTTATTCTAAGAATGTCATGATTTCTATTAAGTTTATAAGGAAAAAGAGTAAATGTTTTCATTTGTGATTGAAAAGAAAATAATAACCTTTCAAAAATGTTTAATTTTATCATTTTCCTCTGTCCCTTTGGTGATCTAAGAAAATATAATCTGGAGAAAATAAACAAAAACAATAGATAACCTGGCTAGAAAAATGATGTATTTATGTGTATACTTTTACTATTTAAAAATTATTTGCATGTCTATGTGTTTGTGGTATTATGTATGTATACATCTTCATGCACAAGTGTGTGTGAATGCCAATGTCTTATGTTTGGTGTCTTCTTTATTCCCTTGCTACTGGAATTTTTGAGACAGCATGTTCTTAGTGAATTTAGAGCTCACTGAGTTGAGTAGAACAGATGACCAGTAAGCCCGGGGATTCCTCTGTCTCTGCCTCTCTCTCCAGCTCTAGCTTTACAAGTGAACCGCTTAGCCTTGCTATTTTTTTTCCCCTAGTGGTATCAACTCATATCCTTATATTTAGGCAGCAAGCAATGTACTAACTGAGGCATCTATCTAAATTGGCTTTAATTCTCTTTATGAATTATTTATCCATTAGCAAGCTAGTATCACTAATTCAAATTATCACATTATGCATCCTGTATTGCTCATTGCCAATAAATTAGATATACACTAGTCTTATTCAAAAAAATAAAAATGTAGTAGTTTCTCATGTAGCCCTGACATACCTTGAACTTCCTATGTAATTATTAAACTTGTGATATTCCTGCTTCAGCCTATCAAATATTATGAATAATTTTCTGGTCACTACGTCTTCTGAACCTATCCATAATTTTTTTCTTTTTGTCCATTGCCAGGAATGAAAATTATAAATTTTTATGTATTTAGTCACTTTACAGCCTGTTCCCAGCCCAGTTTTTTCTCTCTTCCCAGTCCCACCCTCATGCCTCCTCCACTCATTCACCCCTTTTCTTTTTCTCAGGGAAGGGGAGGCACCTAAGGTGGATAGACACACCCTTGCACCTCGTCACAGCACAATTAAGCACACACTCTCCCAGGTCTAGACAATACATCCCAGCTTTGGGAAAGGGATCCAAAGGCAGGAATTATAATCAAAGATAGCCCCTACTCCTGTTGTTAGGGGACCCACATAATATCCATGCTGAATATCTCCTAAATATGTGTAAGGGGTCTAGGTCTGGCCCATGCAAGAACGCTGGTTGGTGGGTTCGTCTCTGTGAGCTCCCATGGTCCCAGATTCATTTACTCTGTATGTCTTCTTGTGCTGTCCTTGACCTACTCCTACAGCTCCCTCAGTCCTTCTTCATACTCTTCCATAGAACTCCCGGACCTCAGCCCAGTGTTAGCCTGTAGGTCTCTGCATGGGTTTTTAGCAGAACTGTCTTCTGAGGGTATTCATCCAGCAGCTGATCAAAACAGACACAGAGACTGACAGTCAAACACAATAGTGTCAGGGTTGGTTTTCTCCCTTTAAGCCATACAACGGGAAAAAGACAGCATCTTCAACAAGTGGTGCTGGTCTAAATGGATGTCTGTATGTAGAAGAATGAAAATAGATTCATATTTGTCATCATGCACAAAATTCAAGTCCAAGTGGGTCAAATACCTCAACATAAAACCAGATACGCTAGATCTATTCTAAGAGAAAGTAAGGAAAACAGCCTTGAACTCATTGGCATAGCAGACAACTTCCTATCCAACTTTTAATAGAATCTCCAATGACTCAATTGCAGGCAAACCCTTCATTTTCATTGAAGGGTCATTTTCTGGTCATTTTAAACATGGTGAATTTCTTTTGTCCTTTTTTTTTTCATTTTTACATTTGGCAGCAAAATTTTACTACATCTTACATATTGGATTTGAAAATAATATTTAAATATTAATTATTGAGACTATCACTTTGTCCAGTAATTTGATTATTTATATATATATATATTTGTTCATGTATATACATATAGTATGTAGTTAACTTTTCTATCTAATTTGCTGCTTGCCTGTGACGGAAGATCATACCAAAATTGTGTTGGAAAAAGTAATTAAGCATTATGTAATAGTTCAACAGCCTGCTTTTGTAAATATTTTACCTGTGAAATAAAGTATTTCATTCTTTTATGAACTATATTGTACTTTGATATTTCATTCACACACTTGAATAATTATTTAATTTCTTGCACTTAAAGAACATGTTATAGTAAATTTTATGATTTACATTATAAAATTTCTCTATTGTATTTGTTCATGTATTATTACTGAGTTGAGCTACGTACTGCTAAAGGAGTAATTTCAAGATACTTAGAAAAAGAACATTGATTCTTGTGGCGAAACAAAATAATAATTTCTCTATGAATTAAAAAGAAAATGAAAACTAAAATTTAGATGTTTGGTAAAGCTTTTTCATACTCACACAAAAATTTTTTGTTGCACATATTGTTATTTGATGGACAAATTTCTCCCATGGTGCAATTTAGAAATTGCTTCATTTTTTTTACACTCATTGTAAAAATCATTGGCATCTACATTTAAAAAAATAGGGAAAAGGCATCTCTGCTTCTCTGGAAAATAAACATAACATACACATAACTCACAAGTTCAGCTTGTATTCCGTTGGCAAGAATAATCTGTGAGCTCTATCAAAATGCATAGCAATGGAAGAATATAGTGAGAATTGACAACCATGTTGTAATGCAAATATAGTGGGATTTGACAACCTTGGTACAATATAACTCTGTCTTAAGAAAGGGCCAGGAGAGACCATAAGAAGGCACCCAGGGATCTTTACAATGTCATCTTTTTCTGTACTAACTTCTGTTCAATTACTATCAAATTATAGATACTGTGGCCTGAGCATACTGTTCTCTAGCTTTCCTGTAAGAGGATTTCAAAATAGTTACCCTTTAAATCATCCAAATGAAGGTCTTAATTTGAACAGTGGGAAGCACAAAGTCAATGAAATGCAATCATTGTCTGGGGTATCAATCTGTGAGTCTGACTATAAACACCTACTGAAATCCTGCAGTAATACGATGTTCGTTTGTTTGTATTGCTTCATAGATAATTGGAGTTCTGTGTTTCTATCCAAAGTATTTATTCGTTGTTCCCACGATGATTAGTCATTAGATGAAGTTGACAGATTTTTTTTCTTTCTGCTTGCTTTTCTCCCTAAACTGACAGTTGTCATCATGATGCCAGTTTTGTTTCACTCTGAAATGTTTCATAATATGAGCACAGACGCCATTTTCTCCAGTGACAATAGTTCTTTCTGCTGCACCTTTATTGAAAGAGTTCCTCCTGTGACCTTGCTGCGGAGAGAGGAAGGACCCTGGGTGCCCTGCAGGCCTGTCATCTGAATTCAGTGTTGCCATACTTTCCAGAAACCCTTTCATCTGATAAAAAAAAAAAATTAAATCTGAAATTCCCAATTACATTTACTTTTCTGTTCACTAAATGTATATTTACGATACCTTATGCCTTACAAAGATCCCTGAACTCAGAAGAGCAATAAGAGAGTTCTACATATTCAAAGTGTCTATTATTTCATAAATATAGCTCATCAATTAACAGAACAAAATGAAAAAGAAAACTATCTTGAGTGTACCCCACTATAACTTGAGCAGGGTTTCTTGACAGAGACATAAACACCTAAAGAAGTTAACAAGAAGGAGGTTCTGGGGTAAGATGGTCAACCCTCACTTAGAAAGACAAATGGGATGGACATTGGAAGTAGGAGAAAACAAGAAACAGGACAGGAGTCTACCATAGAGAGCCTCTGAAAGACCCTACCTAGCAGTGTATCAAGGCAGATGCTAAGATTTATAACCAAACCTTGAGTAGAGTGCAGGGAATCATATGAAGGAAGGGGGAGTTAGTATGACTTGGAGAGGACAGGAGCTCCACAAGGACCAACTATATCTGGGCACAGGGGTCTTTTCTGAGACTTATTCCCCAACCAAGGACCATGCATGTATATAACCTAGAAACTCTACTCATACATAGCCCATGGCAGCTTAGCATCCAAGTGGGTTCTCCTAGTGGAGAGAACAGAGACTGTCTCTGACATGAACTCAGTGGCTGCCTCTTTGACCTCTCCCACCCCCGAGGGAGGAGCAGCCTTGCTAGGCCACAGAGGAGGACATTGCAGCCAGTCCTGATGAGAAATGAAAGGCTAGGATCAGATGGATGGGGAGAAGGACCTTCTCTACCAGTGGACCTAGGTCAGGGAGGAAATGAGGGAGGGAGGGTGAGATTGGGAGGAAATGAAGGAGGGGGCTACAGCTGGAATACAAGTAAATAAACTCTAATTAATATAAAAAAATAAAACTTAACAAAAAACAAAAGGCAACTGCATCCCCAAGGTCTCAGAGTCCATTAGAAAATCCCAATGCACTCCATTCTAAGAATGCCAAGTGTCTTTTTTAAATTTAAATTTATTTTTTATAATTTACTCACTTTAAATCCTAATTGTAGCCCCCTCCCTCATCTCCTCCTAGTCCCACCCTCTCTCTCTCCTTCCCCATACTTTTCCTCCCCTATTTCTCAGAAAGAGGGAATCCTCCTCTCCTTCCATATGCTATCAAGTCTCATCAGGACTGCCTATATCCTTTTCCTCTGTGGCCTGGCAATGCCCTCCCCCACCCCCCCCCCCCCCCCCCCCCCCCCCGCTAGGGAAAAGTGATCAAAGAGCAGGCAATGGAGTCCATGTCAAAGACAGACCCTGCTACCCTTACTAAGTAACCTACATGAAGAATGAGCTGCTTATCGACTACATTTTAGCAGGGATCCTAGGTTCTCTCCATGCACGGTCCTAGGTCCTCTCGATGCATGGTCCTTGGTTGATTCATCAGTATCTGCAGGGACCCATGGGCCCCCGCTTTGTTGGCTCTGTTGGTCTTTTTGTGGAGTTCCTGTCCCTTCTAGGTCTTTCTATCTCCCCCTTCTTCCACATGATTCCCTGTACTTTGCCCAAAATTTGACTATGAGTCTCAGCATCTGCTTCGATCTCCTGATGGGTAGAGTCTTTCAGAAGCCCCCTGCGGAAGGTCCTGTCCTGTTTCCTGTCTCCTCTACTTCCAATGTCTGTCCTGTTTGCCCTTCTGAATGAGGAGTAAGCCTCATCCCTAGGGTTCTCCGTGTTGTTTAGCTTCTTTGGGACTGTAGATTTTAGTATGTTTATCCTATATTATATGGAATGGCAAGACTTTTTTTTTGCTCTTTCTTAATCAAGTAAACAAACAAAAATCAAGTAAACCTATTTTAATTAGAATAAGCCTATAAATTTTATGTGAAAAATCATTTTAAAGAGAAATAATCCATTATCCAAGTCTTATAATAAGTCTCTCTAGGAGTCTCAGATATTGTCTTCATTCATAGTACAAATGTCCTTGTCGAATCCTTGTTTCCTTTCAACTATCAGTTTATATATTGACAGTTTTCATTGCTGATTCCCACTATTTTTTATGTTTCTAGTAATGTTCCTGTATTAGTTTACAGTAACTTATAGGATAGATTTTATAGAAAAGACACAGAGATGACACATAAAGTGACAGACCTGAACCCACACCCCTACAAATACATGTTAGCCTAGGGAACCTCATCAAACATTCTCTGGGTAAAAAAGGCATGTTTTAACAACAAAATCTCTTAATGAATATGGCTACATTTAATCTTCTATTAATTTGGTTTTTGATTGGAATTATTCATACAGTGTTTGAGAAGATATACTACAGAAATTCTATGTGGTTAATTGCTATCTTAACAACATTTTGTACCTCAGTGGACACAATTTATTCAACTGTTTCCTGCTACCTTGTATAACTGAATTTTTAGATGCATTTTCCTGCTACATCTTGAATTCTAAGGCTGTGTTTGTTCCTTAGTGCCTATACATTGCAATGGCTATCGCAAGTGAAACAGGCACATCAGTATAATTATCATAAATTGTACAGGCTTTCTTTTGTTGTGATTGTGAAGACAGTCAAACGATTATACAAACTTATATTACCAAGTGGAAGATACAGTGGTATTTTCAGTGACCAGAGAACATTTAGAGAAACTAAATATATAGAATATATAGAACAATAGAGAAACTATTTTTTGTATAATTTTATATCTAAAAAATAAAAGGATTATATGATTACTCATAGTATGTTACAATTTATATCATGAATAATCTTTACTGTCATTTCACTAGATTTAGACTATGTAGGAAATGTGCCACTGAACCACTCCGTGAAATCATTTCCTAAAAGTTTTACCTAAGAATTGGAGAACCACACTGAATTTTAGTGGTATCACCCCAAAAGGCTGGAGTTTCTAACTAAATAAGAAACAAAGGAAAGGTGTGAGCTGAGCTCCCACTGTTCCTTGACTATACAGCAGTCCCCTGCTCTGTTTTACTGCTGAGACAGCCAGCCCCTCTTCACCACTGTGCTTCCTGCCCAGGAGGGACAAAGGCCCTTCCTTTCCCTGCATTTGGTGTGCCTATTGTCACAGCAGTAAGAAAAACAACACAGTTTATTTTCTATGAGTATTTGTCTTACCCTGTAAATGATAGGATATGTTATAGTATATGAACTTAATTTAAATGAAGAGAAGAAATGTTTGCTTCACTATCTTTGAAAAATTAATATGACTCACAATGTCTTACAACAAAGAATGTGAACAGAAATTTTCTTAGTGGAAAATTTCTTTTTTTTTTTTTGGATAGAGCTTTTTAATACATTCAGAATTTAAATGTAAATCACAAATTACAGAGAAGAATCTTTCTCTTCTTAGACTAAATTACAATCTTACAATGTAAATCTCAATGTGTTTATTGATAGGTTTCTGAGCATTTAGAGATGGTACTTGATACCTTTTCTTAAACACTCTCTCATGGTGGAGTAAATTAGTTTCTGGAATCTGGACAAAGAGCTGAATTAGTTCACACTTACAAATTAGAGAATTACTGTGAACAACCATGCTGCCTTCTACATTAATTGATTCTATTATAGAGTATATCTACCTTTTGTTTACATACAGAGAAAACTGCGTATTTAAAAAAATTGAAAGTAATTTCTTATTCAAATCTACTAAAATGTGCACTATCGGTAAAATATATTGAAATATGTTGTAAGCAACAGTAGCTGCAACTCATATCAAAAAGTAAAGAAAATATGATATCTCATTAAGATTTATGAAATTATATATCATCTTTTGAGGAGTGTTAGAAATAGTGAGAAAATTTGGGGAGTAGCCAGATATACTATCATTTTATACTATCATTTTTATAGAAGCTGAGAAAAAAATGATATTTTGAGTCTAGTATGAGCTAGCAATGGTACAGTAAGAGGAGAGAGAAAGAGGAAAGAGAAAGGAAAAAGAAAGATAATTTTCATGTCATGTACTACATGTTGAAATTTTTTCAATCTATTTACCAGTGATTTGTTCTCTACTAACTTTTGCCCATCAAGACTGTTGGTAGACTTTGCCTCACCTACGTAAACCTGTGTATCATGTTTGGGTAATTTACAATTTGCCTAGGGAACATCAATAGAAAAGGGAGAATAATAGAAAGGCACAACTTATTCATATGGAGAATGAAATTACTAACCATGGATACATTTAAAGATGGAGATATTTTATTTTTTTGCAGGATGAAATTAAAATTGGAAACCTTTTTTGAATGGATAAATAATGTACGAAAACATAAGAGAATTATTATGGAAGACTGACATTCAAATTATAAAACCTTATTAAGGACTAATAAAATAAATGTCAATTTTTAGTCTTTAGAAACATGAATTTGGATTATTCTTAAGTCCAAGAATAAAGAGCTGGACAGTGCTTTTTAACAACACTGTTTCCATTGTGAGACAAAAGCTCAGATCACTCACATTTTAAAGGATGAAGCATGAACACATGGACACATCATATGGCAGTATGTTGCAGAGCTGTAATTAGAAACACTCCGTACAGGACAATGCTCTGAAGCTTGCTCTGTAGCTGCAGACTGTCTTGGGAGGCCATGAAACCTTTTGAGGTCAGAGTTTGTCTGGCAGAAGGAGTTCTCAAGGAGCTTGGGAAATAGCCCAGTAGCAGCAGCCTGTTCTGTTCTCTGCTTCTTGTTCTGAGAGGGTGTGATCAGACCTGGGGACATTCCACTGTCTGGGACTGAGCTTCACTGTGCATTCACTGTCATGATTATGTGAAACCCACTGACAACTGTGAGAAAACATCAATGTTTCTTCCATTATCATGGTCACATTGATGCAAAACTTACTAATGTGATGTCTAAGAAATACTAACATCTTTTTCAGAAACAAGATATGGAGCAGAAATGCAAACAAGAGCAGCACATTACAGACAGAGGTTATCCAGACAGGAAGAAGTATCATCAGGAAAAAAAGTGAGTTTTCCTAAATCAAACATGAAGACTCCAAAGTCAAAAGTAAAATTAATGAAACCCCAATGGTGAGTATTGATATTTAAGTGGAAAATGAAGGTCTGTCTTAATAGTGGGAATAGTGATAGAAAAGGTACATAAAATTTATGTTTTCTACCCTATTACTAATTGGAGGCCTGGGAGTGCATGTTAGTCATTAAAAGTGTTTTCCATGCAAGTACGAGGACCTCAGCACAATTCCCAGGACTCAATGAAGAAATAGCTGGGCACAATAGTGCTTTTTTTTTTTTTTTGTAATCCCAGTATTGGAGAGGCAGAAACAAGTTAGCTCTTGAAGCTTTGTTACCAGGCAGTCTAGACTATTTGGTGAATCCTAGGCCAGTGAAAGGCTCTGTCTACAAAGAAGGTAGCTGCTGGGGAGGGATATCAATTTTCTTCAGGTGCTAAGCCTTTGAGAGGCTCCACGTACTCTGATACATTGGCTTACACTTATGCTGTTAAAGGTAGCACTAAGGAAACTCAGCACATCACACAGAGCTGGGGAGAAAATGTGAGGATAGGGAAGGAATTAGGGAAGAGAAAATGGGGTGAGCTTCATCAAAACGTATCACATGCATGTGTAAATATCTCAAAAACAAATAATCATTGAAAAAAAAACGTGATAGACAACCTCAAAGTATGAAAGCTGAGGTTGACTTCTGGATTCTACATGAACACATGCAAACACACACACACAAACACATACACACAGCCCGTAGAGCATACAAAATAGTACTCATACAAAACTGTACTTATGAATCTGCAAATGTACTGACTGTACATAAACACAATAAAGAACAGAAAATTGTATTTAATGAATCAAAATTGTAAAATACTTAGACAAATAAAAATAAATGCAAAGAGAAATAATAAATACAATAATGCGGTGTTATGGTGACTGTTACATAGCAATGTGGAAGGATCAGTGAAGGAGACCACCTTTTCCTTTTATGCCTTCCCGATCCATAGTATCCTTTCTCTTGTGTGTGTTGGCGTGGGTGTGTGCACGCAGGCACTAATGTATACAGATTGGATGAAAGTATTTTCTCACTATGTATGTGTGTCCTATTTGTAAATTCGTGTGTGAGGGAGGCTGTGCGAGCATGTGTGTGTGAACATGATTGTGAAGACAAAAGTTTTATTCCGCCAAACCTGCCGTTGGCTTTCTCCACAGCTGTCTCTGTGGGGACCTGGATGGTTTGTGTACATGCATTTGAAGAACAGGGGTCATCATAAGGGTATCTTCCTCTAGCACTTTGCATTTCATTTTTGAAAGGTCTAACGAAATTATCTTGACTAGCCTGGACTTGCTGTGTACACAACTGGCCTTAGACTCGCCGGGATAAGTCCTCCCCTGTTGGGCCAGTATTTCTCTGTAGCTGATTCTTTGATAAAGGTACTTTCATCCAATCACCTTTTCATCTAATCTACCATGAAAGCCCTTGGTGTATATTTATTTTTTTCCTTTGCCCAGTATTATATCTGGGCTTATATCGTATCTGATTTTCCTTACTTGAGTGCTGAGCATCTAAACTGAGGTCTTCATTTTGTGTGGCAATCACTTTATCCACTGAGCTATGTCACTAACCTCTTCCATAATTTTGTTATTTACTACATACATATATTATTTTTAGAATCAATTTATTCATTATGTATTTCATATGCTACTTAAAAATAGCAATCAAGTTCTAAAACATACAATAACAAAATAAGTTAACATACTTAAGCATGTGTACATGCAATTGTACTTAAATAAACTTAAAATGTCATGTTAAAATATGCACACAATTATAAAAACTACATATTTGTATTTCCAAAGATAATATATAATAATTTATAACTAAATATAAACAATATAGTATTCACTGCCTATCTCCTTGTGCTTGTTCTCTATCGCCATTTGTTCACCTTGTACAAGTTCAGAAAGAGAAACAAGATCACTACTTGAGAGAAAAAAAATGTAGTGACTTAAAATTTATATTAAAAATTTTAGAGACACTATTGGAAAATATCTAAGAATCAAAATCAAAGCTAGATACATGTTAGGCAAATACTCTGCCTAAAATATTCACTAAAATATTGGTGATCCTGAATATGGGATTAGAATTTTTCATAACTATATACTAGTCACATTTTTCTTGAAAAAAATATTTGGACATATGTGCTTCTCTGGTCACAGTGCAGATCATATTTGTATGACTTGGATTTTCTTCAGTGCTGTAATCACTGATAGCTGCTAATCTTCAATTACAGAGCTTCACTTATAATTATGTAACTAATTAGCTTATTAGTTTGTTAAACACAGCTTAAACTATCTGCATTAACAAGAAAAACAAGAAAGTTAAAAGAATAGCTGTTGAGAAATTGAAGTGGGTCACTGGGAATGGGAAGATAGAAGATAAACATAGTAAAATATATATGCATAAATGAAATTTTATAATCAAATCTCTATCTATAATTAACATATACAATTATATTCTAAAAGAAAAAATTGGATATTATTATTCGTTTTATCAAGAGAACAGAGGGGAATGAATTTCCCTATCTTCCGCATAAATTATTAACATTTAAATTCCTCTCCATTGATATTAACATTTGCCATTCTTCATATTTAATGCAACCAGGATTTAGAAAGCATTCCTGTTTCACTCCATTGCAAGCACAAGTTAATGGAGCCTGAGTGGATGACTTGTACACAGACACTTGGCAAAGCATGCCACCAACTTTCAGTAAAGAGTATAAAAGCAGTCCTGGAACAAAAGTGAGATTGGATGAATGTGATTCAAAATTTAAAAGTCCTGAGAAAAATAACTAGAAGGAATCCCTTCACCATCTCTGTGTTTTCCTGCATCAGAGACTAACATTAAGGTGGATACAAATGCACATGATATTTACAAAACCAGTCTTTGGCTTCTATTCACTTCCTTTTCAGAAAAGACTGGTATGAGAAGCAATTTTCCTCATGTGTGAATCATTCCCTTACTGTCTACAGTATTTCTTCCTGTTCTGGTCTGGAAGGATGAGATAATGATGAACATGACTCAGAGAAGGAAAATGTGCTACAGTTATGGGCATTTGATGCGTTCCTGTAATTGGAGTAACAAATGACAACTCTTTTAGCTGAATCTGAGATAAATACAGGACATCACATATACCGTCTGTTTCCTAGCCCAATTTGTATGAAGAAAATGTGAAAAGAATGTAAAAATGCTTTAGAATCATTTATCACCTGCAGTGCTGCCTCATTCTATTTCTTGAAAATATTTGTTCGTTACATTGTTCTTTTCTTGAGGTGTCATCTTATCTTGATCCTTCATTGTGATATAATCGAACATTTTTCATTTGAAAAAACTCCTTATAATGTTTTAAGCCTTTAGAAACCTGAGACCAGTGGTTAATAATAATAATAATAATTATTATTATTATTATTATTATTATTATTATTATTATTATTTACAATTTATTCACTTTGTATCCTGGCTGTAGCCCCCTCCCTCATCTCTTCCCAGTTCCACCTCCCTCCCTATTCCTCCACCCTGTAGCCCTCCTTTAGTCCACTGATAGGGGAGGTTGTCCTCGCCTACTAGCTGACCCTAGCCTATCAGGTGTCATTAGGACTGTATGGACCTTCTTTCTATGTGACTTAGGCCACCTGCTAGGCAGATGTGATCACAGAGCCAGACACTGATTCCATGTCAGAGACAGGGCCTGTTCCCCTTACTAGGAAACCCCCATTGAGACTGAGCTGCCCATGGGTTACATCTGAGCAGGGGGTCTAGGTGTTCTCCATTCATGGTCATTGGTTGATTCGTCAGCCTATGCACGACCCCATGGGTCCTGATTTGTTGGCTCCATTGGTCTCCGTGTGGAGCTCCAGTCCCCTCCAGGTCTTTGTATTGCTCCCTTCTTCCATAAGATTCCCTGCACTCTGTCCAAAGCTTGGCTATGAGTCTGAGCATCTGCTTTGATACCCAATGGATAGAGGTTTTCAGAGGCCCTCAGTGGTAGGCTCCTGTCTTGTTCCCTGTCTTCACCACTTCCAATGTCTATCCCATTTGCCCTGCTGAATGAGGATTAAGCCTCTTTCTTCAGGTCCTCCTTGTGGTTTAGCTTCATTAGGACTACATATTTTATTATGTTTATCCTATAATATAGGGGTAATATCCACATATGAATGAATGCATACCATGTGTGTCTTTCTGCTTCTTGGTTACCTCACTCAGGAGTTTATTTTTAGTGTATAATGAATTTGATCAAAAATATTGGTTTTGGTTGTTCTGTTGGTTTACATTTGTGTGTTTGAAATAGGATCACAATAAAGACTATACTGTTTTGAAATTTATGATCTTCTATTGAGACTCCTGAATGCTAGTATTACTAGTATACATCATATTCTCTGGCTCCAAAGAGATATTTACATACATTTAAATAATTTTTATACTGAAATCTCTGTAGATTTAGTTTGTTAGAAAAACATATAGCTACTGTTTTTTGTGTATACCTTTTAATTTTTTTAATTGTTTTAATTTTTTAATATTAATTACATTATATTCATTTTGTGTCCCAACTAGATCTCCCTCTCTCATTCCCTTCCAATCCCACTCTCCCTCCTTCATCTCCTCCCATGCTCCTCTCCAAGTCCACTGATAGGGGAGGTCCTCCTTCCCTTCCATCTAACCCTAGCCTATTGGGCCTCATAAGGACTGGCTGCACTGTCTTCCTCTATGGCCTGAAAGGCTGCTCCTCCATCAGGGGGAGGTGATCAAAGCCACTGAATTCACATCTGAGCAAGTCCCTGTTCCCCTTACTAGAGAACCCACTTGGACACTGATCTGCCATGGACTACATCTGTGCAGGGGTTTTAGGGGTTCTAGGTTATCTCCATGCAGGGTCCTTAGTTGGAATATCAGTTTCAGAAAAGACCCCTGGGACCAGATTTCTTGGTTCTGTTACTCTCCTTGTGGAGCTCCTGTCCCCTCATGGTCATTCTATCTCCCTCTTCTTCCATAAAATTTCCTGCACTCTGTCCAAAGTTTAGCTATGAGCTTTAGCATCTAGCTTTCATACCCTGCTGAGTAATGTCTCTGAGTGGCCTCTGTGGTAGGCTCCTGTCCTGTTCCCTGTCTTCTCCCTCTTCCGATATTCATCCCATTTACCTTTCTGAGTGAGGATTGATCATCTTACCCAGGGTCTTGTTTCTAGGTTAGATTCTTTAGGTGTACAGATTTTAGTATGTTTATCCTACATGTCTAGTATCCACTTATAAGGGAGAATATACCATGTGTGTATCTGCTTCTGGGATACCTAACTCAGGATGATCTTTTCTAGATCCCACCATTTGCCTGCAAATTTCATGATTTCCTTTTTTTTTTTTTTCTTTTAATTGCTGAGTAGTATTCCATTATGTAAACGTACTACAATTTCTATACCATTCCTCCACTGATGGACATCTGGGTTGTTTCCAGCTTCTGGCTATTACGAACAAATCTGCTATGAACATGGTTGAGCAAATGTCCTCGTTGTGTACTTGAGCGTATTTTGGATATATGCCTAGAAGTGGTATAGTTGGATCTTGAGGAAGCACTATTCCTAATTGTCTGAGAAAGCACCAGATTGATTTCCAAAGTGTTGTACCAGTTTACATTCCCACCAGCAATCGAGGAGGGTTTCCCTTTATTTATATCCTCTCCAGCATATATTGTACCTTGAGTTTTTGATCTTAGTCATTTTGAAGGGCCTAAGGTGAAATCTCAGGATTGTTTTGATTTGCATTACCCTAAAAACTAAGGATATTGAGCTTTTCTTTAAGTTTCTCTCTGCCATTCAATATTCCTCTTTAAAGAATTCTCTGTTTGTTTAACTTGTACCTCATTTTTATTTAGATTACTTGATTTGTTGCTTTTAACTTCTTATATTCTTTATGTATTCTGGATACTAGCCTTCTGTCAGATATAGGGTTGGTGAAGATCCTTTCCCAGTCTGTAGGCTGTTGTTTTGTTCTGATGTCCTTTGTTTTACAGAAGCTTATCAGTTTCATGAGGTCCCTTTTATTGATTGTTGATCTTAGAGCCTGTGCTCTTGGTGTTCTACTTAGGCAGCTGTTTCCTGTGCCAATGAGTTCAAGGCTTTTCCCCACTTTTTCTTCTAACCAATATAGTGTGTCTGGTTTTATGCTGAGGTCTTTGATCGACTTGGACTTTAGTTTTGTACAGGGTGATAAATATGGATTTATTTCCATTTTTCTACATGTAGATATCCAATTAGACCAGCACCTCCAGCAACTATAGATTCAGTGCAATTTCCATGAAAATACCAACACAATTCTTTACAGACATTGAAAGAAAAATTCTTAACTTCATATGGAAAAACAAAAAACCCAGAATTGCCAAAACCATCCTGTACAACAACAGATCATCTGGAGGTATTTCCATACCTGATCTCAAGCTGTAATACAGAGCAATAATAATAAAAACTGCATGGTACTGGCATAGAAACAGAATAGTGGATCAATGGGATTGAATAGAAAACCCAAAAATAAACCCACACACCTATGAATACTTGATTTTTGACAAAGAAGCCAAAACTATATACAATAGAAAAAAGACAGTATCTTCAACAAATGGTGTATACTAACTTTTAAGTGCCCATAATGATAGGTTACATGCTTTGGAGAATTAATAATGGGTAGCGATAATTCACAAAAGTTTCATAAAGCTAAAAGATTTTCAGTTGTATAAGAATAAGCTGAGAAGGAATTACATGAAAAATAGTTTTATATTAATAATTATAGATACAAAGAAGACTTTATTGAATGAGCTATCACCTTTCAAAAAATGTCATAAGGTACAACCTTGTTGAAATTAATTTTCCTGGACTTCTCTTAGATTCCTATCAGCAGCCAAATTCACTTGACCATGCAGGAACCCTCTTTTTTCAGTCATTCTCTTTAGATGAATTATAAAAACAGATATGTGACTTCATATGTAAGAAAGTGGAAAATATTGTCAATCAGCAATGTGATTTAATCAGCAGGTGAAATTGATCTTTGAGAGACTGGTAACATAATTGAAATGTAGATGTTATGATAAAATTTTAGTATAAATTACATAATGATGTTCACATTCACCCAGAAGAGTGTAAGAAAAGGCAATTTATTTTATAATCTAGTTCTAATTGACTCTTAGAGTTACAGAATCTATGCATTTTCCGAGGTCATAAAAATCATATTGTGCGTAATAAAATTATTAAGCCCCATGTTAAATAGCCTTTAACCTCATTATAGCTCCTTTTTTGAAATTTTGACATAGTGCCAAGCATATGATATTCATTAAATTACCTCAAATGAAAAATAAAATAAAAATTGCTTACAATACAAAACACTTAGAGTTGGCTAAATTACAGGGAAATCATAGTGGATGTTGAATTTAGAAAAAGTCAACTCATTGATGACCTCTGAAAAGACTTTTTCAGTAAAAGCACAACAAAAATGAACAATTCTCAAAATGAAGACTGAAAGCATAGATGGATAATAAGAGAGGTGAAGAAATTGTCCTAGGACAGAAAAAATGAAGATAGCTCATGAAGCAAAGGAAGAGGATAGGTCCAAATAAAAGCACAGCTACATCAAGGAAAAGACCTCCTTTGCTGCTGAGCTTTCAAGTACTAGGGAAACTGAGGAGCACAGTTAGGCAAAAACATAAGCGTGAGATCAATGCGATAATTCGGATACATTCACGTTAATGAAAGAGCCATGGTCTTTTAAATACTATATAATAGTTATAAACTTAAGGGAAGCAGTTTTTTAATCTGTCTGCTCCCTTCCTTCATTGTTCTACTAAACGTTCTTCAAGAGGCAGAAATACTCAATAACAACACAATTTAATTCTTGATAGAATCAAATGGTGCTTTGCCAAATTAAAACAAAAAATAGAAAGTCTGAGGTTAGATTTTTTTGTGATTTAAAGTTTTGATGTTTTCATTTCCTTCTTATGGTTTTAAAAAAGTTAAAATGCATTTTTGTAATGTTTAACATTATATCTAGCATAAGTATGTAGTTATATACCAAATTATCAAGAAAAGATACAAAATTATGAGTGCTGTTAATTCATTTTTAATTTTCTTTTTATTAATTAAAAATAAGTGAGTTACAAAGTGTCTTATGACTCTAACAACTTTGTCTTGGATAAACTTGACTTATGGTATGAAGAGACAAAGTGAAAATTTGAAGGCTAATAGGGTTTAAAATTTCTGTAAGGAAGCTAGTCAGTCAGTTGAATCCAAGCCTGACAAAGAGCCTTAAACACTTTTAGTATGCCACAAATATTTATAGTAATGTAAAATAAATACCAGGCTCTATATGTAATGCAAAGGGCAAATTAATCAGTCATTTTCAATTATGAAATTATAATGTATTGATAAGCAGTTTGTATACAGTATACATGTAAGTACCGAACATGCAGTAAAATGTAAAAAATTAAGTGAACATTTATCCACGTGTAAAATATTAGGACACACTTATAGAATATTTAGAATAGTGGCTGTATCCCCAGAACTCAGAAGGCATAAGGACTCTGAGTCAGAGGACATTGGGCTAATCTCCAGTAAAAAGTCAGTCAAAAAAGAAGAAGAAGAAGAAGAAGAAGAAGAAGAAGAAGAAGAAGAAGAAGAAGAAGAAGAAGAAGAAGAA
>NW_026596244.1:877630-932973 GCF_907164565.1 Psammomys obesus | reverse complement strand
AAGAAGAAGAAGAAGAAGAAGAAGAAGAAGAAGAAGAAGAAGAAGAAAAAGAAGAAGAAGAAGAAACGAAAGAAAGAAAAACAGAGAAAAATAGCATCTATTTTGTATAAAGAAAAAATCTGAATTATACTGATAATTACCTATTTTATGTCAACGGAAGCTAGACAAATATAAAACTATTTACTTAAGGTTTCAAGATGAATATAACAAGCTTCTATTTGCTAAGATATTCCTAGATAACAGGAATTATTAAAAACCAAAACCACAGCATATACCAGAGGCTATTGAAATATGAATTGGAAACTCACCAAAGCCTATTTTCTTTAAGAATATTTTGAAGTGTTTAATACATCTTCATGACAATATACATTCACTGATGGATACTCACATATGAAATTTATTACCTACAAAGAATGTGTTATTTCTAAATTATTTAAGTACCTGAAAATTTAAAGACAACATTCACACAACAAATTGAACATGGAAAGTTCAAGCTGGTGTGTGCATACAACCTTCACTCTAATGTTCTCATGTCAGTTACATGGGAAGGGACATTGCAGGCTGCCTAAAGAGAAAAGTGAACACCAAACTAACCAGAAAATCTTTGAACAACAATCTATCTTTCCTGCAAAATTAGGGCAATGGTGGCACAAACCTTTGGGAGTAACCAACCAGTCTGTGATTTGATGTAAGCCCAACTCCATGAGATGGAACCCACACCTAGATAACAAAACCTAGGGTAAAACCAAATATTACTGCTCAAAAAGAAGGAGAGGAAGAAGGAGAAGAAGACAATAAAATGACTCTTAATGATATTCTGCTATATACACAGATAAGTGCCTTATCCAGTCTCTATCAGAGAGCTTTCCTCCGGATGCAGATGGAAACAAATAGACACCTATCACAAGATGTTATGCAGAGACAGTGAGGCTTTGGAATACACAGCTCTAAATGAGATGTTTCCATCAATCCCTCTCCTCAAAGCTCAGAGAAAGTTGCAGAAGAGGAGGCAGACAGACTAGGTGACACAGAGAGGATAAAGAACACCAGTAGAACAAGGACCTTGTCTATGGTACCACCAAAACATTCTCCATGATTTAAAATTATTAATAAAAATTCTGATCACTATATAAGATTATTTTTTCTTGTTCTCTGTAAAATATACCTCTTAGAGGTAAAAATAAAAGTCTATTCCTCTTCAATTCAACTGTATTATGCCTGCATGTCAGCTTGACTCATGCTGACCTATAACTGTGAGTTCATGTGACATGTTTAACTATATAATAAAACTGTCAAATCTCTTGTTCAATATGTCTTTTGTTCAAGGGTACTGAATCAATATTCTAGAACCAAAAGTAATAAAGGAGGTCATTATAGCTAGCTATGAAGTCTTTTTTCTTTGTGTCTACTTTTCCAACTGTTTTTATTAAATTTTTATTTTTTATATTAATTACAGTTTATTCACTTTGTATCCCAGCTGTAGCCCCATCCCTCATTCCCTCCCAATCCCACCCTCCCTCCCTCATCTCCTCCCATGCCTCTCCCCAAGTCCACTGATAGGGAAGGTCCTCTTCCCCTTCCATCTGACCTTAGCTTATTAGGTCTCATCTGGACTGGCTGCATTGTCTTCCTCTGTGGCCTGGCAAGGCTGCTCCCCCATTGGGGTGTGGGAGTGGTCAAAGAGCCAGCCACTGAGTTCATGTCAGAGACAGTCCCTGTTCCCCTTAGTAGGGCACCCAGTTGGACACTGAGCTGACTTTTGCTACATCTGAGTGGGGGTTCTAGGTTATATCCACAAATAGACCTTGGTTGGAGTATCAGTCTCAGAAAAGACCACTGGGCCCACATTTTTTGGTTTTGTCGCTCTCCTTTTGGAGCTCCTGTCCTCTCCAGATCTTACTATCACCCCTTCTTTCATAAGATTCCTTGCACTCTGCACAAAGTTTGTTTAGGAGTCTCAGCATCTGCTTTGATACCTTGCTGGGTAGAGTCTTTCAGAGGCCCTGTGTGGTAGGCTCCTGTCCTGTTTCCTGTTTTCTCCTTCTTCCAATATCTATCCGGTTTGTCTTTCTTAGTGAGGATTGATCATCTTACCCAGGGACTTTCTTCTTGCTTAGCTTCTTTAGGTGAATATATTTTAGTGTGTTTATCCTATATCATATGTCTAGTATCCACTTATAAGTGAGTATATACCGTGTGTCTTTCTGATTCTGGGATACCTCACTCAGGATGATCTTTTCTAGATCCAACCATTTGCCTGCAAATTTCATGATTTCCTTGTTTTTAATTGCTGAGCAGTTTTCCATTATGTGAATGTACCACAATTTCTGTATTCATTCCTCAGTTGAGAGACATATGGGTTGTTTCCAGGTTCTGGCTATTCTGAATTAAGCGGGTATGAACAAGGTTGTGCAAATGTCCTTGTTGTGTACTTGAGCATATTTTGGATATATGCCTATAAGTGGTATAGCCAGATCTTGAGGAAACACTATTCCTAATTATCTGAGAAAGTGCCAGATTTTCCAACTTTTAAAGTTCCCCTCGCTTCCTAAAGAATAACTGTAAGCATTGCAGAGAAAAGCTATCTAGGCAATACACTAACATGAAGGTAATCTCAATGAGTGTATTGATCTCTCGAAGAATTCTTCAATTGGAAGAATCAGAGACCCAGAACTGTTAGCATGCTTGTCACATATTCTGCCTCTTGATTTGGAGAAAAATGGATTCCAACCCTGGATTAATTGGGTACTATGAATGATTCAGGTAAACTCCTCAGGGTTTGCTTCCTATTAAACAAGAAGTTAAGGGTTTCTTCTTGTAATATATGTTATGATGAAATAGTATTTATGTAAAGTATTGAGAACAGTCTCTTGCAAAAATACAAGGTTTTTTTTTTGAATTTTATTTTTTTCTTATCAGTTACATTTTATTAACTCTGTATCCCAGCCGTGTCCCGATCCCTCATTCCCTCCCAGCCCCTCCCTCCCTCATCTCCACCATGCCCCTTGCCAAGTCCACTGATAGGGGGGACCTCCTCCCCATTCATCTGATCCTGTTTTATCAGGTATCTTCAGGACCGGCTGTAAAGCTCTCCTCTGTGGCCTAACAGGACTGCTCCTCCCTTGGGGGGTGGGGAGGCCAAAGAGCCAGTCATTGAGTTCCTGTTAGAAATAGTCCTTGTTCCCCTCACTATGGGAAACCAATTGGTTACTGAGCTACCACAGGCTACATCTGAGCAGAGGTTCTAGGTTACATTCATACATGGTCCTTGGTTGCATGTCAGTCTCAGAAAAGACCCTGTGCCCAGATATATTTGGTCCTTGTGGAGCTCCTATCCTTTCCTCTCCAGACTAACTCCCCTTCTTTCTTATGATTCCCTGTACTCTGCCAAAGGTTTGGTCATGAGTCTTTGCTTTGAAAACACTGCTAGTTAGAGTCTTTCAAATGCGCTCAGTAGACTCCTGTCAATGTTCAATGTGCATCCCATCTGTCTTTCAAAACGAGGATTGATCATCTTACCCCATGTTCGCTCTCTTGATTATCTTTTTTAGGTGTATAGATTTCATTATGTTTATCATATCTTATAGGTCTATATAAGTGAGTATATACCGTGTTTGTCTTTCTCCTTCTGGGATATTTCACTCAGGATGATCTTTTCTAGATCCCACCATTTGCCTGAAAATTTCATGATTTCCTCATTTTTGATTGCTGAGTAGTATTCCATTGTGTAAAAATACTACAATTTCTATACCCATTCCTCTGTTGATGGACATCTGGGTTGTTTCCAGGTTCTGGCTATTACAAATAAAGCTGCTATAAACATGGTTGAGCAAGTATCCCTTTTGTGTACTTGAGCAAACTTTGGGTATATACCTAGCAGTGGTATAGCTGGGTCTTGAGGAAGCACTATTCCTAATTGTCTTACAAAGTGCCAGAAAGATTTCCAGAGTGGTTGTACCAGTTTACATTCCCAGCAGCAGTGGAGGAGGGTTCCCCTTTCTCCACAACCTCTCCAGCATGTGTGTTAATTTTCCTCCTCTACCTTTAGAGCCTTCATGACCTAGTCACTTCACATAGCCTCACCATATCTTTTATGTAAGTAGATAAATTTATAACTATTTTTATAATTCAAAAAGTTAAGATATGACTTGTATAGTAACTCAAAGTTTTTTTTTAAATGTTAAAAACACCATTTCCTGAGCCTGAAATAAAGACATTTTATGTAATAAATAAAAATCCAAAAATGTAAGTTATGGAAATTCTAATAAATAATGTAAACTATTGGTACTTTGAAGGACCATCCTTTGTTATTTTTCTAAAAAGAAATGTTTATGAAGACCTAGAAATAATTAAAAGTCTGAATGGTTATTGAATGTACCAAGAACTATTTTAAAATAATACTTCTGAGCTGCTAGGAGGCAATGCAGTTAATATTCAAAAGTAATCAGTAAAGCATACAAGAAAAAAAATATGTGTTTGCTTAGAGACTGAAGTTTGAGCATTATCATAAGGAAAACATGTGGGCCTGTTTTATAAACTAAGTAGTTCATTAATTCAATATCAGTCTTCCAGATTGAGAGAATTTATAAACATCTAGGTACCGGTGTACCAGCAATAATCAATAGTTATTGGGAAGAAAGGGGTTTGTTCAAATACTGTACAAATCATGAGTGTGTGTTTCTGTGAATATGCTTCTGTCTGTATGGTCCAAACCCAATGTATTGCTGTAGAGCTGTTAGCTATGGTATCTGCTGCTATATAATAATTGCAGAAGAAGAGAAAATTATTTGGGATTTTTTTTTGGAATTATCTACTGACATTTTACATTTTTAAATAATTTTGCATTATAAAGCATCCATTTTTTAAACTTGTGTGTATGATCTCCAGGTCCTATTTCTTTCGGATGAGTCTGGATTTGTCACCATGGCTCTTTTTCTATGTAAGGTACATGAGTTTGAATTTAGAGCACACTCTCTATCAAAGTGAAAATGTCCTCCATGTGATCATCTTTGTGACGGGAGGAACAGACATATTAAAGAAGTCTTAAAGAAAACAAGAGTGAAATATGTGAACAGAAATGACTGCCTTTCAAAACGTTCAGTGTTTAAAATTCTCTCTCTGATCCTCTCCCTCAGGTTGGAATTTGCTATTTCTACATAACATTTCAGATAGGAGCAAACTTGGTTAAATTATTAGGACTCTTAAAACTCAATATAGTTGCTAATCACCCTACAAATCAAGAGTATATAGTAAAAAAATGATTTCTAGTTGACATTAAATACTAAGATTTCAAAGGACGCTAAGTTTTTATTGGCCATTCCATCAGGTGAATGATGGTTAGTGCTCACTAATTATTTTATTTTTTAATGCAGAGGCCACATAAGCAGCTGTTACAAATCTCTTTTGGGAAATGTAAGCTTTTACCTCAGGGTGCTCTTGCCAAATGTATGGCACATGAGTGCCTACTGGCATAGTCTGACATTGGATAAGAGAGACACAGCTCTCACTTACCTGGGACAGCAAGGAGGAAAGCACTCCCCTTTAATTTGCATTCAGTTCCCCCAATTGTATTTTGACAAATTATTCACTTCGGCACAGAAAAGTAATTAACGAAGTCTTACTTTTATTAATATTCTACTCCATAGAAAAGGAATGGGCCTTAGGTTCAGCACTTGTTCCACGCAAGTATCCTTTGTAAGATGTTATGTTTTTTGTGGTGTTTGTTTATAAAAATAACTTTATATTTTTATCTCTTTACTTATAGGCAGCCGATTTCTGTTTTCTGATAATAATAATAATAATAAAATTATTTACGTTTATGAATATATTTTGAGAAAAATCATGGTTAAAAGAGATATAAATGGGAAGTTGAGACTTCTATGACATTAAAATGTTCTCAGTCACCTGATAAGCTAGGGTCAGATGGAAGGGGAGGAGGAACTCCTCTATCCATGGACCTGGAGAAGGGCATGTGGGGGGATGATGGAGGGAGGGTGGGATAGGAAGAGGATGAGGGAGGGGGCTAAAGCTGGGATACAAAGTGAATAAACTGTAATTAATGTAAAATAAGAATTTAATTTAAAAAGATGTTCTCAGTCTTAAGCTGTTCCTTAAGACAAACAAACAAACAAAAAGAAAAAAGAAAACATAAATATTAAATTTTGAAATGATTTTACAGTGCTTTAGATTGGAAGCACTTTGTTGTTGTTTTATTTTTTATTTAATTTTTTATTATTTACAATTTATTCACTTTGTATCCCAGCTGTAGCCCCTTGCTCATCTCTTCCCTGACTTACCCACGCTCCCTCTTCCTTTCCTGTATCTCACCCATAGTCTACTGATAGGGGAGGTCCTCCACCTCTACTGTTTGATCGTAGCCTATGTGGTCCTGTCAGGACTATCCACATCCACTTCCTCCGTGAGCTGGCCAGGTCTCCCACCAGAGAAGTGACCAAGGAACAGACAACCTAGTTCATGTCAGACACCTTCTCTTTTCTACTCACTAGGGAACCAAAATGGAGACCAAACTGTCCATGGGCTACATCTGAGCTGGTCTATGTCTTCTCCATGCATAGTCCCTGGTTGATGCATCAGTCTCTGCAGTGTCCTTGGGCCCAGCTTCACTGGCTAGGTTGGGCTCTCATGTTCCTTCTAGGTCCTTCTATCTCCCCCTTCTTCCATAAGACTCTCTGCTCTGTCCAAAGTTTGGCTATGAGTCTCAGCATCTGCTTTGATCCTCTGCTGGGTGGAACATTTTAGAGGACATATGTAGTTTTGTTCTCTTTCTTCTACCACTTCCAGTGTCTATCCTGTTTCCCCTTCTGAATGAGAATTAAGCATCATTCCTAGGGTTCTCCTTAATATATAGTTTATGTCTGCATATTTTAGTATGTTTTTTCTATGTTATATGGCTAATATCCACTTATCAGTGAGCATATACCATGCATGTCTTTCTCTTTCTGGGATACCTCACTTGGAATGATCTTTACCAATTTGGCTCCAAAATTCACAATTCCCTTGTTTTTAAATGCTGAGTAGAATTCCATCATGTAAATTGACCACACTTTCTGCACCCATTCTTCAGTTGAGGTAGATCTGTGTTGTCCCATATTCTGGCTATTAGGAATAAAACTGCTATGAACATGGTTGAGCAAATATCCTTGTTGTGTACTTGAGCCTTTTTTGTATATATGCCTAGGAGTGGTATAGCTGTATCTTGAAGTAGCACTACTCCTCATTGTCTGAGAAAGCAAAAGATTGATTTCCAAAGTGGTTGTACAAGTTTACATTCCCACCAGCAATGGAGGAGGGTTCCCCTTGCCTTGTCTTGTCCCTGATTTCAGGGTGATTGATTTAAGTTTCTCTCTGTTTAGTTTGATGTTGGCAATAGGCTTGCTGTACATTGTCTTTACTATGTTTAGGTATGTGCCTTGTATCCCTATTCTCTCTAAGTCGTTAAACATGAAAGGCTGCTGGATTTTGTCAAATGATTTTTCTTCACCTAAGGTACTGGGGTGAGTGCCTTGGCAGGGTGCTTGTGTGTGTTAGTGTGTGCAGGAGCAGGCAATGTGAGAGGGTGTGCTTGGAGGAAGGTGCAGAAGTGTGCTGTGAAGGTCAGAGCGCTGCATGTGCACAATGGAGCATGTTCTGGTGTGGGCCCAGATGGTCTCTGCCTGGGCAGCTTTCTCTGGTGTCTCTGAAGGGATCTGGGCGGCAGGATCCCACCAGTCTCTGTGTCTGACTCTCAGTCCTGGATCAATATCTATGTGGTCTCCACAAGGTGTCCAGCAGGACCTTGGGAATGCTGCCACAGAAATCCCTATGTTGCCCTCAGGGGGACAGGAGGGATCTGATGTCTGGTTGCTCCCAAGGAACTGTCCGTGGGCCTGGAGAGTCCTGGGAGCCCACAGTTCAGGACTCTCCTTCCAGGGAAACGGCCATGGAGTCAGGGTCTGTTTGGTCCCAAATGTCTCAGGAAACCTAAAGCTGACTTCAGGGGAGCAAGAGTGATCAGGTGTCTGCCAGGGCGGAGAGTCGTTCTTCCTGGAATTTCTCCATCTCTGGGGTGTGCCGAAAATGCCAGGGTTCATGATATGTGATTCCAGGACCTGGGAGACAGCGACAGGAGCATGGGGAGCTGAATCCGATTGTCTTAATAATCTCCAGGCAAATCTTCAGTGGAACGAGGCAAGGCTGGTGTACTATTACTGAATGGAGAGTTGCTGACTCTTAACGGACCAGCTATCTTCAAGACAGTTGCTCTAAAATTGCCTGCAAATTGGTACACTGTGCAGAGATTCATGGCAGGTATTTAAGCAACGTCTGATTTCCTCATGCATGGATTTTAATTCCAAAATGTTTTGCAGAGGTAGCCTGCTACAGAAGTGAAAGATGGATGATGGTAGTAAAAGGTGGCAAGGAGGGGAAAGTTAGATTTATGATCAACTAAAGTGCAGAAACATGATTCAGTCCCCTGGTGCGATTCTGTAAAGGACAGGCCTTTGAAGTAAATGCCACACCATAGAGTAATTGTTTCAATCTAAATCTACCATATAAACAAAGGAAAGCCTGACAAATTAAATAAAAGTCAAGCTTTACATAACAAAGGACAACAAAAAATTCTTCTCATTATACACAAAATGTCCACTAAGTAATAGCATATGGTGATCTTGCTGTATTTATATAATAAGCAATTTTTCCAAAATTGAAAACACTTTAGCTATCAATAAAGATATAAACATATTTGGAAATTAAAGAGTATATTAACCAACTTGTGGTTGAAGTGAGAAATTAGAAAACATTTCAAAAAATGTTATTATAAATCCAAAACAAGGTCTCAGAAGATATCTTAATCAGAAATCACATGACATGCAAGCATTAAGGCCTGAATCCAGTCCCCAGCACCCATGTGAAACACACAGGTTTAAAGACAATATTTATACCCAAGCATGTAAGAGGTGGAAGCAGGTTGATTTTAAAGTCTTACTGTCATGCCAACATTGTTCAGTGTCTAGCTCCAGGTCACAGAGAGACCCAGTCTCCAAAATAGATAGATAGATAGATAGATAAATAGATAGATAGATAGATAGATAGATAGATAGATAGATAGATAGGTAGGTAGGTAGGTAGGTAGGTAGATAGATAGATAGATAGATAGATAGATAGATAGATAGATAGATAGATAGATAAGGAGTTCCTCCTGAAAAACAAACTCAAACCTGGCTCTTGACCTCTATATGCACATATGCCTACCTGCACACACATCTATGTGCATATGAAAATGCACACACACACACACACACACACACACACACACACACTCGCTCTCTTACACAAACACATACACACTCATGCAAAAACACACATGCCACACATAACATATAAGCACAGAAATTTCCACACTTGTTCTCATTTAGTTCCTAATTTACACAATAACATGAGAGAAATTTACAACTTTGAGTTTGGAAAATTTTTCAATTTTTATATAACCATAAAAGACAAAAATATGAGGTATACCTAGAAATGAAAAAAGAAAAAGAAATAAAGAGGCTAAGAAAGAGACTCACTGAAATGGAAAGTACAAAGACACAACTATTAAAATCGACTAATCACTTGAAGAAATTAATAAAATTGCTAAAACATTGAAACTGTAATCAAGACAGTTATCGTTTTTTAATTCAATAGATAAAATAAAATCACTGCAAATTGCAGATATTAGGTAAAGGTGTACTTAAAAATCTAGATATTTATAAATTCAAATCTAAGGAAACATGGAATATTAAAATTTTATGTCATCTCCACATTTTTATTTTGAATTGGCACACCATGACAAGGCTTATAAATAAACAGAACGTGAAGCTCAATATCAGAACATTTCATATAAGTTCAAAATTTCTCATATTTTAAGTAATATTTGACTGATCTAGATATTTATGATTTAGGGCTTAGGGTATAAATAGAATATACTCTGTATTTTATTATAATTGAATAAATTCTTTAGCTTTTACTTTAGAAATTAGTTAATTTAAATTATTGTGACTACAATCTTCTATGTATCTACCTTTCTTATTCCTACCAGCTATGATAATTTTTTATTTTTTTTATTTTTCAAAGTCTTATCTCCATATGCTTGATTTTTTCTTCTTTCTATTGATGTGTTCTTATTAACTGATTAATGTTTTAAGAAGGGTGAACTACTGTCTTCTATTTAGGTAGCCATGATTTCCACAGATACCTTATTAATTTCATTTAGTCCATCTGAATATTCATTTAAAAATTATACTACTGATTAACATAATTGCACATGCATGGTCATAATCTTTTAACTATATCACTGATATTTATCAACAAACCTATAATTAATGAACGAACACGCATAGTTTTAAATTGTTTTATTCTTTTCTATTTTCCATTCATTACAGAGATAAAAATAAAAACAAAACCTTCTTGTGATGGTTTGCCTAAAAATGGACACCATAGACTCATATATTTGACTGCTTGATCCTTAAGAAGTGGTGTTTCTTGACAGGGATTAGGTGTGGCCCTGTACGAGCAGACGTAGCCTTATTGGTTGAAGGTATCATTCCATTGACTTTGTTGTTGTGGGGGCAGCTGTCTTTGATTCTATGCTGTGTTTTTGGGCGATTCAGCCTCTGGCTTCTGGCCATGCAGGCAGTGTCAGGATTGGGTTTCCTCTTGTAATGTGCTCCTCAAATTGGACAGGTCACTGGTTGGGCACTCCCACAAGCTCTGCACTACCAGGAGCCCAGCACGTGTTGCAGCAGGAGTGGAGGATGATCTTTATTGAGCTTTATTTGCATATCAAGTCTCTGAATGTGGCATACCTGTGGTTGGTCAATCATTGCTTACAGCATTCAGCCACACTTAATTCAAAGTCATAACCAACACTATTGCTTACCTCTGTTGTTGTAATCGAAAAGTATTGAATAAAATTCTTTTTGAATACCAAATTGTCAAAATGCCACATAGATTTGTTTGAACTACTGAAAAACAAATTACAGTGGGAAATTCTTCATTGTTATTGTCTTATTAAATGTATTTGTTAGTCAACAATTATCATAGTCTTGATTAATGAGTGATGTGTAGTAATTCTCAGAGCTGTCTATCACAGATACATAAAGTAGCACAATACTGAATAACACCACCAAGGAAACTGAATATGCCGTACAATAGAAAATGAATCCCTTTACTATGTATATGCAATATATACAATATTTATGCATTAAATTCTTGTATATTGTGTATAGCTTGCTACATGTGTTTTCATGCTATCATAGAATTATAATATCCATGAAAGACCTGTTATGACCTGGAAAGCAAAATTAAACAAAAAAGGACTAGTTTCTGTTTTTTCTTTTACAGAATTAATGTCCCATATTGTGTCTAAAAACAAAGAATATGTGAAGTAGACCATGCATAAATGCATACATACAAACACACATATTTGGTTGAATGTACTTAGTCTTAGTACTGATTTGTCTCCTATTGATGACATTTCTGTTAAATTTAAATGATTAGGTATTGTGTCTTTGTAGATTTTGTCTTTTATATTAGATTATATGTAGTTATAGTGTCTATATTGTATCATTTTCATTTAACTTCGAGTAACCCTTTTGTTTTTTGAATTACTTTTCAAGTCATTGTTCATTATTTTCAGTTAGTCATTAGTGTGCTGTATCTGTTGGGGTTCTCCAGAAAAACAGATCCCACAGAATGTTTGGGTAGTCCAACATTGGTTATCTTCACACTGGAGAGGCTCAGAGCCAAGTAGCTGCTCAGTCCAAGAAGCGGGATGTCCCAACAGTCTCTGTTGGGCCAATCTGGGTCTGTTGATTTGGAGTATTCTTAGAAAACAACTGGTCTTCAGTGCATGTTGGAAAAATGAAGAAGGTAGGTTTTGATGTCAGTAATGAATGCTAATAGAAGTGAGATTTACTTTTCAGTAACATCTGGGCAGTGTAAATGAACTTGATGCATGAAGGGAAGGCAACACAAAAATAGCAGGCGTAAATTTAAGAGTTTTCTACTTGGATGTTCTTTTACCTGCTACCTTAGGAGGACACTGCACACATTTGGGATAGTTATTCACTGACTGTAACTTAATAGAGAAGCCTTTGGAGGCTTGCCCAATGGTTTAGCTCTGAGTTGATTCCAGATACAGTCAAGTTGATTCCTGAAAAACATTTGCATATGGTTTTAAAACTGCCTTAAATAATTAATTAATTTTATTTGAGACAGTGTTTCTCTATGTAACCTTGGCTGTCCTGGAACTGGCTCTGTAGATCAGGCTGGTCTCAAGTTCACAGAACTCTGCTTGCCTCTGCTTTCCAAGTGCTGGGTTTAAATGTGTGTACCACCACCACCCAGGTCTGTCTTAAACTACTAATATGGTATGTCTACCTGCTTTCTTTAATTAAACTAGGTTTATATGGTTGAACAATACCCATAAGATTATCAGTTTTACAAGAAAACCATTCATTGGTTGGCATTCTGATGGTTTAGAGGTGCAGGTTAGCAAGACTGAGTTAAATTAAGACTGACTCTGCTGAAAGTCTCACAAGTTTGAACTGCACTTCTGGTTGGCTCATGATGCTGTGTGGGTATGTGTTCACTTTGTTAGCACATTCTCCTCTGTAGCAGAATTTGCTGTATACATATATATGCATAGAATATCTTAATAATACTTTAATATGAAAGAATATGCTCTTTCATATCAAAATTTTGTCAGGTTTGGGTCTTAAAAATGCAAGACTCACAACAAACAGATGTACATATTTGTATGTTTTACTTACCTGCATAAAACATTTCAGTATATAATATGTATAAATAAATAATTCTAATTTTATGTTAACTTTTAAAAATTATTACAGTCTATTTTAAATAATTTTGTTTTAAATTATATTCTGATAAATTTCTGTTTTTTTAAATTAAATACTTTATTTACAAAGCTACATAATTGCCTTTATAACTTTAGCATAAGATCTAATTATTATTAACCTTACCCTAGTATTAAACAGAGCTATTTTTAATGACCCATTAAGTACTATTTTTACTGAGTAATAAAGGCACACATCTTCATAGATACTTTTGACTGAAGTTCTATAATTAACTGTTTTACTTCTTATAGGGGTGAGGTAGTGTGGAGGAGTATCACAAACCAAATAAATGTGGAAAACAAGAGGTTAACGGTGCTTGTCTCCAGTGTGGTGCATCACTTCAATGTAAGATTAGCCTTGGCCTGCTGTGCTGGATTAGAAAATCTTTCTTTTAGGTCAGCAGTGGTTGAGTGGCCTGCTGTGATTTCCCCAAGTCAATAGCTATCAGCTAGTCTGCTGACTATCATTTGAGGTAATACATCTCCATCTTTACCATCATAGAAGTCAATATCCACTTAAGGTAAGAAAATTACAGTGTTTTCTTTTCATTGTAAAACAAGAATTGCCTAGACCTGGCTCAACCTAATCAAGCAATTTATTTATTCGTGTTCATCCCCTTCTGAAATGTCTTGAATGGCTGGGAAAATACTATGCCAGTGTTCAATGATTTATCTCCAAAAACAATTTTTCAATTTATACGTTGAAACTGCTGCAATGAAAGTTACAAAATTTGAGGTTTTTCGATTCTTACAATTACCTGTGGCTTCTATGAAAGAAGCAAATACATTTGCTTGTATTTTAACTTATTTTTTTTAACTTAAGTTGCTCTTAAATATAATTTGGTAATTATAATATCATCTATTATCTAACCAAATGAATCCTGTTTGAAATCTAAGCTTTCTGAGGAGTCATTTCTAATCTATAAATTGGTTTTTAAAAATATGTATTTATTCTAAAATTTAAATGTTATAGTACTTTAAAATAATTTTGGATTATAGCCACCAGAAGGCAAATACAAATGAGCAATTTTTTTTTATTGTGTATTTTATCTGTATGTGTGCCTGAACACCAGAAGAGGGCACCAGGTATCCTTATAGATGGTTGTGAGCCACCATGTAGTTGCCGGGAATTGAACTCAGGACCTGTGGAAGAGCAGACAGCGCTCTTAACCTCTGAGCCATCTTTCCAGCCCCCAAATGAGCAAAAAATTTATCTTGTTTTTTTTTTTTAATTTATTCACTTATTATACACAAGTAGTGTTGAGATACATATTGTTTGGTGTTTAATCTTCTCCATAACTGGTAGCTAAGATACCACATCAGAACATTTTATTGCTCTTGATGACTAATTTCTTTGGTTCTACAGGGGAAGTATAAGTAAACCTGGAACATCTTCTTCCATAGAAAGTAAAGAAGCTGATACCATATGATGACATGTAGTTGGCTCATATTTTCTTATGAATTTTGGTTCTACTTATCTTTTCTTTCTCATTTTCCTACGTTCCTAGTGATACCATACAGTAAACTTAGAAACATCTGTATTAAGTATGGTTGTATTACATAAATAACTATTAAGTCATACCAATATTTCCTTTACTGTTTGGTTTGATATATTGTTTCTGGTGATTGGACCATAAGTCTCTAAGTTAGGCAAATGCTCAATGATTTAATCCATCCTCAGGTTTACCTGATTTTTTCTTATAGGCAATTTTAACTGTATCATTGAGATTTCTCAAAATGTTAAGATATAGATATCACTCATTTGACTTTAAAGAGTGCATATCTGTGTTTTGCCCATCAAAATAAAGGACGGTTTGCAATGGTAGAGCCTTTTTGTACACAATCCATGGCCCACTGTCTCATCTCTAGGACCACACTTAATAAGCACACACAGAAAATAATACAATGAAATCAAAGGAATAAAATAGAAGAGTGGGATTACGAAATATGAATATAAGTAAACAAAGAGGTTAAATACATGAACAATTAAAGACAGATTTGACAGTATTGAACTTCTAACAGGAAACTGTGAATAGCACAATGTAAACAAATCACTACTTAGAATCTTATACTAAAGCTTATCCTAGAGTGGATTTCAGGGATGTTGAAGAGAAGCCTGTTTTCACTCTAAACATATCTCTATACCAGTAACTGTAAGTAACAAAGAGAATGTACTAACTGTCCAGAAAAAGTACCAGAGGGGAGGAGGGCGGGATTGGGAGGGGATGAGGGCAGGGCTATGACTGGGATACAAAGTGAACAAATTGTAATAAATAAAAAATTATATTAAAAAGAACATATGTAATAAAAAATGACTTTATATTCATGAAAAAATACCCCACATTTCCCTCATGCAAGAATCACCACACACACACACACACAAATCACTACTCTGAATAGGTGGTATTCACATAACTTTACACTCCTTGAGGTTCATTGCACAAGCATATACCTGAAACTTTTTAAATTTATTTTTTAAATTATTATAATTTATTGACTTTATATCCTAGCTGTTGCCCTAACCCTCTTCCCCTCCCAAGCTCACCCTTCTTCCCTCAGCTGCTCCTATTCCTCTTCCCCAGCCCACTGATAAGGAAAGTCTTCCTCCACTTGCTTTTGAACCTAGCCTATCAGGTCTCATCAGGACTGGCTGCCTTGTTTTCCTTTGTGGCCTGGTAAGGCTGCCCCTCCTGCCAAGAGGAGGTGATATAAAAACCATCCACTGAGTTCATGTCAGAGACAGTCCCTCTTCCCATTATTATGGTACTCACTTGGACACTGCGATGGCATGGGCTATATCTGTGCAGGGGTTCTAGGTTATCTCCATGCATGGTCCTTAGTTGGAGTATCAGTTTCAGAAAAGACCCCTGGGACCAGATTTTTGGTTCTGTTGCTTTCTTGTGTGGATCTGGTGTTCCCTTCAGGTCTTTCTATCTCCTCTGTCTTTCATAAGATTCCCTGCACTCTGCCCAAAGTTTGGCTATGAATTTCAGCATCTGCTTTGATACCCTGCTGGGTAGAGTCTTTCAGAGGCCCTCTGTGGTAGACTCTTGTCCTATTCCCTGTTTTCTCCCTCTTCAGATGTCTATTCTATTTGCCTTTCTGAATGAGGATTGATCATCTTACTCATGGTCCTGCTTCTTAGCTTCTCTAGGTATACAGATTTTAGTATGTTTATTCTATATTATATGTTTAATGTCCACTTTTAAATGAGTATGTACCATGTGTGTCTTTCCCTGAAACTCATGAACTTACGTTTCAATGGCAAAGTAAGAGAGATAGAATTTTTTAAGCAATCTCGTGTGATAGAGAAATTCTTTCTACTAGAGATTTAAAAAATAATGAGACATGTCATTTTGATGTGTCATGTATATGATATCTTGATTTAGGTATTTATTGTTTTTTTAAAAGTCCGTTATTGAGAGCTTCCAAGATGGCGGCAGCTAGTGTGCAGCTTAGCTGAAGGGGAGAGGGCCCACAATGCGGAAAATGGTGAGTGAAGGGGCTGATCAACCCAGAACAGAGTTATCTAGACTTCCAAGAAGAAAGAGACTAACCATGATCTGAGTCCATCTAGAATCAGGTCACCGCAGACTCCTCCTGGAGAAGACACCCCGAGAGGTGATCCCAGGGCACTTCCCAGCACCTAAAACCCTACTCCCTCTTCAGAGGAGGCATGAGGCATTCAGCAGAATCTGCCACAGACCACACTGTCTGTATCCCAGCTCCAGCGAGAGCTGCAGCTCCCACAAAAATAAAAAAACAAACAAACAAACAAACAAAAAACTCGAGAGCAGGGCTGAGAAAACACGATTCTTTCGGGCACTCCCACAAGAACCAGAACACCACCATAACCCTGCCGCAGCAGAGTGGAAGGACAAAGATGCACACAGCAGCATCACAGCTGCCGTCTGCTCCTAGCAAACAAACTTCAGCTCGGGATCTGGGACTATGGTCATTCAACACATCCTGAGACTCTCCCGGGTCCAGCGCAATAAGGTCTAGCACCAAGTCCTAACACCGGGGTCACCCGACACCTGGCAGAGAAACCCCAGCTCAGGATCAAGACTGAGAAGCCCCAACCCCTGCTGGCACTCCCCTGAGAGCACCTCCATAAGCTTGCCCTAGCGGAGGGGAAGGTCAGAGGGGAAGGACAGAGAGGCAGCCTGCCAAGGACACAGCACCCTCTCTCCAGCTCACTCAGCGGCCCCTAGCAGAGAAACCCAAGCTCTGGATCTGAAGACACTCAACCCTACCCGGTACTCTCTCGAAATCAGCAAACATAGGTTCTACCACCAGGCTGCTTCTGGCAGAGAGATCTGGGCCCAGGATCTGGGATTGAGAACACTCAACCTCTTTCCCACACTACCCCGGGACCAGTCAACATAACCGCTTCTGGCAGATGGAAAGGACAGAGAGGTAGCACACAGGAAAGGTGGACCCTGAGTCCTGCGGCCATAGTGCCACAGAGCTGACTGTTAGCCTACCCGCTCATTTTCCGCAGCAGGACCAAATAAGAGAGTAGAAAGCAAGAAGAACCCCTGTGCATTCCAACTGGTCCTGCAAGAGAGTGAGTGAGCCTTCTAGGGAGAGCTTGCCCCAGACACAGGGCCTCTCCACAGAAGCAACCAGATGAGATCCCTGCCATCTACACCCCTAGTGTGGGCATCATAGGGATTCTTGGGATAGCGACCCCAACATTGAAGCCTCTACCTTGTGGGTCCACCAGTGTAATCCAGGCAAACAGTCCCTGGATCTCAGACAGAACTGCATAATAGTGGCCTGCAGGCCACTGCAATAGTCAGAGAATCCGCAAATGCACACTGCGCCCGCTAAAAGTGCATGCGAATAGCGCCAGCGTCACATTCTTTACTTAGGCAAAACTGAAACCATCACGCACACTCCTAAACCAGTGAACCTCTCTCATCTTCCTGAAAAAACAGTCCAGAAAACAGAAAGAGACAATCATAGCCCGAACTACAAATTTGAGGAACAAATAGTGAGGGGTATAAATAACCACATGGCTAGAGGCAGACGTAAGAACACTCCCAACAAAAATCAGGACATAATGACCTCAGAGAAACCCCACAAACCAATGGACACTTAAATTCAATGGATATACAAGAAAACGACCTCAAAACTATGTTTCTCCAGCTATTATAGGCCCATAAAGATGAAATGAACAAAGCCCTCAGAAAAATAGCCAAAGAAATCAAGACGAACAAAGAGGAAACAAATAGAGCTCTCAGAGAAATGATCACGAAAATTGAGGTAAACAAAGAAGAAATGAACAAAGCTATCAAAGAAATGTCCACACACATGAAGGCAAATAAAGAAATAAACAAAGCTCTCATAGAAATACAGGCAATTATAACCAAGGAAGTAGAGGCACAATTAGTGATATATAGAGAGGACACAGACAAAAAAATAGAAGCTGTCATTGAAAAGCAGGACTCCACATTCAAACAGATGAAGGAAATGGTGCAAGACATGAAAACAGAATTAGAATCACTAAAGAAAACACAAATAGAGAAAAACCAGGAGCTGGAGAACATAGAGAAAAGATCAGAAACTACAAAGGTAAGCATCACCAACAGAATACAAGAGATGGAAGAAAGAATCTCAGGAGCCAAAGATATACTTGCACAAATTGACATGTCTCTCAAAGAAAAAATAAAATCAGAAAAGATCCAAACACAAAACATCCAAGAAATCAAGGACACCATGAAAAGACAAAATCTAAGAATAATAGGAGTAGAAGAAAAAGAAGACATCAGGCTCAAAGGTCCAGAAAATATTTTCAAGAAAATTATAGAAGAAAATTTTCCCAACTTAAAGAAGGAGATGTCCATAAACCTACAAGAAGTCCACAGAACACCAAGTAGACTAGACCAGAAAAGAAATTCTTCACGTCACATTATAGTCAAAACACTGAACCTACAAAACAAAGAAAAAATTCTAAAAGCAGCAAGGGAAAAAAGCCAAGTAACATATGAAGGTAGACCTATCAGAATCACACCAGATTTCTCAACAGAAACTATGAAAACCAGAAGGACCTGGACAGAAATCATACAGTCCTTAAAGGACCACAGATTCCAACCCAGATACTATACCCAGCAAAACTTTCAATCAACATAGACGGAGAATTAAAAATATTCCAAGACAAAACCAAATTTAAACAATATCTACATAGTAACCCAGCTCTACAGAAGTTAGTAGAAGGGAAACTCCAAACCAAAGAAAACAACTACATTGAAGGAAACAGAGTAAATAGATACTACACAACAAAAAAACCAAAAGAATACAAACAATGAAACTCAGTGACACCACCAACCCCACATCAAAAGTAAGTAACAATTGTTGGTCACTAGTATCCATCAATATCAATGGACTCAACTCCCCAATAAAAAAACACAGACTAACAGAATGGTTGCGGAAACAGAATCCAACCTTCTGTTGCATTCAAGAAACAAACCTATGCAACAAAGATAAACACTACCACAGAGTAAAGGGCTGGAAAAATGTTTTTCAAGCAAATAGTTCCAGAAAACAAGCTGGAGTAGCCATGCTAATATCTAATAAAATAGACTTTCAACCCAAGTTAATCAAAAAAGATAAGGAGGGCCACTATATTCTCATCAAAGGAAAAATCCAACAAGAGGACATCACAATTTTGAATATCTATGCCCCAAATACAAGAGCACCTACATTCATAAATGAAACAATATTAAAGCTTAAATCACACATTGATCCTAAAACCCTAATAGTGGGAGACTTCAACACTCCACTCTCATCAAGGGACAGATCAACTAGACAGAAAACAAATAGGGAAATAAAAACACTTACACAGTTCCTAAATCAAATGGACCTAATAGATGTCCACAGATATTTTCATCCAAACTCAAAAGAATACACCTTCTTTTCAGCACCGCATGGAACCTTCTCCAAAATAGACCATATAGTTGGTCATAAAGCAAGCCTCAACAGATACAAAAAGATTGAAATAATTCCTTGTATTCTATCTGACCACCATGGACTAAAGCTGGACCTCAACAACAACAGAAATAACAAAAAGCCTACACGCACATGGAAACTGAACAACTTGCTACTCAATGACAGCTGCGTTAAGGAAGAAATAAAGAAAGATATTAAAGACTTCCTAGAATTCAATGAAAATGAAGGCACAACATACCCAAATTTATGGGACATATTAAAAGCAATGCTCAGAGGAAAATTTATAGCACTAAGTGCCTTCAAGAAAAAATTTGTAATATCACATACAAGCACCTTAATGGCCCAACTGAAAACCCTAGAAAAAAAGAAGCAGATACACCCAAGAGGAGCAGACGGCTGGAAATAATCAAACTCAGGGCTGAAATCAATCAATTAGAAACAAATAAAACTATTCAAAGAATCAATGAAACAAAAAGCTGGTTCTTTGAGAAAATCAACAAGATAGACAAACCTTTAGCCAAACTAACTAAAAAGCAGAGAGAATCTATCCAAATCAGCAAAATCAGAAATGAAAAGGGTGACATAACTACAGACACAGAGAAATTTCAAACAATCATTAGGTCATACTACAAAAGCCTATATGCCACAAAATTTGAAAACTTAAATGAAATGGACAATTTTCTTGATAGATTCCATCTTCCAACATTAAGTCATGATCAGGTAGAAAGACTGAACAGCCCTATATCCCCCAAGGAAATTGAAGCAGTCATTCATAGTCTCCCCTCCAAAAAAAGCCCTGGGCCAGATGGTTTCAACGCAGAATTCTTCCAGACCTTCAAAGAAGTGCTCACACCAATTCTCCTCAAACTATTCCACAAAATAGAAACAGAAGGTACATTACCAAACTCATTCTATGAAGCAACAGTCACCCTGATACCTAAACCACACAAAGACCTAACAAAAAAAGAAAACTTCAGACCTATCTCTCTTATGAACATTGATGCAAAAAATACTCAATAAAATACTTGCAAACCGAACCCAAGAGCACATCAAAGATATCATCCACCACAACCAAGTCGGCTTCATCCCAGGCATGCAAGGGTGGTTCAACATACGGAAATCCATCAATGTAATCCACCACATAAACAAACTGAAGGAGAAAAAACACATGATCATCTCCTTAGATGCTGAAAAAGCATTTGACAAAGTCCAACACCCATTCATGTTTAAAGTCTTGGAGAGATCAGGGATACAAGGCACATATCTAAACATAGTAAAGACAATATACAGCAAGCCTATAGCCAACATCAAACTCAATGGAGAGAAACTTAAATCAATCCCACTGAAATCAGGGACAAGACAAGGTTGCCCACAATCTCCATACCTCTTCAACATAGTACATGAAGTCCTAGCCAGAGCAATAAGACAACTAAAGGAGATCAAGGGGATACAAATCAGAAAGGAAGAGGTCAGTGTCACTATCAGCAGATGATATGATAGTATATCTGAGCGACCCCAAAAATTCAACCAGAGAACCCCTCCAGCAGATAAACACCTTCAGCAAAGTGGCAGGATACAAAATCACTCAAAAAAATCAGAAGCCCTCCTGTATATCCAAGATAAAAGGGCCGAGAAAGAAATTAGGGAAACAACACCCTTCGCAATAGCCACTAAGAACATAAAGTACCTTGGGGTGACACTAACCAAGCAAGTGAAAGACCTGTTTGAGAAAAACTTCAAGTCTCTGAAGAGAGAAATTGTAGACAATATCAGAAGATGGAAAGATCACCCGTGCCCATAGATTGGTAGGATTAACATTGTGAAAATGGCCATTCTACCAAAAGCAATCTACAGATTCAATGCAATTCCTATCAAAATACCAACTTAATTCTTTACAGATTTTTTTTTCAAAAAAAGATTCTCAGCTTCATATGGAGAAACAAAAAACCTAGAATCTCCAAAACAATTCTATACAACAACAGAGCATCTTGAGATATCTCCATTCCCAATCTCAAGCTTTACTACAGAGTAGTAGTAATAAAAACTGCATGGTACTTGCATAAAAACAGAAAGGAGGATCACTGGAACCGAATAGAAGACCCAGAAATAAACCTACACACCTATGAATACTTGATTTTTGACAAAGTAGCCAAAACCATTCAATGGAAAAAAGACAGCATATTCAACAAACGGTGCTGGTCCAACTGGATGTCTACATGCAGAAAAATGAAAATAGATCCATATTTATCACCCTGCACAAAACTAAAGTCCAAGTGAATAAAAGACCTCAACATAAAACCAGATACTCTAAATCTGTTAGAAGAAAAAGTGGGGAACAGCCTAGAACTCATTGGCACAGGAGACAACTTCCTGAACAGAACACCAACAGCATAGGCTCGAAGAGCAACAATCAATAAATGGGACCTCACAAAACTGAAAATCATCTGTAAAGCATAGGACATCGTCATCAAAACAAAACACCTGCCTACAGATTGGGAAAGAATCTTCACTAACCCTTTATCTGACAAAGGACTAATATCCAGTATATACAAAGAACTAAAGAAGCTGAAAAGCAGCAAACCAAGTAATCCAATTAAAAAATGGGGAACAGAGCTAAACAGAGAATTCTCAACAGAGGAGTATCAAATGGCAGAGAAACACTTAAAGAAATGCTCAACCTCATTAGCCATCAGGGAAATGCAAATCAAAATGACCCTGAGATTTCACCTCACACCCATCAGAATGGCCAAGATGAAAACTCAAGTGACAACACATGCTGGAGAGGTTGTGGAGAAAGGAGAACCCTCCTCCACTGCTGGTGGGAATGTAAACTGGTACAATCACTTTGGAAATCTATCTGGTGCTTTCTCAGACAATTAGGAATAGTGCTTCCTCAAGACCCAGCTATACCACTGCTATGTATATACCCAAACTTTGCTCAAGTGCACAAAAGCGATACTTGCTCAACCATGTTTATAGCAGCTTTATTTGTAATAGCCAGAACCTGGAAACAACCCAGATGTCCATCAACGGAGGAGTGGATACAGAAATTACGGTATTTTTACACAATGGAATACTACTCAGCAATCAAAAAGGAGGAAATCATGAAATTTTCAGGCAAATGGTGGGATCTAGAAAAGATCCTTCTGAGTGAAATATCCCAGAAGGAGAAAGACAAACACGGTACATACTCGCTTATATAGACCTATAAGATATGATAAACACAATGAAATCTATACACCTTAAAAAAAAAGATAATCAAGAGAGCGGACATGGGGTAAGATGATCAATCCTCATTTAGAAAGACAGTTGGGATGTGCATTGAACGTATGACAGGAGTCTACTGAGGGCATCTGAAAGACTCTAACTAACAGTGTTTTCAAAGCAGATATAAAGACTCATGACCAAACCTTCTGCAGAGTACAGGGAAGTTAGTATGATGGGGAAAGGATAGGAGCTCCACAAGGACCAAATATATCTGGGCACAGGGTCTTTTCTGAGACTGACATGCAACCAAGGACCATGTATCGATATAACCTAGAACCTCTGCTCGGGTGTAGCCCGTGGTACCTCAGTAACCAATTGGTTTCCCATAGTAAGGGGAACAAGGACTATTTCTAACAGGAACTCAATGGCTGGCTCATTGACTTCCCTACCCCCAAGGGAGAAGCAGTCCTTTTAGGCCACAGAGGAGGACTTTGCAGCCAGTCCTGAAGATACCTGATTAAACAGGATCAGATGAATGGGGAGGAGGTCCCCCCTATCAGTGGACTTGGAAAGGGGCATGGTGGAGATGAGGGAGGGAGGGTGGGATTGGGAGGGAATGAGGGAGCGGGATACAGCTGGGATACAGAGTTAATAAAATGTAACTGATAAGAAAAAAAATAAAATTAAAAAAGTCCTTTATGCCATTTTCTTAAAATATAGTAAGTAGATCATCGCAAAGCAACAAGTCAGTAAATTTTGAACATTATGTACCAATATAAATACCATAATAAAGACTAAAACCTTGTACTTGTAAAATGACCTGAAATATGGAATAAAGGGATATCATTTTCTATAAATAATTTCATTTGGTTCAGATAAAAAAAAACTTCAAGCTATATTTAGAAAGAATTACAAGTCAGATCAGCAATTGTTATTAATTAAGAAGTCATAATAAAGGATACATGGGTACTCTGTGTTTATTATCCTTAGGGAAACATGTTTGTGGATCAGGATACTTAATATTTTGTTATAATAACATGTAAAGATATATAAAAATAATTTTTCCTTAAAATGAATATTGATATATAAGTATTAACACTTACAATTAGATGCTAATTAAATATGTATGTTATATATACACACAAGCAAATGCTGAAATACATTCCTGAGAAACAGAGAAATCTACATTGAACAAACGTAGAACAATGAGTATTGTGTATATATTATCCTTAGAAAAAATGTGAGTGTATAAGGATATCCAAATTCAGACTAGAAACAAATTGCTGTTTTACTCTGTTGTCAAATTAATTAGCATCCTGTTGACACGGTTCCCTAACACTTTTCTTTGTGTCTAGTCTTTGTGTGGAGGAGGAGGTTATACATATGTGTGGGCATCCAGGTAAGAACACGGCAAGGTGTGTACATGGAGGAAAGGGAACAACCTTTGGTGTCGGTCTTACACCTTGTTTATGGCAAGACTTCTCTTTTCCACAGCTCCACTGCTGCCACCAGCAGTTCATGTTGGCCCATGAACTCCCAGACATTCTCCTTTCTCCCCTTCCCATCTAAGCAGAGCAAGTCTCTTATTATAGATGCATGCTATTATTTCAAGTCTTATATTGGATTCAGACACAAAGGTGTATGCTTTATACACCAAACCACCTTCCCAGGTACAAAGTGAACAACTGCATAAAAACAGGATGGATAGCTTTTAAAGGAAGTATATATTGACAGATATATAGACAGGCAAATGAAATGCATGTTACAAAAAGATTTTTGGAGACCTCCCTCCTCCTTGGCACAGCGGACTCGCCTTTCTCAGCGCAGACCTAACTGCCTGGGGCCTGCAGCCACTGAGGCGGAGCCCCAAGCCCTTTATCAGCAAAGGCCAGCAGTACTGTGTCTCGGAGCCCCAGATTCGCGCGCGGTGGCTGCACCATCCTCCCAGGGCCTGAGTCTGCTAGACGCCATACTAGCTCCGCAGGAGCGCCATCACTGACGGTACGGCCCGCCCAATCCCACAGTGACAGAGAATACGCTATATACTCACCAAAACCAGACAGAAACGCCATACAAGCTAGACACACCAGGTGCTGAGCCTCTAAAGCTTGGAGAGCACAGTAAAGAGACCCCAGGACTTCCCAGAAAGCATCTGGACTAGCAACCCAGTCTCCAGTTACAGCGGGACTTTCTAACCTGGCGGCGGAGCAGCACTGAGCTGGCGGGGCACATCAGCCCTCCAGTTTAAGACTAACCAGGGCCAAACCAGAGAACAGAAAGGCTGGTTACCCCGATTCCTACTGACGTGACCAACCTTAAATCTCCAGCTGCAGCAAGACCTCATAACCTGGCAGTGACAGCAGCACGGAACTGGCAGAGCACATCAAAGAAGCAGGGCCAAACCAGAGAGCAGAGAGCCCAGATACGCCGATCTCTGCCAAGTGTCCTGCCTGTAAGTGAGTGCACCCTTGAGAATCTGCAGCTCCACTGATCCTGGGTCCTTCTAAAACAGAAGCCAGGCATCGAACCCCCTCCCACCCATATACCCACTTTGGGAAACAGAGGGGCACTTGGAACATTGAAGTTCCTGCTCTGTGGGTCTAATTGAGGAGTTAAGGCAGTTAATGCCAGAAATTGCGCTGTGATCATCACTAGCGCCTGCGAAATATACATTGCAGAGCCCCTCCCACACACTCAAGGGTTCAACATTAGCCATCACTCTGTCCCTCGAGACACACACGCCCACACCCACTTACACACACACACACATATACACATGCACGCACGCACGCTTGCATTTGCCTCTGTTTGCGCCTGCGTACTTTCCTCCCACAGGTACAGCTAGTCCTCAGCATACGCTAAGGACACAGGACCTTTCTCAACTTCCTGAAGAATTCTCCAGACTCGAGAGAGAGACAGTACCAGTCTGATCGGCAGAATACAAAAACAAACAGGGAAGGTCTCAGATAAGCCAATGGCCAGGGGTAGGCGAAAGAACACTTCCAACATAAATCAGGACATCATGACTTCACCAGCAAACCCCAAAATCGATGGATACTCCAATTCATCAGAAGCACAGGAAAATGACCTTAAAGCCATGCTTGCTCAATTATTTGAGGCTCATAACGAGGAAATGAACAAATCTTTCAAAGAGTTGGCCAGTCAATTGGAGGTAAAGAAAGAAGAAATAGACAAAACTCTTAAAGAAACACAGGCAAACATAGCCAAACAAATAGAGGCACAAGTAGAGAAAAAATTAGTGGCATACAAAAAGGAAATGAACAAAGAAATAGAGTCCATCGTAGAGAGACAGGAATCCAAATTCAAACACATGAAAGAAATGGTGCAAGGCATGAAAACAGAAATTAGAATCAATAAAGAAAACACAAAATGAGAAAACTCTTGAGCTGGAGAACTTGGAGAAAAGATCAGGAACCACAAAAGTAAGCATCACCAACAGAATACAGGAGATGGAAGAGAGAATCTCTGGAGCTGAAGACACACTTGCAGAAATTGATACTTCTCTCAAAGAAAAAGTAAAATCAGAAAAATTCCAATCACAAAATATCCAAGAAGTCAAGGATGCTATGAAAAGACAAAATCTAAGAATAATAGGAATTGATGAAAAAGAAGACTCCAGGCTCCAAGGTCCAGAAAATATTTTCAAAAAAATCATAGAAGAAAATTTTCCCAACTTAAAGAAAGAGATGTCCATAAATATACAAGAGGCCTACAGAACACCAAATAGACTAGACCAGAAAAGAAACACATCACGTCACATCATAGTCAAAACACTAAATCTACAGAACAAAGAAAAGATATTAAAAGCAGCAAGGGAAAAAGGCCAAGTAACATATGAAGGTAGACCTATCAGAATCACACCAGACTTCTCATCAGAAACTATGAAAGCCAGAAGGGCCTGGGCAAGCATCATGGAGACTCTAAGAGATCACAAATGTCAACCGAGACTACTATACCCTGCAAAGCTTTCAATCAACATAGATGGAGAAAACAAAATATTCCATGACAAAACTAAATTTACACAATATCTATATAGCAAACCAACCCTACAGAAGATACTAGAAGGAAAACTCCAATCCAACGAAAACGAATTCACCCAAGAAAACAGGGCATACAGATAATATCCCAACAAAAATGAAAAGAAAACAAGCAATGAAACAAGGTAAGATCATCGACTCCATTACAAAAAGAACTAACATGCATTGGTCAATATTATCTATCAATATTAATGGACTCAACTCACCAATAAAAAGACACAGGCTAACAGAATGGTTACGGAAACAGGACCCAACATTCTGTTGCATCCAAGAAACACACCTATGCAACAAAGATAAACACTACCTCAGAGTAAAGGGCTGGAAAAATGTTTTTCAAGCAAATGGTTCCAGAAAACAAGCTGGAGTAGCCATGCTAATATCTAATAAAATAGACTTTCAACCCAAGTTAATCAAAAAAGATAAGGAGGGCCACTATATTCTCATCAAAGGAAAAATCCAACAAGAGGACATCACAATTTTGAATATCTATGCCCCAAATACAAGAGCACCTACATTCGTAAATGAAACAATATTAAAGCTTAAATCATACATTGATCCTAATACCTTAATAGTGGGAGACTTCAACACCCCACTCTCATCAAGGGACATATCAACCAGACAGACACCAAATAGGGAAATAAAAGCACTCACAGAATCCCTAAATCAAATGGACCTAATAGATGTCTACAGATCTTTTCACCCAAACTCAAAAGAGTACACCTTCTTTTCAGCACCACATGGAACCTTCTCCAAAATAGACCATATAGTTGGTCACAAAGCAAGCCTCAACAGATACAAAAGGATTGAAATAATCCCTTGTATACTATCTGACCACCATGGACTAAAGCTGGACATCAACAACAACAGAAACAACAAAAAGCCGACACGCACATGGAAACTGAACAACTTACTACTCAATGACAGCTGGGTCAAGGAAGAAATAAAGAAAGAAATTAAAGACTTTCTAGAATTCAATGAAAATGAAGGCACAACATACCCAAATTTATGGGACACATTGAAAGCAGTGCTCAGAGGAAAATTTATAGCACTAAGTGCCTACAAGAAGAAATCCGTAACATCACATACAAACAACTTAATGGCCCAACTGAAAAACCTAGAAAAAAAAGAAGCAGATACACCCAAGAGGAGCAGACGGCTGGAAATAATCAAACTAAGGGCAGAAATCAATCAATTAGAAACAAATAAAATTATCCAAAGAATCAATGAAACAAAAAGCTGGTTCTTTGAGAAAATCAACAAGATAGACAAACCCTTAGCCAAACTAACTAAAAAGCAGAGAGAAACCATACAAATCAGCAAAATCAGAAAGGAAAATGGGGACATAACTACAGACACTGAGGAAATCCAAACGATTATTAAGTCATACTACAAAAGCCTATATGGCACAAAATTTGAAAATCTAAATGAAATGGATAACTTTCTTGACAGATTCCATCTACCAAAATTAAGTCAAAATCAGGTAGAAAGACTGAATAGTCCTATATCTCCCAAGGAAATTGAAGCAGTCATTAACAGTCTCCCCTCCAAAAAAAGCCGTGGACCAGATGGCTTCAGCGCAGAATTCTACAAGACCTTCAAAGAAGTACTAACACCAATTCTCCTCAAACTATTCCATAAAATAGAAACAGAAGGAACACTACCAAACTCATTCTATGAAGCCAGAGTCACTTTGATACCTAAACCACACAAAGATTCAACAAAAAAAGAGAACTTCAGACCTATCTCTCTTATGAACATTGATGCAAAAATACTCAATAAAATACTTGCAAACCGAATCCAAGAACACATCAAAGATATCATCCACCATGACCAAGTAGGCTTCATCCCAGGCATGCAAGGGTGGTTCAACATATGGAAATCCATCAATGTAATCCACCACATAAACAAAATGAAGGAGAAAAACCACATGATCATCTCCTTAGATGCTGAAAAAGCATTTGACAAAGTCCAACACCCATTTATGTTTAAAGTCTTGGAGAGATCAGGGATACAAGGCACATACCTAAAGATATTAAAGGCAATATACAGCAAGCCTATAGCCAACATCAAACTCAATGGAGAGAAACTTAAATCAATCCCACTGAAATCAGGGACAAGACAAGGCTGCCCACTCTCTCCATATCTCTTTAACATAGTACTTGAAGTCCTAGCCAGAGCAATAAGACAACTAAAGGAGATCAAGGGGATACAAATCAGAAAGGAAGAGGTCAAAGTGTCACTATTTGCAGATGATATGATAGTATACATGAGCGACCCCAAAGATTCAACCAGAGAACTTCTTCAGCTGATAAACACATTCAGCAAAGTGGCAGGATACAAAATCAACTCAAAAAAATCAGAAGCCCTCTTGTATACCAAAGACAAAAAGGCTGAGAAAGAAATTAGGGAAACAACACCCTTCACAATAGCCACTAATAACATAAAGTACCTTGGTGTGACTCTAACCAAGCAAGTGAAAGACCTGTTTGAGAAAAACTTCAAGTCTTTGAAGAAAGAAATTGAAGAAGATCTCAGAAGATGGAAAGATCTCCCGTGCTCATGGATTGGTAGGATTAACATTGTGAAAATGGCCATCCTGCCAAAAGCAATCTACAGATTCAATGCAATTCCCATCAAAATACCAACTCAATTCTTTACAGACCTTAAAAAAAGGTTCTCAGCTTCATATGGAGAAACAAAAAACCCAGAATCTCCAAAACGATCCTGTACAACAACAGATCATCTGGAGGTATCTCCATTCCCGATCTCAAGCTGTACTACAGGGCAACAGTAATAAAAACTGCATGGTATTGGCATAGAAACAGAAAGGAGGATCAATGGAATCGCATAGAAGACCCAGAAATAAACCCACACACCTATGAATACTCAATATTTGACAAAGAAGCCAAATCCATTCAATGGAAAAAAGACAGCATCTTCAACAAATGGTGCTGGACCAACTGGATGTCTACATGCAGAAAAATGAAAATAAATCCATATTTATCACCCTGCATAAAACTAAAGTCCAGGTGGGTCAAGGACCTCAACATAAAACCAGATATTCTAAATCAGTTGGAAAAAAAAGTGGGAAACAGCCTAGAACTCATTGGCACAGGAGACAACTTCCTGAACAGAACACCAACAGCACAGGCTCTAAGAGCAACAATCAATAAATGGGACCTCATGAAACTGAAAAGCTTCTGTAAAGCAAAAGACACTGTCATCAAAACAAATAGACAGCCTACAGATTGGGAAAGAATCTTCACCAACCCTTTATCTGACAGAGGGCTAATATCCAGTATATATAAAGAACTAAAGAAGCAGAAAAGCAACAAACCAAGTAATCCACTTAAAAAATGGGGAACAGAGCTAAACAGAGAATTCTCGAAAGAGGAACATCGAATGGCAGAGAAACACTTAAAGAAATGCTCAACCTCATTAGCCATTAGGGAAATGCAAATCAAAACGACCCTGAGATTTCACCTTACACCCATCAGAATGGCCAAGATGAAAAACTCAAGTGATAGCACATGCTGGAGAGGTTGTGGAGAAAAGGGAACCCTCCTCCATTGCTGGTGGGAATGTAAACTGGTTCAACCACTCTGGAGGTCAATCTGGCGCTTTCTCAGACAACTAGGAGTAGTGTTACCTCAAGACCCAGCTATACCACTCCTAGGTATATACCCAAAATTTGCTCAAGTACACAACAAGGACATTTGTTCAACCATGTTCATAGCAGCTTTATTTGTAATAGCCAGAACTTGGAAACAACCCAGATGTCCATCAACGGAGGAATGGATACAGAAATTGTGGTATTTTTACACAATGGAATACTACTCAGCAATCAAAAAGGAGGAAATCATGAAATTTGCAGGCAAGTGGTGGGATCTAGAAAAGATCATTCTGAGTGAAGTATCCCAGAAGGAGAAAGACAAACTTGGTATATACTCGCTTATATAGACCTACAAGACATGATAAATATAATGAAATCTACACACCTAAAGAAGATAATCAAGAAAGTGGACACAGGTGAAGGTGATTAATCCTCATTTAGAAAGACAAATGGGATGTGCATTGAACTTATGACAGGAGTCTACCACAAAAGGCATCTGAAAGACTCTACCTAGCAGTGTTTCAAAGCAGACACTAAGACTCATAACCAAACCCTCGGCAGAGTGCAGGGAATCATATGAAAGAAGGGAAGTTAGTATGATATGGAAAGGATAGGAGCTCTACAAGGACCAAATATATCTGGGCACAGGGTCTTTTCTGAGACTGACACTCAACCAAGGACCATCTATGGATATAACCTAGAACTTCTGCTCGGATGTGGCCTGTGGTAGCTCAGTAACCAAGTAGTTTTCCAAAGTAAGGACTATTTCTAACAGGATCTCAAGGGCAGGCTGTTTGACACCCCCCCCCCAGGGGAGGAGCAGTCTGTTAGTCCACAGAGGAGGACTTTGCAGCTAGCCCTGAAGATACCTGATAAAACAGGGTCAGATGAAAGGGGAGGAGGTCCTCCCCTATCAGGAGACTTGGAAAGGGGCAGGGAGGAGACCAGGGAGGGAGTGTGGGGTTGGGGAGGGAATGAGGGAGCGGGATACAGCTGGGACACAGAGTTAACAAAATGTAACTAAAAAGAAAAAAAAATAAATAAATAAAAAATAAAATCTGATATCCAGCAGAAGCAGAAAAAAAAAAAAAAAAAGAAAGAAAAAGATTTTTGGCCATATATTTCTTAAAATATTAAACTACCTAGGTTTCAAACTATGCATTTATTATATAATAATTAAATGACATACAGAAAGCAAGAATTATTTATCTTCTAATGTTATGGATAAAAACCTGCTATATACGTATGTGAATATACATGTAACCACTACATATATAAGTGATTATAAATGGCTGAGAATCCTCTAACATAATTTTGGCAGGGACTTTCAAAGATATATATAGCAACTATCACTTAATAGAGTAAAATCAGTTAGAAAAGTTTAGAAGGTCAGATACAATAATTTCTATATTTTTGATCAAACTTTTACATTTTTATTTATATATTTCTGTGTGCATATACATAGAAAGCCAAGCATACATGTGGCAGTGTACATAGTGAACATGTAAGAGAGGATCTCTTGCTAGAGCCAGTTCTCTCCTTTTACTGTATAGGTCCTAAGGTTCTAACTCCAAGAAGTCAGCGTGTTTGTGGGCACTTATCATTATCCAGTAAGCCATGCCACCCTGGATCCACAGATAATACATTAAGAAACATTTTCGCTGGGATCTGCAGATCCCCCCTGTGCCCAGATTTTTTGGCTCTGTTGGTCTCCTTGTAGAGCTCCTGTCCCAACCATGCATGGCTAGGATCTAGACCTCCTGCTCAGAGGAAGCCCATTGGCTGCTCAGTTTCCAAGTGGGTTCTCTAGTAAGGGATCAGGTGCTGTCTCTGACATGAACTCAGTGACATGCTCTTTGATCAACTCTCCCAGGGCAGGCGGGTGCTTCCTTACCAGGCCACAGAGGAAGATGGTGCAGCCAGCTTTGATAAGATGTGATAGGCTAGGGTCAGATAAAAGGAGAGGAGCTCTGCCCTTATTAGTGGACTAGGGGAGGCACATTGGGAGAGAACAGGGAGGGTGGGTGAGACTGAAAGGAGATGGGGGAGGGGCCACAGCTGGATAATAAGTGATTAAATTGTAATAAATAATAATAAATAAAAACGTTTTCTTGTTTAAAAGAATTTTACATTAACATTCCTAACAGGAATTAATTTTAGAAAAAAACTACAATAACTAATTCAAATGTTTTATTGGAAGGAGTTGGTTTTATTTCTTGAGATTATAAAAGGATTTCTTGGGAAATGAAAGAAATTGAAAATATCCCGTATATAGGGAAACAAAGCCAATTGGTGATGACAATGCTTCATATAATGATAAAAGGATGTCAGTGTTTGAAAAGGAAAATAAACAGTGATACATGGGGGAAAAGAGTGAGAAAAATCCTGTTTTATGTTAGCAATGTAACCAGATACATGATTGAATAGGGATATTTTTAATTTATATCTAAAATGTACTAAAAAATTTGTGTCACAGGAATATGTATTTTTAAATATTATATTGTCCCTCTGTTAGTCAGTGTTTTGGAACTGTACCAGAGTACCTAAGAAAACAAAAAAAGAAAAGCCTTTTTTGGTTTACACTTTTCTGAGGTTTCAGCTTCTGATGCTGATTCCCATATTCTCTGGCCTTGGTAGAACAAAAGAGCATGGTTAAAGGGCTGTTCAAGGAAATCCATGGTAGGAAGAAGGAGGAGTAGGAGGAAGGAAAAGGAAGAAGAGGAAAAAAGTAAAAAATATAAGAGGATGGACTAATTTCTGTAGGGAATTTCAAGCCAAATCTAGACCACAGAAACCCCTTGTTGTTGGCTTTCTGTTCATTATTTACAATTACTGCGGTTACAAATATTAAAGTAGCTGAAAAATTCTATTTTACATATATAATATATTATATGTGTATGTGCAATATAATGCATTTATTACATAGGTAATACTGATTTGCCATTCTTTTTTTTTCTTAATTTCAAACAAAAATTAGGAAAAAGAGAATGAAGCCCCATTTTCTATCTAGCATATGAATCATGGGATATTTTGCTTCAAGGATCAGTTGTAATTACAAAACATTTTGGAAATTGAATGACCTTTGTATTGTGCTTGTTAAAGACCCCAATTTCTTTTATGTAGCCATCTATACAAATTGAGTTCAAGTCTACGAGGTGCATTTGAGAATCACATGCAATTATTTGAGTTTTTATGTAATTACTAAAACAAATAAAGTGAGCAACAAAACTCCATGGGTGCAGATATTTTTAATATTTGTAATCTTAGAAACATTTATAAGGTACAAAATAGGAACATTTTGTACAAAATGTTCAAAATGATGTACAAAAATGATGAACATTTTTGTAACAGCAAAAAGCTATCAAAATAAAGTTATAATGCAGAATTTATGAACTTGCTTAAAAATCTTACAGACAAAATATATATCCTTCTACACCCTGATCTGAAAAGAGCATTTCAAACTGGTATTGCCGCCAAGATGAGGATATCCATCCTATCCATCCAGCTGGACAAACAACTCAAGAAATCAATAGGATTACAAGTAGTAGCTAAATGGCCCACACATAACATGGATGCAGTGCTAAAGGCTCAGAGATGTGCAAGGTGAAGAGGCAGCCAAGATAAAGCTTCAACTGAAGTCACACATTAGCAGAAGTGTCATTAGATTGACACATTACACAATGTGAGACCTCACTTCATCAGAGCAAAGTGGCAGCTATCAATAGAATCATGCTTGCTGTCTGCCACCATAAAGATTGCGATCAACTTGAAAATCTACAGTTCATGAAAAAAACAAAAGCTCTTTATATAGAATAAACATTATTAGATGTTCTAAATATTAATTTGTTTAAGTATGTACTTTTAAAATATGAATCTATTTTTCCTCTGCTCCTCTTACTCTGACCTATCTACTTATGTTCTTTTTTACATTTTTGTTTCATATGATATATTTTGATCATAGTTTCTCTTGACAGAGCTACCCCCAGATTCTCCCCACTTCTCTATCCACCAAAGCAAGTATCCCCCATTTGAACAATACAAATTAAACAAGAAATACTCCAGTAAGAGAAATTAGCAAAACAAAACATACAATAAACAATTAGCAATTAGCAAAACAAAAAGCATACAATGTCTTTTGTGGAAGACAACAACTGTGGGCATGGGATTGCCCTAGTTGGTTGATATGCCTGGTGATGTTTGCCTAAAGAAAACCGATTTTCTATTTCTCAGAGTGTATACATTAAAAATCTGTAATAAAGTAGCTGCACATGGAAATTGCTCAAAGCTTTCATTATTCATAGAGATCTTATCTCTTTAAACTGTACAAAGTCTACATGTGGGAAAAAGAAAGTAAACTTTCATAAATATATTTTTTACTAGCTTATAGGATGAGTGTATAAAAGTGGAAAATGCTTAGTAGCCCCCGGAACCTGTTTTGTGTTTTGTTTTGTTTTTCTTTTGTTTTGCATGTTATACTGCTAGAGGCACAGTATTATTAAGGCCTCAGTGGAAATCTAAGCCATGTTTTGGTTTGGTTTGGAATGCTTTTTGGTTTTCAAACTGTAAAGTGCTTTGGCAAACTCCCTGTCATAGCTTGAATGAGCATGGTCTCCATAGGCTCATAACTTTGAATGCTTGATCCCTGTATAGTAGAACACTTAGGGAAGATTAGGAGGTATGTGAGTTGGGTAGACTTTATGTTTTCAAAAGCCCATGACAGGACCAATGTCTCTGCCTGCTGCCTGCAAATCAGGATCTGAAGCTCTCAGCTACTATTCCATTGGTATGCCTACTTGCTTCCTGCCACGATGATTATGGACTTACCATGTCAGTCTGTAAGCAAGTTCACGATTGCATGCTTTCCTTTATAAAAGTTGTTTTGGTCATAGTGTTTCTTTACATGCATAGAGCAATAAGGAAGACAGAAATTGATACCAGGGATAGGGTATTGCTTTGATATGCCTGACCATGCTGCTTGATGGAAAAATATTAAAGAATGACTTTATGTTAAAAAAGTAGCTGAACATTTTACATGGAGCGTAATGGGCCATCCTTGTAGGAGTGTGGAATGCAGTAGTTCTGAGACTAATGTCAAATATGGGGACTTTGCTTAAGGGGACTAAAAGAGGAAAAATATTAGCAAGTGCCATTCAAAACATTCTTATGGTATTTTGGCAAAGAATGTGACTGCTTTTTGTCCTTGGCCTAAATTGTTACTAAATTGAAGAATTTTGGATTAACCTCCTTGGTACTGAACATTTGAAGACACCATAATGTTGACTGTGTCATGTAGTTGTTGGTGTTTATTTTTATGCAGATGTACGATTACAAGAAGAAAGTGAGGCAAAGCAGTAGATGAAGTGTGCAGTTTGAGAAGAAAAAGAACCCCAGGACACCTGGGAGCCAAGTCTTGTGTTCAAGAGTTGAAACACAGCAGGACCCCACCCAACTAATCTTCCGGTTTGTGAAAAGGAATTAAAGGAAAGCTTACACAACAAAGGAAATCATCAACAGCAAGATGCTTATGCAAATATCATTAAAGAAGGGACCATGTTCCAGCTGCAGCAAGCATAAGGATTTGGCAGGTTTAGCCACCTGGTTCTAGATTTAGAATCAAGATGGATAAAGGAAAAAAAGTTATGGAATGTTTCTGTGTGATAAAGAAAATCTTGGAAAGGCCATTTCATGAAGCCCTGAAAGTAAACTCTGGATGGAGTTGCATACTTCTGGATGCTGAGGATTCCTGAGCCGTAGGATATTTACCAAGGAGAGCTGCTAGCAGGGTATAGAACCATCCCAAAAGAGAGAATTCTGTTGTGGTCAGTAAAGAAGAAAGGATAGAATTACCACAGACCTTCCCATCAGAGACAGAGTTGCAGTATTGAGAACTTGACCTTCTCATTTTCAATCTTGTGTTGGTCCAGTAATTCATAAATATGCCCTCTTTCTTCTCACTTAGAATTGTAATAAATATTCTGTGTTATTGTGTCTAAAGTATAAGATTTGGTTTTGTTTTGTCTTTACATGGAGATACAAATATGAGTCTAAGAAGATTTTTCCAGTTGCCTTGCATATTTCAGATGAAAAAACCTTGTCAGATGTGTGCTTTTCATGTGTTTCATGTTAATCTGTATCTTAGCCTTTCATCTTGTTAGCTGTGTTTTAAAAGTGATATATTTATATACTCATATTTATGAAATTTATTTTATAGAATGTACATTTAGTGCTGTAAATAAGAACATGGATTGAATAGCGGTCAGAACAGCTTAAAATCATATCCTAACCTATGTTTATAATACATTTCACATTTAATTCTTACATGCTTTTGCATTGTATATAAGGTATGAAGCTTAGGTTGAGATTCTTATTTTCATGCATATGCACAGTTGCAAATATAATTAATTTCAAATGAATTGCTTTTCATGATTCATTTTTTAATTTTAATTTTTTATATTAATTACAGTTTATTTACTTTGTATCCTCACTGTCATTTGTATCCCTTCTGTCATTCCCTCCCACAACTTCTTCCGTACCCCTCCCCAAGTCGACTGATAGGAATGCCCTCCGCCCTTTTCTCTGATACTAGTCTATCTGGTCTCATCAGGACTGATTGCATTGTCTTCCTCTGTAGCCTGGTGAGGATGCTCCCCCATCACAGGGAGGTTCATTTCAGAGACAGTCCCTGTACCCATTACTAGGTAACCCACTTGGAGACTGAGCTACCATCGGCTACATCTGTGCAGGGGTTCTAGGTTATCTCCATGCATGGTCCTTGATTGGACTATCAGTCTCAGAAAAACCCTTGTGCTCAGATTTTTTGGATCTGTTGCTCTCCTTGTGGAGTTCCTGTTCCCTCCAGGTCTTTCTATTTCCCCCTTCTTTCATAAGATTCCCTGCACTCTGCCCAAAATTTGGTTATGTCTCAGCATATGCTTTGATACCCTGAACGGTAGAATCTTTCAGAAGCCCTCTGTGGTAAGTTCCTGTTCTGTTCCCTGATATGTTTCAAATTTCTGAGCTGCCTTTTCAATCTCATTGACTAATATGTCTATTTCTTCTTGCATGATTTAATTTGAACTCTTTACTGATTTTAGGAGGCCAATTTTTTTTAATTTATGTATATTCCAATTAATTTATTTCGTCTATGCTTTTACATTGTATGCATATGTGTCTGGTGTTTGCATGTGTCTGTGCTGAACAAATGTAATGTATGTGTGCTTCAGGAGGCAGAAATTCACTAGATGTATCTTCTCTCTCTCCCCTTGAGTTTCTAAGACAGGTCACTCAAAGAACTGGGATGATTTTTACATTGACTGAACAGGCTAAATTTTGGAATATGCATATACTTATGACTATATATGTATACACACACACACACACACACACACACACACACACACACACACACACCAAATGACCAAAACCCCGACAGAGCAGCACACCGTAGACTCATTAAATGATAGGAAGAGACCCAAAGCAAGTATGGCGAGATGTAGAGAGTTGAGATATTCAAAATATCCCTGATTCGCATACATGATTCACATGTATGTGAGAAATGCTCAAAGAATTAAATTAATCTCATAATGGTGTCATATAATGAAAGCAAGAAAATTAAAGACAAATGGAACTGCATCAAGCATGGTTAATATAAAGGCTTTATGCATGTTTTTCCACTGAAGTAATAAACTGAGAATATTTATTATTTTAGGAGTCAAAGAAACTTTAGTGGGAATTCTCACCTTGAAATGTAACCTGATAGCAAAATAAATAAATACAAATAAATAAATAATAAATTAAATAAAACTGGCTTAAGTCTATGTAATTATTCTGTAGGGTAAGTTTCTTTTGCTTTTCATGACTGTCTTAACTTTTACTATAACTTAAACTTTTTACCACAATTCAAACTTTCTAGAAACAGAAGTTACAAGTGAAGAAATTATTTCAGAACTTTCACAAAGTGGACACAATTCGAATTTAATCAAATTCCATAAAGCTAATTTTAAAGTCACTCTAAAGATGTTTTGTAACAACAGAAGTACCATTCTAAAGCATTGAATTACTTAATTTGCTGTACAAAGAAAGAATAGCCTCCACATTGAAACTATTTTGTCCTTATGAAGATAAGTGAGATGTCTGTTTTTTTTCCTATACTGCCTTGGGACTAGGAAAATTAAATTTATCTTTTAAGAGCCAAAATATATTTTCTATTTTGGAAAAAGTGATTTTCTTTATAAATTAAATATAGTAGTTTTAATCCATAGTCCATTCATTTTATGTATTCTCCACCTTAAGGTTACTCTTAGTGTTTAAAAGGATATAGAAACTTCAAAGACAAAATTTAAAGTACTTAAAAACAGGGAACTCAAGTGGGATTTTTATTCCTTTAAACTTTGTTTTATGAAATACCATCAAAAACCCTGTGCTGTTGAATTATGGCCATTTTGCCATAAATATTTCACTCTGAAGAGTCAACATGGCATTTGTATGAAGTGTTCCCTGTATCCATAAGTACTCAGTAAGGTGAGAACATGCCAGTTCACCAGTCATTGTATTGTAAATCTTCCAATGCCTTGGAAGGAGGAGGTTGAACCCTCTGCAACTCCCCTAGGAATCTGAGCTAAGGGGCATCCATGGCTGGTATGAAAACTAGAAACATATTTTACTTCTATAAAGACTTCAAAACTCTGCTGTTCAAGTCATCTTTTTATAATTACTTTACAAATGTACTTTTATGAGTATATGTATAACATTTATATCCTGAATACATATAAATGTGTGTGTCTGTATATATGTATTTACATTTACCTATGTGTCATGATAGGACAGGTGCCTGAAGAGTGCATCAAGTTCTCTGGAAATGCAGGCTGAAATCCTAGGGTGCTGCCCTATATTGGTTCTGTGAACCAGACCTGGGTCCTCTTTTATTTTTATTTTTTGTTTGTTTTGTTTTTTTTTTAATTATTTTTAAATTTTAATTTTATTAAATACAGTTTATTCATTTTGTATCCCAGCTGTAGCCCCTCCTCATCTTTTCCCAATCCCACTGTCCCTTCCTCTTTTTTTCTTATGCCCCTCCCCCAGTCTAATGATAGGGGTGGTCCTCCTCCCTTTCCATCTGACCCTAGTTTATCAGGTCTCATCAGGACTGGCTTCATAGTCTTCCTCTGTGGACTGGTAAGGCAGCTTCCCCATCAGGTGGAGGTGATCAAAGAGCCAGCCCATGAGTTCATGTCAGAGACAGTCCCTGTTGTTATCACTAGGGAACCTTCTTGGACACTGAGCTGCCATGAGCTACAGCTGTGCAGGGGTTCTAAGTTATCTCCATGCGTGGTCCTTGTTTGGAGTATCAGTCTCACAAAAAATCACTGTGCCCAGATTTTTTGGTTCTGTTGCTCTCCTTGTGGAGCTCCTTTCCCCTCCATGTCTTTCTATCATCCTTTTCTTACATAAGATTCCCTGCACTCTGCCCAAAGTTTGGCTATGAGTCTCAGCATATGTCTTGATACCCTGCTGGGTATAGTCTTTCAGAGGCCTTCTGTGGTAGGCTCCTGTCCTGTTCCCTGTTTTCTCCCTCTTCTGATGTCTATCTCATTTGCCTTTCTGAATGAAGACTGAGCATCTTACCCAGGGTCCTCCTTCTTGATTAGCTTTCCTAGGTGTTCAGATTTTAGTATGATTATCCTATACTATATATCTAATATCCACTTATAAGTGAACATATACCATGTAAGTCTTTCTGCTTCTGGGATACCTCACTCAGGATGATCTTTTCTAGATCCCACCATCTGTCTGCAAATTTCACGATTTCCTTGTTTTTAATTGCTGAGTAGTAACCCATTGTGCAATTGGGTTACTATTGTATCACAATTTCTGTATCCATTCCTCAACTGAGGGAACGTCTGGGTTGTTTCCAGCTTCTGGCTATCACCAATAAAGCTGCTACAAACATGGTTGTGCAAATGTCCTTGTTGTATAGTTGAGCGTCTTTTGGATATATGCCTAGGAGTGGTATAGCTGGATCGTAAGGTAGCACTATTCCTAATTGTCTGAGGAAGTGCCTGTACAAGTTTATGTTCCCACAAGCAATGGAGTAGGGCTCCTCTTTCTCCACATCCTCTCCAGCATGTGTTGTCACTTGAGTTTTTGATCTTAGTCATTCTGATGGGTATAAGGAGAAATCTCAGGGTTGTTTTGATTTGCACTTCACTGATGACTAAAGATGTTGAGCAGTTCTTTAATTGTTTCTCTGCCATTTGTTGTTTCTCTATTGAGAATTCTCTGTTTACCTCTGTACCCCATTTTTAATTTTATTACTTGATTTGTTGCTTTTTAACTTCTTAAGTTCTTTATATATTCTGGATATTAACCCTCTGTCAGATATAGGCTTGGGGAAGATCCTTTCCCAACCTGTAGGCTGTCGTTTTGTTTTGATGACAGTGTCCTTTACTTTAAAGAAGCTTTTCAGTTTCATGAGGTCCCATTTATTGACTACATGGTACTGGCATAGAAACAGAATGGTAGATCAGTGGAATTGAATAGAAAACCCAGAAATAAACCCACACACCTATGGACATCTGATTTTTGACAAAGATGCTAAAACCATTCAATGTAAAAAAGATAGCATCTTCGTCAAATGGTGCTGGTCTAACTGGCTATCTGCATGTAGAAAAATGCAAATAGATACATACTTATAACCCTGTGCAAAGCTAAAATCCAAGGGGATCAAAGACCTCAACATAAAAACAGACACACTAAACCTGTTAGAAGAAAAACTGGGGGAGAGCCTTGAATTCATTGGCACAGGAGACAACTTCCTTAACAGAACACCAACAGCACAGGCTCTAAGATCAATAATCAATAAATGGGACCTCATGAAACTGAAAAGCTTCTGTAAAGCAATATTTACTTATTTTTTATTAATTATGATGTATTCACTTTTTATCCCAGCTGTAGCCCCCTCCCTCACCCAATCCCATTATCCTTTCCTTGTCTCCTCCCATGCCCCTCCCCATGTCCACTGATAGAGGAGGTCCTCCTCCAACTTCCCTCTGACTAGTCTAGCAGGTCTCATCAGGACTGGCTGCATTGTTATTCACTGTAGCCTGGTAAGGCTGCTCCCCAATTAGGAGGAGGTGATTAAAGAGCCAGCCACTGAGTTCATGTCAGAGTCAGTCCCTGTTCCCAGTACTAGGAAACCATCTGGGTCCTCTGTAAAACCAGTAAATGTTCATAAGGAAATAGCCAATGTTTTGTGGGAGAATTTCTACTCAAGGATGATATGCTTATTTCTACGAACTCTGCACCTCAAGTTCTGTTAACTAGAAATCTCAAATTTCTACTTTTTGTCTTTAACTATGTGAACTCCTTTAAATCTTCTGTTATTTCTGTGTAAGTGCAATCTGAGTTTCTGGGTTTTAAGTACAATTCTTGTGGCTAAGACTGCATAGTGAACTCTGTCTCAAGCTCCATTGCTTCAAGTTAGCATTTAGGCTTGCCAGGTTTTTCTTCACTTGACATCATCAGGAACTTTCAAATGAAGAATTGTCATTCCCTCACCCACTGGAGCTTACATCTTTCCCTTCTCTTTAGCTCATTCATCACAGTCTCTCTCTCACACTTATCATTTTCAAGTCTATACAGATCTGATGACCACATAAAATATCTTTAAATTATATGTACATAAAATTTCAGATGTATGTGAATACACAAAGTACATAAATCTCTGTAGATGGTGCTCTAAAAGAAAAAACTTTTTTTTTTTTTTTTTTTTTTTTGGATCCTGACAGCCTTGAGAGATCTAGACTGAGGAAGAAATACTTGTTCTTGTAGTTCCTGTCCTGTGAGGTGCTGCAAAAATAATTAAGTCTGTACTTGAGAATTTTCTCCATTGTCAGGTAACAAACATCAACGTCCATTCCGTCCTCTTGTCTCCTAACATGAAGACGCTCCCATTTTTATATCTAGTTTTTCTACCTTGTTTGCAATTATAGTTATAAAATTGTCCTTCTCTATACTATAATAATTTAAGTGTAACATCTCATCTGATGAGCAGTTGGCTATAATAAAATGCTTCAAGCAAATCTATGGAATTTTATATAAAGAAGAGTTCACATATAATTAATGAAATTTATTAATTATAATGATTAAGTAAATACCATTAACTCAGGAATAAAAATGACACAGAGAGAAGAGATTGTCAATACACTTATCTGTCTAACTATGGCTATGCATATTGAAATTCAAGAAATAGAGAAAGTGTTATAGAAAGTTTCCAGCAATAAGTTTTTGGTCTGTATGTATTTAAAATATATGTGTTATTGAGAAAACTGTCATAAAATATGTTCAGATCATAGCCCACTTCATTTGAGATCCTCTACACACCCACCCAATTGAATGCTCCTTTTTTCTATCTCTCTGTAGGCTTTTCATTCTCTATTGAAAATTTGAGAGTTAGTACTTCTAACAGCTTTGTTTTTTTCGTAAATATTTGGCTTGAATTTTTTATTTTCAGCTCTTTTTACTGACCTTTTGAAAACTTTCTTATTTTTATTTCTGCTTAGATTCTCACAGGTGTTCCAACCAGGTACTTGTACTCAGAAAATCTTGATAAACAATGAAGATCCCAGGTTGAAAACATAAGTACATTAAGTGCTAAAATATTTACTGTATTCTAAAATTAGCTCCTTTGTATGTGTTCTTTTTGTTTCAACTATATGGCATTAACAAATGAATAGGACTCTCATTTAGAATGCAATATACTAAAGTGTAAATTTTAGACGGAGAACATTTTTAAATAACTAGCCTATAGACTTAAAATGTATATTTTTCATTTACCTAAAAATTGTTTTTCACTGACAGTGAATTTTTACTTTCCACATTTACTTTCCAGTGACAGGAAATGTTGATTTGTCATTGTGTGTTTTAGCATGTATAGTATGATTAATAATTGCTGGTGCACAGCTGTACTGTGCAGGTGAAAATATACATGTTGGAGATGAGACTTAGCAACTTAAAAGGCACTAATAGCAGTACAAAGTCAGAATAATTCAAAAGTAGAAAATAGGACTCAGTAAAAGATATAATTAAATTTGCCTCTGGGGTATTTTAAAGCCTGTAGAATCTTAGCTCGAGAATCAAAAGTTAGCAATTACAAAAAAAACCACATTAAATATTTTAGCTCAAATTTTTCTTAATGATCACATTTATATATCATATTATTGTTATATTATTTACTATGAATTATAAAGAGGACTAGAAGAAACTGATTCAGTTCTTCAACCATTAGATATTTTCTTAATAATACAGATTTTTTTCATATGCATAAAAGATTTGGCCTATGCCATTCAAAAAAAGATACCCATATATTTCCAAAACAGAAATATCATAAATTAATCTTATTAGTTTATTACTGATTCTGGGATATCTTTCTCAGTAGTTCAAGAATGTAAATACTTACAATTTTAAGTACTTGCCAGACAGCGCCTAATTAAAAACAAAACAGTGTAGGTATTCAAAGTGTAGAAACGTGTGTGTGTGTGTGTGCGCGTGCACACACGCGCGCGAGCATATGTGGATGAACAGAAAGGGGAAGAAGAGGGAGAGATACCAAAGAATATTAAGACTATGTTAAAAGAAGCATTATTAAAACATGATTGTAATTAGAAGCCACTACTCATTATCAATAAAAAGATTAAATTTATTGTGTTATAATCAGTTATAAAATACTTTCCCAAGTGCAAAATAATATGCTTCAACTTTACCTAAACAGTAACAAATCCCATTAGCACAGAACTATCAAAAAGTCGAGTTATGGAAAAAGTCATAGTATTCATAAAGCATAATTTGAGTAAAGGAAGAAAATCCAATCTCAGATGTTAAATTCAGTATAGAACTTTCCATTCAGGAATGATGGAAAGAAATATTAATCAAGGCTCATGCAAAGCATTAGGCCCCAAAGAATTGACCTGAAATATGTTTTAGGAAAACAGTATTTCCTTTATTATACTCCATTCTCTGTACTTAAATAAAAATGTTAACTAATATTCATAAAAGTTAAAGTTTTATGTAACAAAATACTAGAATTCTAGGATAAATGAAGAAATATACAAGGAGGATAAGATTAGGATAAATCTTCGAGCACAGTGCTAAATATGGATATTCTCATAGGCATCAATAATCTGAGAGTTTAAAAATGCCTAGATAACATCCTTTGAAATGCTATACTGTCAAAACTCAAGCCTGGTTCCCTGCAACGGTAGACTAGAGAGAAGGGGAGTATTTGCTTATAGTTCACCATGGCCAGAATCAACATAACTTTTGGGCAATTTGGACATCTGTAATAATACACAATATTCAAATGTATATGTTGCGTGTATATGTTCATGTGAGTACATGTGTGCTTTTGATTACACATTCATGTAAGACCACCTGGAGGCCAAGTAAAAACTTTAGGTATAATTCCTCAGGAGATATTTTTTTTTGTAACATTTTGTAATTAAATTTAAAAAAAAATTTTTTTCATTGTTTGTTATTATTAGTTATTTTTTTAAGTGGAACAAGGCCTCTCTTTGGTCAGAAGCTTGAAGAGGGCTAATCCTCCTAGACATTGTACCTCAGAGATTGCCAAGTGTGTGTAACACTGAAAATTCAAACAAGTTCTGAAATTTTCAAGTCCTAATAATTGAAAAGTAAGCAATTAAGTAAGCTTGGAGATATCTCCCCAAGCTCCAAATATGTTTTATTTTTTTTTAAATATATAATTTTTGGTTATGAGCCTAGCCTTTAACTGCTGGGCCATCCCTCCAGCCCGTGATGATCAATCCTCACTCAGAAAGTCAAACGGGACAGACATCGGAAGAAGGAGAAAACAGGGAATGAGACAAGAGCCTACCACAGAGGGCCTTTGAAAGACGCTACCCAGCAAGGTAGCAGATGCTGAAACTCATAACCAAACTTTGGGCAGAGTGCAGGGAATCTTATGAAAGAAGGGGAGGTAGGAGGACCTGTAGGGGACTGAAGCTCCACAAGAAGAGCAACAGAACAAAAAAACAAAAAAACAAAACAACAACAAAACAAAAACAAAAACAAAAAAAAATCTGGGTACAAGGTTTTTTTTTGTTTTGTTTTGTTTTGTTTTTTCTGAGACTCATACTCCAACCAAGGACCATTCATGGATATAACCTAGAACTCCTGCCCAGATGTAGCCCATGGACGCTCAGTCTCCAAGTGGGTACCCTAGTCAGGGAAACAAGGTTTTGTTTTATTATTTTGTTTGTTATGTTTAGTTGGTTGGTTGTTTTTTTGGAGACAGAATTTCTCTGTGTAACATCCCTGGCTTTCCTGGACTAGCTTTGTAGACTAGGCTGGCCTCAAACTCGCAGCAATCAGCCTGCCTCTGACTCCCAGAGTGCTATGATCAAGGTGTTTGCCACCTTCCCTGACTAGGTATGCATATTTTATGTGTGTGTGTGGACTGATGTATGCTGGTGCCCTCAGAGGCCAGAAAGGGGTGGGGCGTGGCCTGATCACCTGTAGTGCGGTCACTAATCCTTGTTAGCCTCCTCCTTCCAGAGCTGGGACCTGCACTTGGGTCCTCTGCAAGAGCATTGAGTGCTCTTACTGCACAGCTATTTATGCAGGCATCTTTAATTCTTTCAGATGCATGGGCTAGAAATTAGTAGGTAATGATTTTACTTTCTTCTTCTTAGTGGGTTCTATAGAAGAGAGATTTTTCTTTTCAGTATCATTAACTGAAAGTCACATACTTCTTAATATAAGGTACAGAACAGAATTTTGATTATTTCATTCTCCTATAAATATGTAAGAAAATCTGGATCTGAACTGGGAAAATCTGGGAACAAAGTTAGTAACTAAAAAAATTGCTTAAACTTAGAGTTTACTAAGTGAAGAGTAGGGAATGGAAACTTCACTTAGGGTGTAATATATGCTTGAAGAATAAATTTAAAAAGAAAAACTAAACAGATATAGATTTAGAGTCCCACTCATTTGTATTCTCTGGAATCCCTTAGACACATTAACCAGAAGCATGCTGAGTAGTAAAAAAAAGAGAAAAAATTTTTATTTTTTATATTTTTAAATGTATTTATTTATTAATTACAGTTTATTCACTTTGTATCCCAGCTGCTGTCCCCTACCTCATCCCCTCCCAATCCCACCCTCCTGCCTCTTCTCCTCTCATGCCCCTCCCCCAGTCCACTGATAGAGGAGGTCCTCCTCCACTTCCATCTGACCCTAGCCTATCAGGTCTCATCAGGACTGGCTGCATTGTCTTCCTCTGTGGACTGGTAAGGTTGCTCCCACCTCAGGGGGAGGTGATCAAAGAGCCAGCACTGATTCCAAGTTAGAGATAGTCCCTGCTCCCATTACCAGAGAACCCACTTGGAGACCTAGATGTCATGGGCCACGTCTGTGCAGAGGTTCTAGGTTATCTCCATGCATGGTCCTTGGTTGGACTATCAGTCTCAGAAAAGGCACCTGGGACCAGATTTTTGGTTCTAGTGCTCTCCTTGTGGAGCTCCTGTCCCTCTAGGTATTTCTATCTTCCCATGCTTTTACAAGACTCTCTGCACTCTGCCCAGAGTTTGGCTACTTGTTTCAGCATCTGCTTTGATACCCTGCTGGGTCTAGTCCTTCAGAGGCCCTCTCTGATAGGCTCCTGTCCTGTTCCCTGCCTTTTCCCTCCTCTTATTGCTGTCCAATTTGCCTTTCAGAGTGAAGATGGATCATCTTACCCAGGGTCCTCCTTGCTTAGCTTAAGTCCTGACATGACATCATGAGATAAAGAACTACAGAGATATATTTGAGTTCATTTTGTTGTTTCCCAGTGGAATTCTCTTAGATAAAACCAAACTAAATTGTCACTTGTTGGTGGTTTAAAATTGAAACTACTTAAGAGTTAGGGATTGGGGCATGAGTCCACTTTTTCTTTCAGCTCTAGGACACCATTTGGTGCAAATCAGTGAAAGCCTTGTCCATACTACCTCAGTGTCTATGAGTCCATGCATGCTTACTTAAAGGCCCATGTTTCTTTGATGTTGGTCTCTGTACTTTTTCCCATCGGCTGGAGAGGAAACTTCTATGATGATGGCAGGGCAACACACTGATCTATAAGTATAGCAAAACTTCATTAGGAGTCATTTTATTAGTATATTCTTTTAGTAGAACAGTTGTATATGAGAACATTTATATTTGTTGTTCATTTAATTATTTTGTTTCTGCGATTTTCTTATTGTTATTGTTAATTTGATTGAAAGGACATTTCTTCACTTACTAGTTGAACAGTTCTTTGAAGAATTAATCTTTAAAAAGGAAGACTGAAATAAGAAACTAAAGAAAAACCTCTTTGGTGTTATGCTAATTTTCTGTAATATCCTAAGGATTTCCTATAGTCAGGTTTTATTTGTTGTTTCTCTGAGTTTGATTATGGCTCTAGTAGTTTAAATTTTGCCTGGTTATAGGTTCCTGTAGATTTAAGGATCCAAAACACAATCAAATCTATTTTCTCTACATTTTCAAAAATGTAAAAGTAAAAATGTAAAAAGTAGCTGAATCTTGAGGAAGCGCTATTCTTAGTTGTCCGAGAAAGCACCAGATTGCTTTCCAGAGTGGTTGTACAAGTTTTCATTCCCACCAGCAGTGGAAGAGGGTTCCCCTTTCTCCACAACCTCTCCAGCATGTGTTGTCTCTTGAGTGTTTTATCTTAGCCATTCTGATGGGTGTAAGGTGAAATCTCAGGATCGTTTTGATTTGCATTTCCCTGATGGATAATGAGGTTGAGCATTTCTTTAAGTGTTTCTCTGCCATTCGATATTCCTCTACAGAGATTTCTCTCTTTAGATCTCTACCCCATTTTTTAATTGGATTACTTGATTTTTTGCTGTTTAACTTCTTTAGTTCTTTATATATACTGAATATTAGCCCTCTGTCAGATTTGGGTTAGTGAAGATCCTTTCCCAATCTGTAGGCTGTCGTTTTGTTCTGAGGACAGTGTCCTTTGCTTTACAGAAGCTTTTCAGTTTCATGAGGTCCCATTTATTGATTGTTGCTCTTAGAGCCTGTGCTGTTGGTGTTCTGTTCAGGAAGGTGTCTCCTGTGCCAATGAGTTCCAGGCTCTTCCCCACTTTTTCCTCTAAGTGGTTTAGTGTGTCTGGTTTTATGTTGAGGTCTTTGACCCACTTGGACTTTAGTTTTGTGCAGGGTGATAAGTATGGATCTATTTGCATTTTTCTACATGTAGACTGCCAGTTAGACTAACACCATTTGTTGAAGATGCTGTCTTTTTTCCACTGAATGGAGATACAAAGTGGATAAAGTATAATTAATAAAGAAAAAATAAAAAAATAACTGATACTAGAAAAAATGTAAAAGGTAAAGATAAAGAATTCAAGGAACATACAAGCAGAGACTGTCATTAAGCAATAGATTTAATTTTGTTAATATAAAAATTGTTAGAAAAATTTTTGTACTATAGTCAATATTTCACATAAATAAAAAAATGTTACATTCTGGAATATGTTGTTGAAAATATAGATTATTATGATGTTGTAGTTTTATAGAGACATGTGGAATATCTTACACACAGTTAAGGAAGTATGGATAATTAAATATCTAACTTTTTCATTGTGGGCAGCAAAGAAGCTCACTCAGAGTCCATATTAATTTGGATATTGGTTAAATGTTTGACACCACACTGAATGAGTATTAATTTGGAAAATTATCTCACTTATTGAATCAATAGACACATAGAAGAATTTGCTGAAGGAAATTAATTCACAACTAAAGGAAAACACGGACTCTTCAAAGAAAATAAGCCTTTCAACATTTAAAAAGCTATATTGGTGATCCAAATAGCACTGTCTCTGAGATCAGTGACAGAGCAAAAATTATCATCCCTCTTCAAGCTGCAGCATCCCTTTTTACATTAACATATTTCAGTGCTTATAATCATGTCAATATATTTAAGAAAACTAATGCCTGCCCTTTTATAAATTAGTATTGTTATACAAGGCTCTGAAGATATTAAGTTACAGTCTCTAGTTACAGGTGTTAAAATAATGCTGTATTGTTCCACTGATCAAACACTAAAGTGCTTATATTATAGTGTGATTCTTATATTTTTAAGGCTTTAGAGCTTGAGGAGGGTTTATTATAATATGAAATACACCATTTTCTTAGCATTCATTTACTTGACGTTTGAATAACTAATAGTCATAAAACACATAATACTGTCATTATAGGCGTTTCAATTTCTGTAAGTGGGTACAGTTCACAATGAATGAGATTGCAAATGTCCTATCAGATAAACACTCAGCGAAAATATCTAGCCAGTTGCTAAAATTATATTTTCAATGGTCTTCAAATATCCATGTATGTACACTGTAAAGCAGTATGCACACTCAGAGAAGCTGAATTGTTTTTCACCTTATATTTATATATATATATATATATATATATATATATATATATATATATTTGGAGAGGAAAAATGTGGAGCACTCTTAGAGAAAACCTATTCCTTAGGGACATTTCATAATGAATAACTTGTCTTTTTGTGAAAATGCTTGTACTATTTTGAGAAATGAATAAACAGTAGGATGGTTGCCACAGTGTTCTTTGTTATAATTTCTGAAAGCCAGCTTCCTGTGTTTCTGAGAATTGATTTTTTTTTTATAATAGTACTTCTTTAGCTGTAGGACTTAGTTGACATCATTTTTCTTATTTCTTTTTGAAACCATGTGCTTAATTACCTTGTGTAGCAGAATGCAAAATGAAAGTATACTGTGATATTTTTAACTTTCCATTTCCTATTTTAACTGAAAAAATATGGTGCTAGTGAAAAATATGTGATGCATTTATTTATTTTAATGATTTATTTTCCTTTTTATGTATGTGTGTGGAGGGATGTATGCCACGTATGTGAAAGGCTCCTCACAGGTTAGAAGAGGATTTCAGATTCCATGGAGCCAGAGCTTCAGGCTGATGTGAACCATTCAACTTCTCAACATGGGTACTAGGAAAAAAAAGTCACATCTTCTGGGAGACTGGAAAGTGCTCTTAACAACTAAGCTGTCTCCTCCCTGCATATTTCTTCCCCGGGAGGCCTGCAGAGACTGATACTCCAACTAAGGACCATATAGGAAGAGGATCTAGACCCCATGTTCAAAGGAAGCCCATTGTCTGCTCAGTTTCCAAGTGGGTTCCTAGTAAGGGGTACAGGGCTGTCTCTGACATGAACTTAGTGGCAGGCTCTCTGATCATCTTCCCCTGGGGGGTGCAGCCTTGCCAGGCCACAGAGGAAGATGATGCAGCCAGCCTTGGTGAGACCTGATAAGCTAGGGTCAGATAGAAGGGGAGGAGGTCTTCACCATTAGGGGACTAGGGAAAGGACATAGAGGGAGAAGAAGGAAGATGGGTGGGAATAGATGGAGACAAGGGAGGGGGCTGCAGCATGGATACAAAGTGAATAAATTGTAATAAATAAATATATAAATAAAATTAAATTTTAAAAAATATCAAAAGTAAAGTAATCGCAGTTTTTGCTCCCCACCCCCTGCCACTTCCTACTGAGACCAAATCGAGACTTAAACATTTTAAACTTGCACTCTACTTGCATGGCTGTATATATTTGTTTAATAAAATGTACATAATTTAATCTGCTAAACACAAAAAGAAATTCTGTTAAGTTATCTTTCTTTCACTGAAGTCTTTCCTTTTTTTTCTCAATTAAGAATTCTATTTTTTGATGGCTCTCATTACTTTTCATTAAGTCATTTCCATTTCTCAAGTCTTCAAATCATATTCATCTTTATTTATGGTTCATTGGTAGCAGATGTCTTTCCCTTAAGAGAAAATAATGTAATCAATTTGATATTACTTCATAAAAAATAAAAGTTCAGTTAGAAATGTTCCAAACTCTCATAGGAAAATATTAATCAGAAATCTTTTAGAAATCCAGATTATAAAAAGAACTGACTAACTCATTTTCTGTTTAAGTCTTCATACATACAGATTCTGCTCATAGGCATCTCTCACCATCTTCACTGTTGTTGGAATGCAAATGCTTTTTATTTATTTTATTTTTATTAATTACAGTTTATTCACTTTGTATTTTTCTTGTAGTGCCCTATCTCCTCCCCTTCAAACACCACCCACCCTCCCTCCTCCTTCCCTTCCCCCATGTCCCTCCCCAATACACTGATAGGAGAGGGCTTCGTCCCCTTCCTTCTGATCCTAGTCTATCAGGTCTCATCAGGAATGGCTGCATTGTCTTACTCTGTGGCCTGGTAAGGCTACAAATGTATTTATTTCCTCAGAAAAGGATATGAGATGAGAGCCATACTCAAGCTGTGCAAATACATGGCTTAGGGTGATCCCAGAGCATTTCTACCATCCCGAGGCCTAAACCTGGAGGCTTCTAGCCTCCATCCAATCTAATCTTCTGAAAGCCCGGATCTTGAAGGCTTCAGCTTCCAGCCTCCATCTGCTAACCTAGGCCTAGAATGTTTTCAGCCTCCAAGACTTAAATGCTGCATAAACTCACCCTTTCTGTTTCTGAACTCTGCCTGGCTGGTTCAGCACAGCTGTTCTAGCTCAAACCTCCTGTCCAAACTGGCTGATTTCAACTGGCTACTCTCTGCATCTCACTGAATTGCTCTGTTTGAAAAACACTGCCATTGAACTCTACAAACTGAACTCCATGAACTCAGCTTTACACAGCTGAACTGCACTGAACTGTACTATACTCCAGAATGCTATATATTGCACCTTTTCCACAAACTCACCTGCTCACTCTCTGATGCTATTGAGTAGCTCATTTTCCCTGTCTGTTCTCAAGGGAATTGGCATATCCTATCTCTGACTTATTTTGTCAAGTATCTCTCTGACTCATCACTTTGTCTATCCCTCAATTAGGCATCACTGTTTGGGTTTAAAGGTATGTTCTAAAGGGATGACTGTATTCCACCCAGTGGGATTAAACATGCCTGTTCTAGCCAGATGGATTAATGGTGTATACTGAGGGCATGTCTGTATTCCAGGTGTATAACACAGACCTAGGCCTTTGGAAGTGATCTCTTGCCAGAGTAGCCATGTTGCCAGAATTACATTTCTCTACATGGTTTACTCGGCATAAAGGATACAGTTCATCAGCAAGGTCAGTCACTTCAGGAACTCGAGGCAGGAATCTGGAGCAAAGGTCCAAAGCAGAGACCACAATGGAGCACCATTTACTGGCACAACTATATGGTTTGCTCAACCTGTTCTCTTATGCAACCCAGTACAATCTGCCCATGGGTGGCACCATCTGTCGTAATCTGTGTTTTGCACATCAGTTTTTAATCAGGGCAGTGCTCTATAGAATTGCCTACAAACTGACACCATGAAGGAAGTTTCGTAGTTGAGATCCCCTTTACACCTCAAAGTAACAACAACATTAGCATATTCACTTAGTGTAATTTAACGTTAAATTTTCATAAGATTCTTCTTAAAAATTCACCAGTAAATCAATAACTTGCAAGAACAAAAGTCAACTGTCTTATATTGAAGACTTCAGTTAATTTTATAAACAATATCATTCCATGTCAAATTAAAAATTATTATACAGAAGAGTTGATAGTTAAATGTAATATGATTCAATTCAAATTCAAGATTTAGAAATAGTGACTAGAGTTAGTTATAATATAATCAGAATGAGTCAAATATATATTTATATAATTTTAAAACAAGGCATGTATAAATGCAACTGCTAGGCAAGGCTAGAGCCAAAAATATTATAATTTAAGTGAAGCATTTATTGCATTAGTGTAAGTAAAATCTCTAATAGTTTGAAATTACTGCCATGGAAATTGTCCTTTCTTTTATTATTTAATTACTTTTATGTTTATTAATTCCAGTTTATTCACTTTGTATACCCGCTGTATCTCCCTGCCTCCACCCCTTCCAATCCCACCCTACCTCTTCCCCACCCTTGTCCCTCTCCCAGTCCACTGATAAGGGAGGTCCTCATCCCTTTCCCTCTTGATCCTAGTCTATCAGGTCTCATCAGGAGTGGTTGCATTGTCTTCTTTGTGACCTGGTAAGACTGTTGCCCCCTCAGGGGGAGGTGATCAAAGAGCAGGCCAATCAGTTCCTGTCAGAGACAGTCCCTGTCCCCATTACTATGGAGCCCACTTGGATACTGAACTGCCATAAGCTACATCTGTGCAGGGGTTCCAGGCCATCTCCATGAGTGGTCCTTGGCTGGAGTATCAGTCTCAGAAAAGACCCCTGTACCTAGACTTTTTGGATCTGTTGCTCTCCTTGTGGAGCTCCTGTTCTCTCCAGGTCTTACTATCTCCCACTGCTTTCATAAGATTCCCTGCACTCTGCCCAGTTTGGCTCAGCATCTGCCTCGATACCCTGCAGGGTTGAGTTTTTCAGAGGCCCTCTGTGGTAGGCTCCTGTCCTGTTCCCTGTTTTCTCCTTCCTCTGATGTCCATCCTCTTTGCCTTTCTTAGTCGTACTTTCTTAAACCTGGAAAAGCACATAAAGCTGAAAAAAATTGACAGCTTTCAATGACTTGTATGATAAAATTCTACTGTGCAACACACAAGGAAACATATTGCTTAGGAAAGCTGTAACAGTCAGAGCCCATATGGTGTCAGTATTAAATGTTAGCCTTACAGAAGCTTTTAAGTTTCATGTACTCCAATTTATTGATGATCTTAGAGCTTGTGCTCTTGGTGTTCTGTTCAGAAAGTTGTCTTCTGTGCCAGAGATCAAGGCTCTTCCCCACACCCCCTCCAGAAAAGGTACAGAAAGGAAAATTAAATATTAAAAGAATCACACTTTGATCACTTGATTCCAAAATGAGGAGACTATTTAGAATGGTTATGTCTGCTATGAAGGTAAGGCTGATATTGAGGAGGGCAATCACCAGGACACACCCTTTAGGTCTCTTACCCCAAGCTAGTTCCTGGAACTCTGATTTCTGGTCCCAGCCTTTCTCTGCAGTGTATAACTGTACTACTGTGTTCTCAATTGCCTTGTGGTAAGCAAGTATAAGCGCTGAGCGTCACTCAATGTTTTTTTTATTTTGTTGTTGTTTTTGTTCTTACATTATTGTATTGATATTTCAATAGTTTCTTATACATTTTGTTCTTTTTTGAGACAGAATCTCATGGAACCAGAATCACTACAACTCTCCAAGTATCTGAGTATGATTTCAACCTCCTGAATCTCTGATTATCCCTTTCAATGGTGTGATTATATGCATGCACAACCATGCCTAGATTTTAAAGTTCTTTATGTCAGGCATTTACCTATAACCTCACCAAAACAACTACTAGGTAGACTAATGGAAAATGGCATCCATTCTATTTCAGTATGTGGTATAAAATTATTACACATTACAGAAAATGATAGTAATAAAGTAACGAAACTATACAAGTAAAATAAACAATAGGTAGAAATCTAAGTGAATAATGAACTGCTGTACTGTGACTGACATACTGACTCTTTTGTAGATGCAGAAGCCATAGAGAATGTCTGGAAATGTTCTGTGCTGAGATGCTTTAATGTGCTAGAGAAATTATCACAGTGGTGCTAAAAGAATCTACCT